>NC_137227.1:2633019-3233019 GCF_949987685.1 Ammodytes marinus
AAGAGAGGCTTTAAGTTCATTCTAATAGGAGCCAGGCATGTGAAATGCAGGGCAACATAACGCTGCCTTTACTGAAGACTTGGGTTATTGAACAGAAATACATCAAGTCTCGGTACAGCACCTAAATACATTTTCTATCCAGGAGATTAAATCAGTGTATGTTTGTCGGAGGTCACATTTGAATGCAAGACGAATGGGTCTATATCAGAAGCTGAAACCAGATGAAATTAAATACACACACAAAGTAAGATTCATAGATATGAAACAGCATGTATGGTCTCGGTTGAATAGACTTCCTGTCGTCACTGGAGACTTAATAAAGTGTGGATAGAAAGAGACAGAGCTCTCTAATAAAATATGCCACTCCATCTGTTCTGGTCACTTGACAAGCACAGCTGCTTCACAGCATGTCATGTGGTTTGATTGGAGTCCATATATGCGCCAAGTCCATCTCTAAAGTACGGTTTACAGCCAACACACGGACTTCCAATGAATCACACCGGTCAAGCAAGACCTTTGTGGAATAAGGTATGCTGGTTGTTCCCATTCACTAGACTGGTGAATAGGGTTGAAAACCCTATTCACCTGTGGTGAGACACTGCAGGTGAATAGGGTATCTTTTGGAACTAATGGTAAGATAATATCTGTTAAAGATGGTTGTATAGGAGAACTATACAGAAGCAAACAGACCAGGTTAAGTCAAATAAAAACATGTACATTGTATTAATAGTATTCATACTATGAAAGCAAAATAAACAAAAAATCCCAAAATTGTCCAGTGCTTGAAAAAAACTATGTTCTGGCTGCAGACAGCGTCTTGTGAAGATTACAAAAGTACATTGATAAAAGAAGTTCATAAGTTCAACTGTTGGGTGGCTTTTTCACCCCTAAGTCAAGACCCTAAACAGCTACCCGCAGCTGCTGCTAGCCACAACCAGAAGCTATAGCTAACAGCCTGCACTAGACAGCTGAGCTCCCCTCAAACACCTGTTGTTTTAATGGCCCCCAGTGGGTTTAGAGGTCCCCCGGTTGCCCTACTAGAGCAAGGAGACGCTGGTTGGTTTACCTAAGGCTTGTCTGCACAAGCCTTTTAGATGTGGGATCAGATGTTGCCAATGCGTCACGCTCGGCCTCTCTGAATGCGGGCACATGGTGTAACGTTTCTGCAACAATGGCGCCAAAAGCTATGTCACATTAAGGCCATGCACTGCAGGTGAATAGAGAGACATCTTTAACAACATATTGTAATGACCACAGGTGAGGCGGTGAATGAAGTCTTGCTTAGACAGCGAGTTTATTGTCTTCCACAACTTGAACATGTAGGAAATAAGTATTTGATCCCTCACTGATTTTGTAAGTTTGCCCACTTACAATGAAATGAACGGTCTATAATTTTAATGCTAGGTTTATTTTAACAGTGATAGACAGAATATCAAAAAGAAAATCCAGAAAATCACATGAAAAAAAAAGATATAAATTATTTTGCATTTCATTGAGTGAAATAAGTATTTGATCCCCTATCAAAACATTGCTCTGGTGGAGAAACCCTTGTTGGCAAGTACAGAGGTCAGACGTATCTTGTAGTTGTTGACCAGGTTTGCACACATCTCAGGAGGATATTTGGACCACTCCTCTTTGCAGATCCTCTCCTAATCTTTAAGTTTCCGAGGCTGTCGCTTGAGCTTAAGTTCCCTCCACAGATCTATTGGATTAAGGTCCGGAGACTGGCTAGGCCACTCCATGACCTTAATGTGCTTCTTCTTGAGCCACTCCTTTGTTGCCTTCGCTGTATTTTTAGTGTCATTGACGTGCTGGAAGACCCATCCACGACCCATTTTTACGGACCTGGCTGAGAGAAAGAGGTTGTCACCCAGTATTTCATGGTACATGGCCCCATCCATAGTTCCCTCGATGCAGTGAAGTCCACCTGTCCCCTTAGAAGAGGGGACAGGTGGACTCCCTGCTTGACTGTGGGGATGGTGTTCTTGGGGTCATAGTCAGAATTCCTCTTCCTCCAAACATGGCGAGTCACTATGATACTAAAGAACTTGATTTTGTTCTAATTTGACCACATCAACTTCTCCCAAGCATTCTCTGAGTCGTTCAGGTGTTCATTGGCAAACTTCAGACGGTTCTGTACATGTCCCTTCTTGAGCAGGGGGCTCTTACGGGCACTACAGGATTTCACTCCATTACGGCATAGTGTGTTACCAATAGTTTTCTTGGTGACTGTGGTCCCAGCTGCCTTGGGATCATAAACAAGCTCCTCCCGTGTAGATCTGGGCTGATCCCTCACCTTTCTCATGATCATTGATACCCCACAAGGTGAGATCTTGCATGGAGCCCCAGACCGAGGGAGATTGATGGTCATTTTGTGTTTCTTTCATTTTCGAATAATCGCACCAACAGTTGTCTCCTTCTCACCCAGCTTCTCGCCAATGGTCTTGTAGTCTATTCCGGCCTTGTGCAGGTCTACAATCTTGTCCCTGATGTCCTTAGATAGCTCTTTGGTCTTGCCCATGATGGAGATGTTGGAGTTTGATTTATTGACTCTGTGGACAGGTGTCTTTTATACAGGTAACAAGTTGAGACAGGTGTGTTTTATACAGGAAACTAGTTGAGATTAGGAATACTTTTTTAAAGCACAAGGATTAATCTGTGGGAGCCAAAATTCTTTATGAATCAAATAAAGAATGGATCAAATACTTATTTCACTCAAAGAAATGCAAAATAATTTCTATATTTTTTTTAATGTGATTTTCTTTTTGATATTCTGTCTATCACTGTTAAAATAAACCTATCATTAAAATGATAGACAGCTCATTTCATTGTAAGTGGGCAAACTTACAAAATCAGTGAGGGATCAAATACTTATTTCCTCCACTGTAGCTCACAGCTTGACTGGTAAACCACAACAACAACCCCCCCCCCCCCAACTCTCCTATAGCCTACAAAGATGGTTGTAGGCTATAGGAGAAATATACAAACAGAGAATGTTCTATCAAGTAAACACCTAAATGTACATTTTGGACCTTTCATTCATACTTGTTTGAAAGAAGACATGTTAGGGAAGAAAGATCCTAAGAATCTCAAAATTGACCAGTGCTTGAAAAAATCTACGTAGCCTACTGGTGCATACAAACATTTAACTAATGTGTGTGACCCCGCAGCTTTGGACAGAGCCTGTGAAAAAAGCGTGTCACTGCCTGTTCAAACATTTCACCGCTCAGTATCATGATGACTCATGCTATCCCCACACCAGCTATCAAGAGGTCAAGCAAACCAAAGCCTATGGTTGATGATTGGGCCAAGATGACTCGGCAAACATGCCAAACTGCTACATGATCTTGTATTAGCCAACAGCAAATAGGAGACTGTGACTTTCTTTGAACCGACGTATTAATCATTTGTGTTTTCTTCTGAGAAGGGTGGCTACGAACGTGTGCAACACATCAAAGATAATGCAAGTGACAACATTCCCATCAGCCACTGCTGGACTTAAACATGATCCCTGCGTTCCAAATCACATACTCTTTCTTTTTACTACACTACATACTAAAGTACAGAAGAGTTTTAGGGCCACGGGAGAGAAAATAAAATCCAATAAGGAAGTTTTTTTACATTATGTCGAGAAATGTCAAGAACAAAGACGAATACTGCAAAATGCTATTGGAGTTAGTGGGGCATTTATGTATTTTCAGCATACTACAATTGACGTGCATGTATTGGGACATCCTAAATCTTTTTCTGGCATACTAAATAGTAGGGGGAATGGAATGCAGGGGATGTATATTCATATTGTCATGTTGCCATGCTAGCATTTAGCACTTAGCTGTGCCTATATACACATATGCCAGCATTTCTGATTGGTATAATACCCTTTTCACATCAAAATGAGCGCGCTTTCAAACTAGACAACACCCTAATGTAAGCAGGTTGAAACAGGTTGTTTCGGTCAATGTGAAAAGGGATTAAGTCTTCTGAAAAACTGGCAGCCCATGCTTAAAAGTTTGACAGAGGCCCATTGTTGTCACTTGAAGGCATGATGAGTATTTTTCATCGAGTATTGCACCACCTGTCACAAAGAACACACGTACACCTTGGTTAAACAACAGAACCTGATCCGCCTTGTGTGGACTCAATGCTCTGCTGTACTCTACATGAAACAAACATCTCCTTTGAGAAACAAGAGGGTCACTCGAAAGGTTATCTTCTGGCGCGTGCCCTCCTCAAAGACGCGCTTGCTCTTACATACAAAAAGAAGCAAAACGTGATCACATTTCCACTATGACAGCGGTGTAAAATATCCTTCTCACCGGCTTTGAAAGGAACGAGCCCACTCTTCTAAAAGGTCTCTCTCTCTCTAGGCAATCATTTGACCTTCCCCTCCAACGTGACTGTGTGTTGCCTGGAGTCTTTACTTTAGCTGTCAAAGAGATTAGCACATCACAGGCGCGTACAATCCCCACCATTGTTTGACCCGGCAGGCATTAGCTGCTCTTTAACAGTCTTTAACAGTCCTCTCAACACGTCGGTGTGTATACCTGCAGACACATTAGGGCGTCAATTGGGTGGTGACAACAGAATCTTTCCACTAGAGACCATACATGGCCGCCGGCTAGGACATGTATTCTCAGTGAACATGTACTATCTTTAATTGGACGTAAATCAGTATCATTAAATAACTAATAAACGTGGAACTCGAGGAAGCAACTCATTAAGATGAAATCCTATTGAGGTAATGATTATTGATGTAGCCACAGACCTGAGACTGATAAACAAGTCTAGCAACTCAAATGGGCAATTATGAATTATTAATAGATTGAATGAATGAATGGGGAACGAGGCAAGAAAATAAATAATAAGGTTTGCATGACTAATTTGACTCATGGTGTCCTTCTCCCAGGGCAAATACTAAATGTATAAACAAGCTTTATTTAGATTGTTACAATGATACTTTTGGGACCAAACAGTCAAGCTATACACACAAACACATACTTTGCTTCTTCCTCCATAACCTAACATTATGTCACATGGCAGGCCCTATACTTGTGATTGATTTACAATGGGGTTTTTTTTCTCCTCATTGCAAGGATAGCCACAACCCAGCAGCAGCAAACAGTCTGGCGTTCCCGTTTAAATAAAGCTAGAAGGGGGTTAAACAAAGCCGTGATGACACCATCCAAGATCGGATATCCTCCCTAACCTTTCGCTGTGTTTGCACAAAGTGGAGTGTGAAGGCTGGGTGAGCGTGTGTACACAGGCAACTGTAAGGCACATCATGTTTCAATGGGGGAACGCTAACATTAAATGTTTGCTGTCGGAACCCTTAACGGCACGTATTACATGTTGGCAATACAAACAGTCTTTAGTCAGCGTGTACTCTTTACAACACAGCAGACAGGATAGCACACAGACGCAGTGAACTACAGAGCCTACTATAAACAAGGAGAAGCAGCTTTCAGTTTTTATGCTCCACATATCTGGAACAAACTTCCAGAAAACTTGAGGTCTGCTGCAACTCTCAGCTCTTTTAAATCTGAAGACTTTTCTGTTTCCATTTTAACCTGCAACTTTTATTCTATTTACATTTTCTATTTCTATTCAGTAGCTTGTAAATGTTTTATTTCTATTCATTCACTTTTCTAATGTGTATTATGCATTTTAATCTTGCCCCTGTAAAGCACTTTGAATGGCCTTGTGTCTGAATTGTGCTATAGAAATAAACTTGCCTTGCCTTGCCTATCTCAATCTGACACAGGAAGCAAGTGCACCATAAAAGGCCATGCAACCGCTATTAGTCTCAAACACACCTTTGCGTGTTTCTCTTGGTAGGTATGTTTACATTTACAGTTACAGGTTCAAATGACATCACCGCTGGCCGAGTCCTGATAAGGCAGTGTGTGTGTGTGTGTGTGTGTGTGTGTGTGTGTGTGTGTGTAATCATTGTTTTATATGAGCTGTGTGTGATGTAATGCATTGACACAGCCGCCGAGAAGTGTTTGCAAAGCTGAGGGAGTTAAAGAATCACCTGTGTTCACCTGTAAGAGTTCACCTGCACAATTCTGACCTGAGCAGGTTTGTTCAGCAAAGCTTGCCTGTGCCACTATACTGAAACAAGTGTCGATTGAAATGGCACACCATAAATAGCCGTGCTCTGACAGCGCTACTTGCACAGACTTGAATGTATTACTTTTGATTCATGCCGGGCTCCCTCGATTATTATGAGGAGGACATTTGTTAGAGCCCCTTTGTATCAATCCCAGCATAATGACCAAGGCCTTTAACCATTATTGAAGACTGGGTCACAATGTTGTCAGTTTAAAGTGACTGACTTTTATCTGTTAATGTTATTTTTTGTTTTTGCTTGCTTAAGACAATCTGAATGCTGCTGTATTGAAGTTTGTTAGCATGTGACTGTTGTATTATTTTAACATAAAGTAAATCTTAGGCTGATGGGAAGGTCTTTGGTATTTTGTCACAAACTAAGGTCATTTGCTGACCGTGAATGTAAATACAATATTGCATGGCAGACAGTCCATCCAATAGCCTATCGAATTATACCAATGTGACCTACAATGGGCACAATTCACAGCACAGTCACATGTACCAGAGGCCTATAGCAAACACACGGGCTGCCATGTGCTTGTTCCACATTGGTTAATGGTCTGTATTGACTGCCATCTCTCTGCAGTGCTGCTCTTAAAACAAAGGCGTCCTATTGATTTCAAATGATGGGAGCCTCTGGCCTGACACTGCTGTTTGACCACATTATACAACCTTGTGAGCAAAGCTGCATGTGCCACGGCATTGAAACAACTGTCAATTTAAATGACGCGCGGTAAATAGCCTTTGCACTGACAGCGTTACTTGCTCAGACTTGAATGTCTAACTTTTGGTTCATGACGGGCTCCACTTGATTACAAACCAAGAGTAGTGAGGCAGTGAGACATGTATGTCAGAAAATAGATGGGGGGGAGGTGTGGCGAAGTGGATAGGGTGGTGGACCCGCAACTGTAGGGTTGGTGGTTGGATCCCCAGTCTCCCCGCCACATGTCCAAGTGTCCCTGAGCAAGACACTGAACCCTAAATGTTTCTTGATAGTTAGCCAGCACCCTGCGTGGTAGCTGCTGCTGCTATCGGTGTATGAATGTGTGCTCCAGTTGTAAGTCGCTTTGGATAAAAGCGTCTGATAAATGACATGTAATGTAATGTAGAAGATACATGTTGTCCCCGAGGGCTTTCGAACTCTTTGATCTTGCATGTTACCAAGTCATTATCTCACAAAGGATTTATTTATTTATTGCTTTGGAATTGTCTTTATCGTTAAATGATTGTGTTATTGTAATTGGTGTGTACAGGCCCCCTTCAGCAGTAAATAGCTCCTTGAGTGAGCTAGCACATTTAATCTCTCCATATGTAAATAGAGAGGTCATTATGATGGGTGATTTTAACATTGACTGGCTTTCTGGTGCCTCTGAACCTTTTAAAGAAATATGTAGCAACCTAAATCTTACACAAATAATAACTGAGCCCACAAGACCAAATCTAAAAAACCCAGCAAAATCAACTCTGATCGATTTAATATTATCAAATCAAAGCAATAAAATAGTTTCTGCTGGTGTCTTTGAGCTTGGAATCAGTGATCACTGCCCGGTGGCCTGTATCAGAAGTATTCATCTTAAAAAATCTCAACCCAAAATCATCATTAAGCGTAATTTTAAAGGTTTTAACGAGCAAGCATTTTTAAATGAACTCTATCAAAGTGACATTCATCTCACAAGTGAAATATCTGATGTGGAATTGGCCTTAGAATTTTTCACCAATACTTTCTCCTCCATTTTGAACAAGCATGCACCCCTTAAAAAGCACAGAGTAAAAAATAGATCAAACCCCTGGTTCACAAATGAATTGTCCGATATATTTGCAGAGAGAAATAAAGCATGGTCCCTAGCTAGACGCTCTGGTGAAAACTCCAAGTGGACTGCTTTCAGACAAATCAGAAATAGGTGCATATCCATGGTTAGGAAAGCTAAATCAGACTACTACCTCGAACTAATTTCAAACTGCTACTCCAACCCTGCACTATTTTGGAAGGCTGTGAATTATAACAAAAACAATTCTAGCACTGTTCCCAGTCAGTTAAAAATAAATGATCAGATTTTAAATGATCAGAAAGAAATTGGTTTAGCTTTCAATAAACACTTTATAGCTGCTGGTAAACTCTTTCACAATGGAGTATCTACGCCTTCTACGCCTACCACCACGAGAAATAAAAATAGCATACCACCTGTCTCTAAAACTCCTCTTTTCAGCCTTGTTCAAGTCCCAACAAGTATTGTTGTAGATGCGCTTCTTGCCATCAACCCCAGGAAGTACATGGGAGAGGACAATTTGGACCCATTTTCAATAAATCTCTCTGCACTTATCATATCAAAACAAATAACCCATATTTTTAATCTTTCCATCTCCTCTGGTATTGTTCCTAAAGTCTGGAAAAAAGCTCACGTCATTCCATTACATAAAGGGGGTGACAAAAGTGATCTTAACAATTACAGGCCAATTTCCAAACTCCCATGCCTAGCAAAAATTCTAGAATCAGTCATTAATACTCAGTTGAAATCCTTTTTATCCAGTGCTTCCATTTTGAGTCCATTTCAATCTGGTTTTAGGGCAGGCCACAGTACTGTATCTGCTGTCACTTTGGTCTTAGACAACATTGTTACAGCTATCGATAAAAAAATGCACTGTGCAGCACTTTTTGTTGATCTGTCAAAAGCTTTTGATACTTTAGATCACCATTTGCTTTTAGAGAGGCTGCATGAAATTGGTTTTGATTATTCTACATGTAGCTGGTTTAGGGACTATCTCTCTGATAGACAGCAGTCAGTTAAGCTGGGAAGCTACCAAACTGAGTTTTTAACAGTTACAAATGGTGTTCCGCAGGGCTCAATTTTAGGTCCAGTCCTATTCACAATTTACATCAATAACATTGTTTCATCACTACAAAACTGCCATGCCCATTTGTATGCGGACGACACTGTACTGTATTGTATTTCTGATTCAGTGCAACAATCTGTTCAGAACCTACAGAGCTCTTTTAACACCCTGCAGAACTGTCTAGTGGATCTCAGGCTTGTCCTTAATATAGAAAAAACAAAATATATGTGCTTTTCCAGAGCAAGAATTACACATTTTAATGATCTTATTATTCACACAAATAATGGATCTCATATTGAAAGAGTCACTGAATATAAATATCTTGGCATCTGGATAGATGAAAAACTCTCTTTTACATTTCACATAAAAAATCTTGTCTGTCGTCTCCGACAAAAGATTGGCTATTTTTATAGGAATAAAGCCACCTTCCCGTTGTTCAGTAGGAAAAGGATTATTGAGGCAGTTTTTATGTCTGTCCTTGATTACGGTGATGTGGTTTATCGGCATGCATCTCGTTCATGCCTTAAACTCCTAGACTCTGTATTTCACTCTGCTTTGAGATTCATTACAGGAGATGCTTATGATACACACCATTGTGTTTTATATGAAAAGGTTGGGTGGTCCTCCCTTAAGGAGAGACGTGATGCACATTGGCATATTTTTATATATAAAGCTCTGACTGGAAAGTTACCATTATATTTGACAGAAATGCTGCTTATTTCAGATGGGCTTTATCAAACCCGCTCAACTGACATGCTCATGTTATATGTCCCCTATGCCCGGTCTGAGCTTGGTAAAACCGCTTTTAGCCATAGTGCCCCTGACTCCTGGAACAGCCTACAACATACAATTAAAATAAATACACTCATAACTGTTAACCAATTTAAAATTATTATTTTGAACCAGCCCCTCTACACTTGTAACTGTTTTAATTAGGTTATTATGTCTCTCATTCAATTGATCTGAATGTTTTAAATTGTTGTTGTCTGTGTGTCTGTGTGTGTGTGTGTGTGTGTAAACTTGTTATGTATTCTCATTGTATATTGTGTATCTGTACAAACTCGACGTCATTGTAAAAGAGGGTCACCCCTCAATTGATCTTTCGAGGTTAAATAAAGGAAAATGAAATGATTGATCATACCTGTCGTCACTGTGTGCCAGCAGAGAAAAAGAACATCCACACAGCCTATGCTATTCAGACGGGCAGGTTGCTAGCCACGGTGGGACAATGTTGTTTACTACAGTGCCAGTTTACAGAGCCTCGGTTGTGTATGAACACCGGATTTATTTCCTCTTCTTTAGCGAAAACACAGTGCAGACAGGTAGCAGTTCTTGAGAAGATATTCACTGAATTTGACAGCAAGCATGATCCAGAATGGCTGACCCCACCTTTAACATTAGCTACAGTTCAGTTGTGTTTTGTTGCTTTACTAGACAGTTTGGACGGAAGCGACGTACAGTGCAAGAGCAAGATGCATACAGTTAGAATTGAGAAGGAACTGCTTCAAAATGTGTTAATGGTTACACTACTTTCATTCTAGTATAAATAAAAGGTCCAACATGTACAATTAGGTGTTTATTTGACTAAACCTTGTCCGTTTTGGTCTCTATATTTTTCCTAAACACCCACATTTCAGAACATTTGGAAAAGCAAAAGTAATTGGATTAATGTACCCAATTTTTATGATGATATCTATAGGTTGAAATATGTAACCCTATTCACTTGCGGTGTGTCTCCTTACATTCCCATATAAAAGGCAACTTCATTGTACATGTATTTCCTTTTGCCCAAAAGCAGCAATAAACTAAGCTGTTTTCGGTGTGCGGCCATTGCAAAACAAGGGCACTGTTGTAACATGAGGTGCTGCACTTTACATCCAGCTCCCCCCGGCCCGACTCCTTTTGCTTGATTTATGAGCCAGACCAGCGCCGACCTCAGCAGTGCTTTAAAACATGTTTACATGACCCTGGCCAGGTGAAAGGGTCCCTGTGCTTCATGTCTGCTTTGTGCTGTTAAAAAAGTATTTCGCTGCCACTGCGCATTATACATTTTTCCTCCAGATCACAGATGCCAAACAGTTCTAGGTTTTGTTGTTTTTTAAGCTTCCTGAGTTGGAATCCCAAACTTTAAAACAGGTGGAACCAAGACCTCATCTATCTGCCCCCTGCTGCCGTCCGTTCAATGCAAATGCAGATAGCCGAAGGTGCCTCTCAGACTGGATTCCATTGATGGCTATCTATGGTATGCCTTTGGTTGACTGTCACATTCGTAATAAAGAAGGAAATGCAACTGGGTGGGTGAGAAGTGTTGCACGCACCCCTAAAGATAAAGAAACGCATGCTTGAATCTGGCTTATTCTGAAAATGCACCCAAGGGGGAAAAATATCTGAAATGTCTCTTTAAAGTTGTAAAATGCAGGAATGTGTTTTCAGACGGCGAGCGTGATGGAATGGAGTGGCAGTGATTGGAGTTCAGTTTGAACGAGCCCCCAGTCAAACCTACGCAAAGTCAAACACGATTGACAAACTAAATGGCAAATGACAAAACTTTTCCTAGCAATAATCACCCCTCAACTACACAAGTGCACACTTAGTTGTTTGAGACACAGCAGGCAAAAACATTATTACAGTATACACTTTTTTTTTCTTCTTTTCATAATAGTATTGCATTAACCTTGGCTGTTTGCATCTATATACTGTATACAGTAACTCCTATTTAACCATCTTTAATGACCATCATCTCAATATTATTTTCCCCCACCCAATACTCTGAACTTAAAGGAGAAGTAAGTGATATGTTTGTGTAAATATACGGGTTAAATCTTTATATATTCATGCAGCAATCACATAAATAGTATGCACAGTTCATAACACAGGTCTCCCAGTCAATCAGTATTGCAGTAACTGCCAGTTAAAATTTCCAGTATCACGCTTGTCTTAATCCAATCAGGAGACAGAGCGCTATAAAGAGGCGGGTCTCTGTGCATGTGAACGATGACTCGCTGCTCTCCATCGCGGCACTATCTGACGAAGACGGCTGTGTGTTCATGTGGTGGTGACGTAGGGACGAGGGAGGGGAATGCTAACAGCAGTCACTGACAGGAAGCTAGCTGAAAGGCCCAAATCACTTACTGCTCCTTTAATATCAGTTAGAAATTAGTTAGATATTTCCAAATTTGCATATGTATTCATACATTTCAGAAAAAATCTTAAGTTCTAAATATAATTGTTTTATTGCAAGTAGTCATCTAGCAAAGTTTCATGAGTTAAAGCTGGGGTGGAGGATTTGAGGAGAAAATGGCAGTTGGGATAGAGATTCGAATTCAAATACCTCAATCGCTCCACTTGTTCTCTTTGGTCCCTCCCCTATGGTCCCTCCCTGACACGCTCTACACCAACAACGTCGTGCCAAAGTGAATGGACAGTCCCAACAGCCAATAAGAACAGAGAATCGGAGCCTCGCTCTGATTGGTCAAAGTGTACAGCTCATGTTAACTTTGACCAATCAGAAATCATATACCCCAGCTTTAAGTTAAGAAATTGTACCCTATTCACCTACAGTGTCTCGCCTTAAGAGCAAACTCATTCAGCATACACAGTACCATGAGAAAATGTCAGTAGCCTGCAAGGCATCCGTCAAACCAACGTTGGAGGATTTTCAAAGGAAGACTTTCCGTTAGCCTTGTTTGAACTTGCAGGGAGCCAGAGTGATTTATGCGCTCATGATAATGTTTCGATGTCGCTCCGACTTCCTACAGGCAAATCAAGTGACCGAGGCGCCACCATTCATCATCATTTACTACAATCAAATCAGATTAAATCTCTAAATCACTGCCATGCTCCGAGGACTTCTAGGACGAATACACACATTGGCCCCAGACAGTCAATGTTATTGTTGTTGTGTAAAGTAATAAAGTCAGCACATTACTGCCTGTTGACAGCAGCAGACATGGCTGCAGGGCTTCGCTGGGCTAACGCATTACATCATTAAGGGGACACTTCCACGTGACTCGACAGGCTCTCATTTCAACCACGGCGAGGTCATGGGACACGTAATCCTATTGTGTTTGCAGAGATGACGTAATGTATTGTCACAGATACTCTGCTATTTTCAGCTAAGATCAATGCTACAATTCCTCCACTATGCATAAGGTTTGAAAGGGTAAACATTGAAAAACATGACGACTTTCAAAAATGTCTAAGAGAGTTTTGCTCTTGGTTTCTAGTAAAAGTACTAGCAATAGAAGTGATGCAGCTGTATATATAATAGGTTTCCTTTAGTGCGATGTGAACAGAGTCTGTGAAGCTTGTCTTTTTTCATGTAAATGCCAATATACCCAGGGAGGAGCCTTCTTTGTCCTTTAAACCATACATTCAAAGCATGCCTTTTATCCATCTCCTTTGACTGTTGAGGTTGACATTTTTCAACAATCCAATACAATGCGGGCAGTGAACTGAAGGCACACACTTTATGGTTCTCAGTGGTAAACTGAATTAAGCAGTATGCATTGCACAGAAGAACAACAATGCATTGCAGTAATTGTATACATGAAGGTGTTACCCCCCAACACATGAACAACTAACCAACATTTACAGCGCTGCAAAATGTTATGATCTGAAGATTGAATGTCAGGGTCCCTGCGACAAAAGAAAAAAGCCTTTCTGCAAAGCAAAGCCATGCATCTGAACTCCCACTGTTCTCAAGAAGTGGGCTGAAATGGAATCCCTGCTATGTCACGCTGCTTGCCAAGATCCCTAGATTCCCCATGAATATCATTATCCGACAATTCATAGAGAAAGAGTTTGCAGCATTTAGCATTCACATATATTATTCATACTGAAATATGTTGCAAATGCTTTTGTAAGCATGAAGAAAATGCAAAAAATTAGCATAACTTCCACTCTCATTTTGAGGAATTGCTTCTGTTTCAAGAATAAAAGCACATGTGGACTTTCATCAAACCTGGTTTTACTCTTCTATGCTGTGCAATGACAGAGAAGACCACCTCTGGAAAAGGGACAATGTTACAATCTCAACACCGTATATGTTATTAAGTAACTAAAGTAGTATGGGAGTAGATGACACCAGAGCAAAGTCCATTTGCCTTAGAACGCTTTGAAACACAGTCCA
The DNA here is from genome assembly GCF_949987685.1 of Ammodytes marinus. Classification (NCBI taxonomy): domain Eukaryota; kingdom Metazoa; phylum Chordata; class Actinopteri; order Uranoscopiformes; family Ammodytidae; genus Ammodytes; species Ammodytes marinus. The sequence continues at coordinate 2,647,091 of NC_137227.1, forward strand.
AAGACAAAGCCTTCAGTGGACCTGAAGTAAAGCATACTTCATGACACAGCAGTGAAGTAGGTTTGTAAATGGGGGTCATATCAGTCCCTTCCATCCCTTCACTTCTGTGTCATCAGTAACTATTCGCTGGGTCTCTCTTAGGTTATAAATATGAAAAAAGGTTTGGAAACTTTTTCTTTGTAATTATACATGGAATGGTGTTCCTGAAAGCCATTAGCAAGAGTAATTCACATTCATTCTTTAAAGGCCAGGGAATCTAATCTAGCTCTTGCAGCACTTTTAACCCTATCAGCAGTCCTCACCATCATTTGTCTTCATTAAGTCTCCTTTGCAAGTACAACGTCTTAACCTGTGTGGCTGGCAGAAGGTGGGGGCCGATCATCCATAGCCACACACAGTCGGACAAACTGTCAGTGGAGCAGTTCACCCAGTGACTCAAAATGAGGATCTGTGCAGAAGGCAAATCATTAATGCAAACTGCCAGCGGCCGGCACACTGTTATCTCAGTTATCACTCTGCAGTGGCTGTGTGTTTTAAAAGATGATGTCACCGTGGATGGCCTGTGCTCTTTACTATTGTCAACGCAAGGCTAGACACTGTAGGCAGTTAGCATGCGGTAGGCACACAATTGGGACATACTTGTACTTATTTATTTCATCATAACCTAACATAACATAACAACAACAGCCTTGATCTGGCCTCTTGCTTTTATATCCGTCACATCCTTGTTTTTTTTCATACGGGGGCTCTATCGGTGTGACGTCACTTAAGGTGCACACTGGATTGTGGGTCAGAATCGCCCACATAGCATGCGGATTTCAACACTAAAAATGTCGGCTGGATGTAGTAGACATCCGGGTATTTTTTCAGCATACTAAATCTGACCACAAGAATTGGGACAACCTCAATCTTTTTGCTACCATACTAAATAGCAGAAAGGATTGTTTCTTCAAGCACTGGTCAATTTTGTGTATTATTTAATAGTAGTATAAATTAAAAACTTCAAAAGGTACATTTAGGGGTTGATTGAACACGACACCCACCCTGCATTTCAGAACTTTCAAAAATAAAAAAACACCAACGTGAAGCTGTATCATAAAAACATATAGCGTATACATCTATTTATACAGTGGCCAACCAACTTGAGTGTAATACAGTGCTGTAACACCTCCCCTATGGCAACAGCAGCAGCCCCTCCTATCAGTAACCCACTTAGAGGCTTTAGTCCCCCCCCCCCAGCACAAAGAGCTGTCTGTTGGGCCAGCAAGGCATCCCAGGAGTCAGCCGACAGGTGGCCGTGCCCACAGGGGATGTGTGTGGGGGCTAGGGAGGCTCAATGCGAGGGTAATCAGAGACAAGTCAAGACAAAAGCACGGTGCTATTGCAGTGGTGTGGGCTTCCAACTCTTTACGTGTCTGGGTTAAATGTTTTGGTAGAGAGACACAGTGCAGCAAAGGAAGAAAAAGTAACACTAGTCTTTATCGTATGGCTCATATGTCTATTGTGCATTTGCGACATGGACACATGCAAATAGAGTTTAAACGCATTAAACATGTGCTGCATACCTCTCAATTAGGGACTGTACACACATAATGTGTGCAGTGATGGAGTGTATATTTTCCCTATTGCAAATTCCTTAAGATAGTATGTTTAAATTGGGGAACAAGGTGATATTTGAACATCTCACGTCACAAGTAAAATGTGATATAATTTTGACATTTTGAGGCTTCAGCCCCCTCCCTACTGCACTAATCCTCTTTTGCATGATTACTTTTAGGTAAATTAGCGCTGACGTTAATTCAAACCTTCTGAAATGACACTGCCGAGATGGAGACAATCCAAATCCTGCTCAAGTAGAAATGATATTGTGTTTTCATCAAAGCTCTGGATTTGAACAAGAGGGCTTTACGAGTGTCCCAAAGAAACCTTACTCGTTTTGTATCATAATCCCCCCTTGATATTAATGGAACTTTACTGCTTAAAACCAAGGCACTTGAGCAACATCTTCCAGCTCCTGTTGTAGTTTTGACATTCACATGAGAGTTATAGTGACATGTTCTGAAGGTTTGAACTTGAGTGGCCCTGGGAAAAAAAAAATTCTTGGTTCCCCCATCAGGCCATCATTGCTTATTCACCAGAGCTGAACGGCAAATCGCCCATATTGCGCCATCTTTGAGCACATCAGGGCGGAAGGGACTGACAGGGAACTGCATTGTCCAATGCAATCAGACTAGGGTTGCTGAAACCCATATCATGTCCATCAAGATAGAAACATTTTGAGGAATGAGAATGAGCGGAAATCCACTGTGTGAAAGCACAGGTTGAGTTACCATCTGAAACAACCCGCGGATGACAGCTAAGGATGTGTCTCTAGTCAATAAAAAACTATGAAACGAGAGATTCCATAACCAAGCTGATTTATTACTTGTTACACATATATTACAGATATTGACAACACAGACATCAGAACACAACATTGACTACTACAGTGCCGTGAGAGCACCATGGGAGGGTATGCCTTAATCAGTACAGTTTCGGGGGGGAGTGCACAATTTGTTCTTTCCCAAGAGGATCACATCTCTTTCCCAGGGAAATATGGACATTTATGAGAGAGTGCAGACAGAAGGATTGGGGGAAATAGAGTTTAACAGTGAAAGCTGCGATACTCCTGTGAACTTCAGTGAAGATAGACGAGCAAATACAAAAAGAGGCATCCAGAACTACAGAAAATAACAGGTTGATAGAAGGACTGCACTGCCTGGCTCCTGACTGAAGAGCTAATGGCTAAAGTAATGTCAGCAGAATTCTTTATTAGCCTTAACAAAGTGGAAGAGGAATACTGTGCGGAAACAACAAACAAGCCCTGCGTTCCAATTCCCATACTTCCATACTATTTAGTATGCCAGAAAAAGATTTAGGACGTCCCAATACATGCACGTCAATTGTAGTATGCTGACAATACATAAATGCCCCACTAACTCCAATAGCATTTTGGAGTATTTGTCTTTATTCTTGACATTTCTCGACATAATGAAAAAAGAAACTTCCTTGTCTGATTTTTTTTTTCTCTCCTGTGGCCCTTAAACTCTTCTGTACTTTAGTATGTAGTGTAGTAAAAAGAAAGAGCATGTGATTTGGAACGCAGGGAAGATCTACAACAGCTGAGTCCGATTGGCAGTAACCTATGTCCCTTTAAAGTCCCCTGTAAACCCAGATCCACCAAATCCTTCTAACTCTGTAACAGAAGTCAGTTGCATGATAGTACGCATCAGAAGACAGTTAGGGCAGATTTATCACATTCAAATTTAAGATATTGTCATATAAGCTTGATAAACGTTATAGAAATTCGGTTTGGATTTGGTTCTTATTACACAGTAAGTATTTTGAATCATTTTAGGCAGTTCTCTGCCCAAACGTTCTATAAAAAACAATGACTGTTGCCGTAGAGACTGTTTGATATGGCCTGTCAACTGGTCTAGAGTGTAAAACAGTGTTATTTTTTAGTTTTATAATATTTATGAACATGTATATTCAAAACGATTCCTGTAAAAGCCTATCAAGACACTCAACTATGATATTGTTGTTTACTCTTTCAGACCAGGTTTCAGAGGCTTTAAATGTGTCTTTTGAATGAAAAACTAAGCCGGATCAAATGTGGACAAATGCAAATGTAAACCAGTTAAGAAGATAGAGTAACACAATCCTGACAGAAATACCCAGCCAGAATTAGAAAAACCATGAGCGTATGTCAGACGGATTGATAGAACATCCAAAGTACTTCGCCACCGAGTCGTCAGATCATTGTGTCTTGAACTCCAAGGGTCAATCAATAGTAATGCTTTCCTCTTGACCCCGAACTGACCTCATTTGACCATAATGAGTGTCCAGGGAACTACAAAGCAGCCATCCAAAAGGGAGACATTTCGGTCAGCCATGTTTGCCAACCAAGAAGGGTTAGCCTCACGCTTTGCTCCTTTTATAGCACGGGGGTTGCCTCGTTGCCAGGAAACACTTCAAAAGATTTTCCGAACCTTTTTAGCTACAGGTTGTCTATATTGCTGGGCGTGTGTGTGTGTGTGTGTGTGTGTGGGGGGGGGGGAGGGGGGTTCCACTCACTCATTCGCATTGACTGGAGTGATCATAATGCACTGCAATGCCACAACTTCTGTCAACTTCAAAGCGAACCACCACTTTTCAAGACAACACACATTTTTTTTCTCTTCTAAGTCTCTCTCATGACTCACAACTTCACTGCTGCCATGGAGCAAAAAGCGAAAAGTTCAAAAAGCTCTGGCAGGGTCAGTCAGTCAGTCAGTCAGTCAGTGCCTTCTCTACAAGTCCCTTTGATTCCTAAATATAGTCACGATGAGAAGAAAAAAAAAAGAGCTTCCTGGCCCGGATAGAAAGAGAAAGAGGGAGTGAAAGAAGGGGGGATCAAATGGGATAGAGGTTTGTTTTGTTCCGTGAGGCTCTATCTGTCCAAGGTTCCTGCTCTGGCTGAGATTTAACAGCAGCAGCAGCCAGGCTACATCAGCCGGCAGACTTCAACAGCCCGCGGGGAGTGACGCGGTCTAGGAAAAGAGACACCCAAATGCAGTGAGCCATCAAAGGGTGTCAGCTGTGTGACTCAACACAGACAAAGGTGAAAGAAAATAGAGCAATGGAGGATGGGTTGAGACAACACCAGAGGCACTGACTTTAATATGGAACGCCAAAGAGATATGCGTGTCAACAATTACAGATTTGACCACTTAAGTCTATTTTGTGAATCAGGATGTGTACTGTAAAACACTTGAGTCACTCATGATGACTAATGAGCCAATCCTCATGTCTAAGTGTGTAGTGTACGGACTTTGTTGGGAATTGTATCGAGGGGAATGAAAAATGGTTTTGCAATCAACACTGAAATATTGTCCTTTACCTTTTTATGTTGATATGGCAAATCAGTTGCTTGCTTACTGACACATCCGGCAGTTAGGGAGCAAGGTTAGGATGCATTTGGAGTTGTGTCTCTGGCCAAGATAACAACACTGACTTGATATCCTTGAAACATTCATAATGTGTTAACTCTACCTGATTGATTCATCTCCATGCCACTCGGTTATGTTATGCTATGCAGAAGAACAATCCACTAGGCTATATGCCAGTGTGTCTTTAAGTAGTATGACTTTTGAGTCAACCTACTAGATAGTTAGCAACAGGGATGTAAGCCTTTATCTGGGTATGAGTAGGCTACTCTTTTCCCCCCTGACATTATCCCATTGATATACTCTCATTGACATTTACAGATGTCCTAAGCAATGTCTCAGTTAGTAGTGTTCATTCAGTTTGGATTAAAGGCCTACTGTGACATCACAACTGTGTAAGCTATGTAGGGTTAGACAGTGAGACCATAAAACACTCTTTCTGCCTTTTCTCAGGCTAGGATGAACTGATTTCTAAAATGTTTATAACATTTATACTACATAGGATCTCAGAGATCAATACACCTTCATATTTCCACTGGTGAAGTAGGTCTTTAAGCTAGAACCATCCGTTTGGCCTAACACACGTATACTTGCAAGATTACGTTTGCTTTGTCTGTTAGTTCAGTTAGCTTCACCGACAGTTAGCTTGCCCAGGGTCAGACTGCCCCATCTTCTGAAAACAAACCACTCTGTTTAAATGTAGTGATGCATAAAGAGGGTGACGTAGCTTCAATTTTAAGTGTGTCCCTCTCAGTTGAGTTCTTATAAGTGGTGTTTATTTTCAAAATACAACTGTGGGAGAATGAACTACTGTAGGCTATGCAGTAGCAGCAGGCCATATACTGCGAAGAGGTAGCAAATAATGTCTGGAATATTGTACACAAGAGTTAAACGTTTAAGCGTGGAACTGAAACCTTAACCCACGAGGCTTCACTGAGCCTGTAGCAAATCAGATGTAATATGTCACATCCCAGGAGATTCACAAATCATGGAGGAAAAGTGGCTTAGAACAGGTCTCAAGAACAATCTCTATTCTGTAACTATCTGATACAAAATGAGGCACTCATATATGTTTTTTAAAAGTTTTCTTTTCACGTTTCTTTATCATTCTAATCTGCATCCCATCAGCAGTACAGACAATCTCATACGAGGCCCAACATTAGGGTTGTGTGGTTAACCTTGACATTCATTAAAGCATTTTTTCCTAAGCGAAACGAGATATCCATGCTACGGGACGGGCCTTATTACGTTTTTTTCCGCAGCTTCATCAATCTCCCAACATGGAGGATTGTGTCTGGAAATGCAATAAGGCTGACACAGTGGAACTAATGCCCTAGCTGAATCCATCACAACGAGTGTGAGCGCGACTTGCACAGCACACGGAGCCGTCGCAAACATTCTGTGACGCCACCATGTTGCGCACAAGACGGACACTCTCTTTAAACCAACAGGAATGTTTATACAGTTCTCGGGTCTCTTTAAAGGTGCACTATATATGTTCAGGGGACGGGGGGATTTGTTTACGTTTGCAGAGCCTGTAGTTAGTTTAAAAATAATATTAACTCTACCTGTAATTCTTAGTATTGAAAAATTCTATAATCATACATCCAAGAAGCATATTATGTTGAGGCAGCTGGAACCAAGCGTAGGACCAGAATAATTGTGTGGGCCCTGGTGCTGTAAACAACAACAACAACAACAACAACAGTGAAACAGAACATTTTCTTTCTAACGTTAAACAGTGTTCCAGGGAGCCACTTTTCCTATGAGGACAGTTTGTACAGTATATTCAATTATTAGAATATACCTTTGAAAATGTTCCCTTCTCCGACACACCCAAAGATGCATAGTGCACCTTTAAAGTCTGTTCGAGAAAACTAACACAACTGTGAAACAAACCAGAGGCTCAGAGAATGAAATGCTAATTACACTAGAATAAAGAAGCTTTGACAACTGTGTATATATGCATTGGTATCTGCTTCCTGTCTAAAGGGGGCCACTGTGTCTTTAGCTCTATTGACCCCCCCCCCCCACTCTCGGTCAAATCCCACTCCAATAACCCATATCCTGTCTCATTTGGTAGCATGGTGACAGCTTCCCAGATAGCAGGCGGTATTGGTTCCCTTTCATCTCATGGCACAGGGCCCAACCCCAGCAGTGTCTAATTAGCTAATGGCTCCCTGCTGGAAAACGGCTGTCCCCCCCGCCCCCCCACACACACTGTACTGTAAGTAGTGTAATTATTTGTGTTCAAGCGAAGTAACCTAGGACCAAAACCAAGAGAAAGAATAAATCATCGTCTTGCACTCTGCTCCCGAAACTCGTAGAACTGCGGGCTGATCATGCCTTTGTTTGCTTTCCACAAAGCCCGGGTGTCATTCACCCTCAGTACTATAATACTGGGGGCTAGAATTTGAAGAATTTGAAAAATGTTTGCCTAAAGTTCACGTTTTCTCTCTCACTTTCTAAAGATGACATGTTATATGGCAATGACGCTGTTGGTTAAGTTGTACTAGCTGTAGTTTGGTCTGGCTGTGCAAGACTAGTTAAGGTCAAATACTGCAGGCAAAAACAAAACAAAACAAAACAAAAAAAACTTTTCTGGCTATTTTGCTTCCATAAAATGTCTTCTTTTAGACCATGCTTTATCCTACATCTAGATTTTGTTTTAGAAAGAGATGCAAATACACACATATACACTGTGTCAACTTGTTCTCCCTTTCAAGTGGGGAAATGCACACTTATAAGGCAACTTCTGTTCATGTGTAGTGTACCATGTGGCTGTGAGGAATTTTGACTCAGGCGTATTACAACATACACTCGCAGAACCTGTTCAGTGTGTCCAATTATTCCAAGGCCACAAGCTCTCAACATTCCCCCGCCGAGGGATATAAGTCAGACAGTGACATGACTGCATTTGTTAAGACTTGACATGTTGGTGGAAGTTGAGAGAACGTTATATGTTTTTAATTGAATCTGCCCACAAGAAGGTCATGCTGCCATTCACAATGCTCTTTTAGGTTTAGTGGCCTTTAGTAGCCTGGTTGAGCTTGACAGCGAGCTTACAAGGCTTACCAAAGCCTCTGGGAGGTAGAGATAAGCAAAGGCAGCATAAAGCCAAATAAAGCCGCTTTGCACTAGGAGTGCGACAAAGTACGCTTAATGTGAACGGGTAGTGATTATATCTATCTCTACTACTTACGGTATGTAATATTAAAACTGTCACCTTGTATGGCATATGTACTTTTCATATGGGTGACTAGAGCCACCCAAAGTATGAGAAAAAAAAACACCCTTTCCCTTTTTTGTCCACATTTCTGAAAACCTGTGTTCAAGGCACCCCAGTCTGTTGTGGGTGTGGCTTCCCCCATTATGATGTCATAATGAGGGAAGCCACACCCTCTCATTACCAACCTAACCAAGCACTACCTCCACCTGTGATGATAACCCAAGTGAAAAAATGGTGTATTTTTCTTTAATGTAACGGAGCGTTTCAGACAGAGGCTTAGAAAGAGGAGATTCAGCAATGGCACTGTGTGAAATATAAGGTTATCTTTTGGACGGTACACCATGAAAAGTACAATTTTGAACCTAACATTGGGCATAATATGTGGCCTTAAGGAACACTTACTGTTTTCTCATGATTAGGAAAATAAGTTGAGATCCCACAAAAGGGGACAGCTCTATGGACTACGTGAATAATTGAAGGCTAATCCAAAGAGGCCACATTTCCAGTCTGAGAACTACTGACGTACTGTGCCCCATGGCCACTCAGTTATTAGCAAGCCAAAGAGACCAAGCTTCTCATCTTTCCAATAATGACTTTCCCTGTATACTCCAGTCTGGAACTTCAATTATCACATGAAAGATAAGAAGCTAGCCAGTCGCATCACAATGAAAAGAACAGAGCAAGCCATCAAATAGTCTGCATGGCTGGCATTTCAATTCCAATTCCGTCTCATTCTTGACCGCTGTTATTTTCAAATGACTTCACACGGTCCATGCATTGCACTCTAATGGACTCTCATGAGCTTTTTTTGTAATGATTGCTTATCTGTTGTAATAGTCCTTGGTATGCCATTCTAAATATTATCCCAAATGGCTTTTCCTCTGCTAATGGCTTGGGAACTATAAATGGATGCAAATATGCAACCATTTGACAAATTTAGAATCATCTTCCTGTTTTATCAAAGGGGAAAGCGACACGGGCTGACAAGAGTGAATTATCGTGGGGTAATTGTCCACGCCACATTACACAGGGCACCGAAGAGCCCCACTTCATTATGGGAGGAGTGTTTTTCTCCACTTCAATTTAACCAAATAAGGAAACAACCATAGTGTTCCCTTTTCCATCTCATTAAGATTCCATAATGGGGTCAGCAAACTGTTTGGGTTATTAAACAACTTAAAACATTACAGAAATAACTTCAGCAAGTGGGAGTCGGAGCAAAATCACAATATATTATTTCAATTCCACAACAACAAAATGAACAGCAATCGGTAAAAACATATTTTTTTTTGTGGTTGCAATAGCAGGCAAATACAAATTTTTAAACACGTCAAAATCCGGAGTTTAAAGCTAAAACGACAAATGGATGTACAGAAATGTTTAGCCCTCTTTAAAAAAGGTGCACTATGCAGTTTCCGAGGAGGGGGGTTTGTTTACATTAGCAGAACCTGCAGTTGGTTTACAAAACATATATTCCCTACGTGCAATTCTTAGTATTGAATAATTCTATCATCATAAATCAGAACAAAAAATATTTTGAGGCACCTGGAACCAAACGTTAGACTAGAATAAGTTTGTAAACCAAACTGTGGGCCCTGCTGCTGTAGACAACAACAGTGAAACAGTAACTTTTCAGGAAGCTTTCTAACTTCAAAAAGTGTTCCAGGGATCCGATTTCCTGGAAAGTCTGTTTATTCAGTTGTGAGAATATACCTTAGAAAATGGTTACCTTTCTGACACACCCAAAAGTTACATAGTGCACCTTTAAGTCTTTAAAAAGAAAGAAAGAAGAAAGACAATGGAGAAGAATTCAAATGTGCCCACAAAGCAAACACGTGTTTCACATATGTCCACCCCAACACATGTCCCATCTGGTGTACAGAGGGTTTTGCCTGGGGCTTATTAAATGATCTACAAGACAATTAAATTGCTTTGGTTTTTTTTCAGTCGAGCATCTGTGCTTTTGAGTGTGCTACTAACATCTCTGGTGTGTACATGTGAATTCCACCAGTTTAGCTTTGGGAACTTTCTACTGTCAAAGCATAAAAAAGGTCAAACAAATTATTGAAAAGCTTAAAATGTACAGTAGTTTGGTGTTTAGAGTTTGGCATGATAGCAAATTGCACTTTGGTGTAACACTTAAAAACATACCCCTCTTAAACCGTTCAGCCTCTTAAGAGTCAGACACTCAGCGTGAAATGTCCAATTTTCCAAATGGCTGCTAAAGCCTAATCTTAGATGGGCTGATTGTGGTTGACATGGCAGAGTTAAGATGGAGATAAAGAAGGACGTTTTAACCACCATACCCTAGTCATGTTTGGCTTAAGAAGTGAAAGAAATGACTGCTGAGGCAGTGGGATAACTCTGCAGTACATTCAATAGTTATAGTAGAAAAAAAACACCCGAGTTGAATTGAACTACGTGATAGAATATTAAGACATAAAAGAGTTGATGTTTTCAATTGCATTCTGAGTGACATTAAGTGGCAATGGTTTTATGAGGCGTGTTTATAACTCACACCATAAGGAAGCTGGTATCGAGGTTACAAAGTCACATGAGTCATTTGTTTGGTCTTTGCCAGCAGCTTGGCTGTCGGTCGGACCAAAATGTAAAACATGTTAGAAAAAATAATCTGCATTAAAGGTGGAGTCAGCGATTCTGGAGAACGCTTTGTTTTGAAAAAATAACCTTTTGTCAAAACAAGTGATTTTGACGACAAGCATCTGCATAGTTGTTGACTCCACCTTTAATATGTCAAGGTTAAGAACACATTTAAAAAAAAATCTCTTTCTTCACTGAAGGGCGTTTTAGCTTTTCAATCATCCGAAGCAGTAGTATTCATCTGATTCGTTCCTGAGTTTCAGTGGCGATTTGCTGAAAGTGTCGCCGTCGTCAATAACCGTTTTATCCACAAAACAGTCTAGGTCCGTGGGTGAAGGGTTGTCTGAGAGATCCTCGGCTAGAGTGTCCAGGTAACTCCCCACAGAGATGCCATCCAGCCCGTCACTGTTGCCACCATCATTGAGGCTGTTGATGCTGCCTCTCAGGGATGTGCCGTCCTGGCTGTCAGACAGACTGTACAAGCTTCCCGATAGGCTGCCGTCCTGGCTGGCCACGCCCCCTTTGTCTTCAATCATCCAACGGATGGACTCCACTCCCTCGTTGATGGCCATCAGCTGCTGCATCAGTTTCCCATCGATGGCTCGCAGGTGCGCCTATGAGACGGAGAAGAAAACCCAGATGAATAGATTGACAATTGAAATGTATAGTTATCATCATGCAACATTGCCAGTTGATTACTTCCATTAAAACTATTACTTGTGTTACAATTTTCTTTGTTAAAAGGTTTTTTTTTTCACAACATATCAGTGTCCAAAGTTTTTACAGAACAGAATTTGGATACAGTCTTTTTTCATTTTAGAAATCCAAGAGGGGATTTGGTTCAGCATGTTTGGGGGAAATGCTGACTCACGTTCTTAAATAAGAGACTGATACCACTGTCACAATCTGTATATTAAATATAGAACACTATAGCAAATAGCAACAGCCGGTTATTCTAGCTAACATGAAGACTTTAAACAGTGATGCCTGGCTCAGTTACAAAGCCAAAACATTGTTAGTGTAACAAAATGTACCTAGCAACACCTTCTAAACACTCACTAATGAACAGTGTGGAAAGACAAAGTGTGCCAGACTGTATCTTGGCCAGGTAGTGGATATATCCTGGAGATTTGTCATTATAGCAGGAGAAGACTCCAGGAAGCCACACAGTTGTCAGACTATTAATCTAAGATACCCGGCTTGCTGGCTGTCACCTTAAATTAAACAAGTAGATTATGAGAATGGCATCAATCTGCTCAGTGAGACAGTGACTACGTGCGAAGAGTGGAGGCCTAGATAATTCAAAGGTAGTTCCTTCTTCATCATTACCAACTTACTATTGTTGGTTCATTACAAGTTCATTTTAGACCTTAAAATCAGCCTGACAACGCTGTCTGTTTCGTGACTGTTCTTGAGCTTTCCATCACATGACATCATTAAAAAAAAAAGTTTCCCCTCAATGGTTGTTAGCATTCTTTTTTGCTCTCCAGAACACTGTGTGCCGTTTGTTTAGACTATCATACTTTGTTGTGGATGAGTAGACTTAACTATGTGGCACTGGGGGGGAGGGGGGGGGAGAAAAGGCCTAGTCATATAAAGTTATGGCAGTCAGGAAGTGATATGTTGTTTTACACAATATGGCCATTGATGTATGTCCCCTTCCCCTTGCCATGACAAACCATGCCATTGACTGGGAGGAGGTGGACAGCCTTATGGTGGCATTCATAGGAAGTCCCCTGTGTCTACTGCGGGGGAAGAACAGACAGCTGTGACGGCCTGCTACATATTAAATGCATTGATGAAGACAGAAAGACAGTCTTGGTACAGTGCTTTCCGGACAGCTGGCAGTGGATTTGCAACCAGCCTCCATGTATGCTGCATTCACATGGAAGCAGGCAGACGGTACATGTTAAGCCATGTTTCTGTCAGTTTGTTTTATTGATATGAGAGATTATTTAGTGTTGCTTTTGATGAAAAAAGCTCTTTTAAATCATTAAAGTACATTTTTAATAGATTTTATTGCATATGAAAGATTGAAAACCTTCTCTGTGGACACACTGTTTTGGACATCGTGAGAAGATAACAAGTGTCATATATTTGACATAATAATGATACAATTAAATTGGGATAATTGTGCTCCAGACATTCCATTCTTAATCCCTAATAACATCTACAATTTTAAATATTTCTTTCTTTATAAACATAACAGCAGTTAATATTGGAAGACAGCCTTTTGTCCCGCTTCTCAAGAATCACCGACATGATGTGTTGCTATGGTGATAGTGTATTGGTTACAAGGACATTTATCCAATGTATTAAATAAACAGTTTTTATATATTTTGCAGGTAGCTGTATTGCAAACTTAAAACAAATGTTTAAGTTCCCCCTAAAACTTGAGGGATGCCCCAAAATGCCCCACATTTTTAAGGTGAGTGACAGAGGCAAAAAAAAACGTAACTTTGTGTTTGTATTGCTTCCTTAACATGCCTTCTTTCAATCCAGTATAAAAGGTCCAAGGCATGTTTAAACCCTGTAAATAATCTCTGTTCATAAATTGAAAAAAAAGGCTGTATCCAAAAACTATTCCGTAAAAAACTGTGGACCATAATGTTGTAACAATGAAATAAAGAGTTTAGAAAGGCTATTGCCAAATGTGCACATGTATTCAAACATTCCTAAAAAGTAGTTACAGGCCTAAAATAAGGTTGAAAAATAAACCAATTAAGAAGGTACGGCCAATTGTGCCTGTTGCAGGTCCCAATGGCTCTGTGTCACCAACATGAAGCTAAGCCTGTCAACAAAGTGTGTTGTCCTGTGTGATTGCACATGACTCAGACCCACCACGGTCTGCTGCAAAACACAGTCAACTCAGCCATCTGCTCAGGAATCCTAATACCTTTCATGACCTTACTTCACATTTCAAAAAGGGGGGGGGGGGGGGGACGCTACTCTGGATCTGACAAAATAGTCAAACGTTTGAGATATTAGTATTCTGTGTTTGGCTAATAGAATTATGGAATTGTTGGAAAAAGGACAATTTCATAGAGTAGTTTGAATAATGGAGAGAGAGAGAGAGAGAGAGAGAGAGAGAGAGAGAGAGAGAGAGAGAGAGAGAGAGAGAGAGAGAGAGAGAGAGAGAGAGAGAGAGAGAAGCCCTGAGGTGAGGGTTCATCAACAAATCTCTCTGACTGTACAGGTGCGAATGGCCCTCTCACCTATACTGAGACAATGGGTCTGATATCAGCCATACATACTGCCTGGGACTTTGCATTTCCCAACCACATGTTGATATCTAGACCTGTTTAGTATGGGACATTGGAATTTCCTGCGAGCCCGGGCTGTCTGCCAATACATGTAATGCAGTAGACTAGAGAGAGCAGACATATCAACTTTGAGCTAACTTGACACCAAACTATCCTATACATGCACAAGCTGGCATAACACAGCAATTTTAATTGTAGCCTATTTTTTTTAAATTAATTTTATGTTTGGATAAATAGCTTGGATAACTTTACATTTAGCATAGTATGATTGACCTAACTTGTAATAACACGTCGGCAAACTTCAAAGGAATATAATTAACAAATGCGCCACTGTAGCTCATTTATAATGAGCTGTGTGTGGCAATATGATATGGTTTGAAGTAGCCGTTGGCTATTAAACAATAGGACACGTAGGGCTGTTAAATAGAGAGAATGGCTCTATTCTTTAAAATATACTAAATTCAGTGACAGTGTTCAGTTGAACATGCTACACAATAAGGCCCTTACCATTTCTTGTTTCAGGAATAGCATTTTACTTTCCAGTCGTTTCAAGTCCGTGGAGTTATTAGAACATTTGCCGTTCATCAAACGTGGGGTCGCCGCCGCCGCCGCCGCTGCCTTCTCGTGCGCATCTAGGTGTTTTACTCCAGCGAGACAACGAACCAGACTATCCGGCACTTTTCGTCCCACTTTGGTCTCAATGTCCCTGAAGTCAGGCAAGGAGTTGTTATCCTCGACCTTGTCCATTGTAGCCTGTCACAGAAAGATTATGGGGAATGAAGCGCCCACGTCAAGGAAAATGAAAATTACAGTGTCGCGAGCATGGAAGATATTCCCAGTTGCCTGGCTGCTTGTTGAGGCGCACGCGAACCCCATTCAACGAGGTCCGAGTAGCGAGAAGTTAGCAACAGCACGTTCACCCCTCACAACTTCATTCAGCCGGCTCACAGAATGAAGTGTCGAGTTTTAAACACACATTTCACTGGACGCTGTTACATCAACAGACCGCCCATTGAAGAGCCTGGCCAATGGCAAGGCAGCTTAACCACAACGTACCGCTCCGTAGACCCGCCCATATTGAAACCTGACACTCTTGACACCAGACAGGTGAGTTTGACCCTGGGGGGTTGTGGGAAAAAATTTAAATAATACAATAAATAAAATGAAAACATTGGGAGTCCAACCACCAGGCAGAGACCCAATATCCCCTTCATCGATATGGCATATAATAAGTGTCTGCAAAGATGTTTGAATAAAGGTAAAACAAAAATGGAAAAAAGACACTGACATAGGCCTATGTCCTAAGAAAAAATGCTCCATAATGATGACAGCTTAAATCAAAAGTTATTTGTTGTGTACATAAATATATTTGAATGTCAACATACAGTGTAAGGTCGAACAAACCCCTGCATAGGCCTCCAATTTAATCGTTTCAATTATTCTACATGCACCTAGATCCAAATGTACAAATGTCAAAAAACAGAATATAGCATTCATGACCAAACATACATTTAGATTTAAAAAAAGAGAGGAGGGGAAAAGCTGCACATTGTGCGAGTACATAGGATTACAACCTGTGGACACTGCATTTGGCTACATTTATTCTGAATCACATCCCCTGCCTTATCTCTTCATTCATCACTATAAATAACAGGCCATTTGGATCAACTTATTTCATATGTCAATACAAATAAAAATAAACTTGCGAGTTCATCTCTCTTCGATAATGTAGGGTTTCAGATACAGAACTTTTGCACCCCCTTGTGGGTAGTATGGCTGTTACATTTGCAGTGTTTTTCTCTATAACAATTTTTTAACACGCCATTTCATTGATGCCGTTGTGCAATGTGCAGCTAAAATAAACTGTGGAGATGTGGAGGTTTAAGTGAATGTATTAGTTACTTTTGCCTGTATTAACTTCAAATGTGTTGAAAAAGTTACGGAACATTTAGAATATCTAATCAGAATCTACATCCTTTAGGAAGGACCACCTTAGTTATAAGTGAAATATCAAAACAATACACTGACCCTGCTTTCCAAAACCTTAACTTCTGTGCCCTTTATTTATTTATTTCTGTATGCTGGGGTATTCAGTAGCCTATAGTAATGACAGAAAGTGCAATTTGGAACGTAGCGCAATTACATTTCATCAAAACGCTGACCACAAATCAGCACCCCCTGGTGGCAAACGCTATCACACCAACACTTCCAGTTGTCCATGTTCACTTTATTTGAACACATTTTTCAAATCTCCCCACCCCAAATCAAATATTTAATCTTTGCAGTTTTAAAAACTTCCTCGGTGCATACCACATATTAACCTTAACATTAGATAGATAGATAAACATGATTGTTATATGTTCATTGGGGGAAATATGAAAGTACAACTGTTCACATCTGTACTATGTGTAAAGAGAAAATTAACCACATACCAGCTTTGCACATGACATGAATGCAGCCAAAATATACGTTGTAGCGTTCAATCTACAAATGCTCCGATTCAAGGCTTTGAGAAAACTGCGCAGATGCATTGACTTAGAAAGTTGAAATTGATAAAGGCACACAGGTGGGGCTCATGTTCCAACGGCGTTTAGCTCTAGACTACGGATTGGCTTTTGTCGTCATCATAGCGCTGGTACTGGTCAGAGAGCAGCGGCTGGTGGCCCTCCATCTTACTGTTCCTGGCTCGCACAAAACATGTGGTGGCGGCGAAAATGACCGCGACGAGGACAAGGGCAGCCACTATTGCCATGGTGATGATTTCAGTCAGAGTGAAAGCTTGACCTATCAAGATAGAGTTAGAGATGAGTATTACATTAATCAGGCTTATGTATATATTTTTTAAAGCTATAATGCGTAACTTCTCAGTAATTACAACCATAGTGTTGGAGCTTCTACATTAGGTAAGCCTTCGGTGATCTACAATTTGTCAAGGTGTTTTCATAGCAGTAGAATTGACAACTGAAACATTGTGTTGGCGCTTCTTGAGCTCCAAGTCCCCAAGTGTCAGGGGGCGACACCAGTTTGTAAACGCTGCCATACTGAGAACTACAGAGAGAGCTGTTTGGAGCTGATAGGCTGTATCAACTCTGTGTCAACTCATTTGGCAATGGCCTGAATGTCACCAACATTGATTTATATGAAAAAGTTACGCACTATAGCTTTTAAGGCAATATTGAAAAACATTTGCAGGTGGCAGTTCAAGGGAATAATCCAAAATGAAATACCTGGCCATTCAGCTTCGTAAGAGTAACCAAGATTTTCAGGGGCGGGCACAAACATCTCAGCGTTGGTAACTGGGGGCCAGAAAGGTACCATGTTGTACGCCCTGTTGTGACCAATGGGGGCATTTTCCTCGGGATACACAGCAGCCTCTGTCGGGGAAAGTACTAAGTTATGCTCACAGCTCACCATGCTAACCGTAAAGCAGTTATATAGGAATTTATATTTATAATTGTATACATTTAAAGGTCACATATCATGCTCACTTTCAGGTTCTAAATTGTAATAGTGGTTTCTACTAGACACTGTTTTCATGGTGTAGTGTCCAATAAACCCTTTATATTTCTCACTGTGCCATGGCTAAATCTACTATTTACAGCCTTTGTCTGAAATGCTCGGTTTTAGAGTCTCTTTAAAGACCGCCTTTCAAAAAGAACAGTCTGCTCTGATTGGCCCTGAACTGCCAGGTGTGTTAGATTGGTAATGATGGGGGGCGTGGTTTCTACCCTTATGTCGTCATAAGGGGAGAGCAATCTGACTAGGGTTTTTATGCTAGTTTTGCAAGTTTTCCGGAAAGGTAGACAAAAGGAGAGATGTTTGTTTTTATCTCATACTTGGCGAGACTGTGGTCACATGGGGGACGAACATCACTGTTGAAAACACAAGTAAAAGTGCATTTTGGATGATAGGCGACCTTTAAGTGAACAAGAACAAGCAGAATTTGGGGACTGAATTATGTTGCTAAAAACACCTGGGCCGTGTCTCCTCAGCCACTCGTCGAATATAGCGTCGGTGTAGGTGTGGAGCAGCACGAAGATGGGGTCATTGGGCGACAGGTGAGTCTGTCCTCCCGTGCCGTTCAGGAACAGATGGGCCAGGTTGTGGAGGCTCCTCACAGCCGGGTCATAGTTCCCCTGGGGGGCGCTGTAGCCTGCCGGAAGACGACAATGGAACACATTTTTTATTTAACTTTTATATTTATGCAGGTAATCGCATTGAGACACAGTGTCTCGTTCCTAAGAGAGACCTGTAAGTCAACAACAGAAAAAAACATAATGTTACAGAAAGACAGGATATTAAAGGTGCTCTGAGGAACTTTCAGTTTGCGTTAGTTCTTGCACCCCCTTTAGACAACAGCGGTACTGTTTTTACTTCGCCAGCTGTTGTTTCTAGGTGAGTGTACCCGGACAAAGGCATAGAAAAAACGATATAAATAAGTCTTGATGGCTGTTAGTTGTCATTTATGATCATCAGAGGCAAAATGTTGTTTCAGAAATATTCAAATGTTATTCGTAGCACCTTTTAAGTACCAAGATAGTACATGATGTAAAACACAATAGAACACATCAGAGTAGAAGTGCAAGTGCGCTGTAATCAGAGGTTGCAAGTACAAGAAGCCCACATACGGTATGACCTCTCCCGATTTTTTTTATGAGAACACGTTTTGAAAAGCTGTATGACAAACTGGGAAAGACATATATGTGCGGTCACCCTCAATTGTGTTTCTGAAGCTTTCAGAGGAGGTGGAGTAGAAGGGCGCCGTGTCAAAAGCGTTGACCTGAAGACAGTCGGCCACATCCTGGGGCTCGGGCAGACGCTGCACCATCGGCCTGTTGACGTTTCCTGCCGGGTTCCTTCTGATGGGAGCGGACTCAGAGCCTGGATGGAGACAAGTAAAAAGCCTTAATATGATACGATACGATTTAAGCCATTTCTCTGCATTTAAAGGTCACATATTAATGCAAATTTTCACTAGAAACTGTTTTCATGGTATATTGTCCAACACAATAACCTTTATATTTCACACAGTGCCATTGCTGAATCTCCTCGTTTTCAGCCTCTGTCCGAAACGCTCTGTTTTTAGAGCCTTTAAGCCCCACGTTCCAAAAAGCCCAGTCTTCTCTGATTGGCCCTGAATCTAACAGCCATTGTGTATCAAACTGCCGGCTAGATTAGGATTAGATGGTAGCTGGGGTGTGTTCGTAACACATGTGGAAGTAGTGCTAAGTTAGGTTGGTA
Organism: Ammodytes marinus; assembly: GCF_949987685.1. Classification (NCBI taxonomy): domain Eukaryota; kingdom Metazoa; phylum Chordata; class Actinopteri; order Uranoscopiformes; family Ammodytidae; genus Ammodytes; species Ammodytes marinus. The sequence continues at coordinate 2,666,392 of NC_137227.1, forward strand.
ATTAATAAATCAGACTGGGACTTTAGAACACAGGAACTCAGGTTTTCAGAAAGGTGGAGGTGGAGACAAAAAGATAAAGTGATACTTTGGGAGTCTGTAGTCACATGAAAAAGTGATTTTAGCATCACAGGTGACCTTTGAAGAATAAAGAGGATCATTGTAACATCACTGGAGGGTGATGCCATGCTAAACTCAACAATAGTTCTTACTGTTGCAGATGGTTCCCAGTGTGTCATAGTCTTCCACACTCTCACAGATCACCCTCCACTGGGCAAAGATAGAGTTGGTGCTCAGGGAATTCATGTCGAAACTGCTCCGGGCTCCCATCAGGTCATCTGTGCAGATATCACATGTGCTTCCCCCGATGGCAAAGTTCCAGTAGGGCAGGGCAAAGGAGGGGTCCTGAAGCATGTCCTGGTGGTTTGAAACAAAGGATGGCATAGTTAAGACTTTGTCAATGTGAACGAGCAAAAGTTAGAACCTTGCAACGTGAGGTAAACAACTCTCAGGGGAAGTTGGCCTTCGGGCTTTGCTTTGTTATTCAGAAACTTCCTGGAAAGGAAATGTATTTTTCAAGAAGCTGAAGTGCGATGCTCATCCTTGCTTTCCCCACAACGTTTTGTTTGACTGTCGAGTCAAACAAAAACTTGAGATGAATGCAACTATTTGACTGTAAGTAAGGTTAAGGTAAATGTGTCCATACAGAATCTATATGCAAACTTGTTTAATCAAACTCCACACGCATATAAATTACTTAGTTTTTCCTAAAAAAAACATCCTAATTAATCCAGCAAGTCCAATTTTGAAGCTCCCCACCTTTTTTGATCAGAAACGTACTGATTGGGTTCTGGACTACTGCTCATGTAACCTTGCCTTTTGACACACATCAAAATGCTGAGCTGTTGACACAAAGCCAGAAATATTTTCCTCACCAGTGCCTGAGCAAAAAAAATAATCCGCCACATTATGAGAACCCAGGCCTCTAACTCAGAACCATCCGGTAGCTGTTTGAGTTTGTAAACTAAAGAAAATACAAAAACATAATTGCAGTGGACATTAACTCCATAAAGCACTGGGTGGATTCAATAACTGGTCTCACCAAAGTTATGTGCCTTAATCCAAACACCATCTCCAAATCAATGGTGCGCGGCTCAAATAATCGAATCTCAGCTCGTAAAACACTTTAGAATCACATTGTGCGCACCTATTAAAGCATGGAATTGAGTCGTCACTTGTGATTTTCCTCGCTGGTACAGTTGGGTTGGGAGAAACAGTTAAACAAACAAGCTGTGGGGCTTGGCTGTATTAGTCTGTGATGTATTAGTGAATTAAAAATGTAGTTAAACAGTCAGGTGACTACTGCCCTCAGGTGAGCAGAAAGAAAAAAATCAATGGGATTAGTTTTCTTGATCTTTAAATGCCCCATTACACCAGAGCTACTCCACATAACTACTATGTATGTTATTACATCGCAAATGCCTGCCATTTTCATCCCTGTCTTTAACTGCTGCCTTATGTGTACAGATAGGCTAGGACCCAAGGTCCGTTTGAGCCCTAATGCCTCCAGAGTCCAAAATATATAAAGATGAATATATAGTTTCCATCAAATAAATAGACTGAAATGTACACTGTAGTAGTATCCATTGAAATATGCCTTGTCAATTTAAAAAAGTATTCTGTATGCCCCTCCCTCTGAAATTAACTTTGTAACTTGTCCTGACTTCTCATCGAAAGCACGCATCCCTCCAGACAAACCATAGTTCATCTATATGCCTACTAGTGATATCACTCAGGAGGCCCCTTTTTAATTATGAAAACAGCCAAAACAACACTGACATTTTATTTAGTTGCAATAAAGAGAGTCTTATTTACATTTAAATGTTCCCCCTGTCATGAAAGACCATAGGCAGCTCACACAATGTGGAAAGTCAGATGGAGGACTGGCAGATCAAAAAATTGAAGATACAATTGGGCCTTTATTTTTTTGCTTGAGTCCCTGCCCCCCCAAACACACGGCCTTACCTGCATGTCTCTCTCCAGCTGCAGCAGGTGGAACCTGTGCCAAGTGACAAAGCCGGGGCCCTCGTGTGAGAAGTCCACTCCTCCGAAACTGGCCTGGCCCGCGCCCAGGAACGTCTTGCTGACAGAGTAGTAGTGGGACCACACGAAGTAATTGTAGATGGTGACGTTCTCGAACTGCACTGTGTTGCCGTCGGGCCCGAAGATCTCCGGATAGTGACGAGTGGCGATCACCAACTCGGGGTGCACCGTGCGCTTGGCCTGGTCCAGCGCGCTCACGAATGCGCGCTTCCCCTCCGCGCTGAGCTGCATCACGTTTCTTCTTACTGGTGGTGGGGGATTACAGAATGTAATATATATAAAATGTAATTTTAAGGCGACGTTTTTTAATGACAGAGAAAAAAGTGCAGAAAAAACGTGTGTAAATGACAGTTTCGATCAGTTTAGTTTGTAATCAAATGACCCTTTTCTTAATTTCAGAGCTGTCTATTCAAATGCACTTGAGTTTGTTTCATGGGATCCTCATTTGGTTTAAGTTTGGTACAATGATCTTTATAGTTTTACAGTCTTAGTTTGTCCACATACAATTAGCTTAATCGTCATTAAATTGACAACACTATGCTAATTCGGCTCGGCGGTATCCTTAAGGAGTGCTGAAGTGCATCCAATCAATAGCATCCAATTCCTTATCAACTCATGCTGGCCTATGCCCTCTCATTACTCTCCTCGAATTAGCTAAGGTAGGCCTACATTATTATTAAGGTACATTATTATTTTTAATTTTTTCCCCTGCCTCACCCGTCGAAGGACACTTAAAGTCTTACGTACCAACGTTGACTCTCTGGTCGCAGTTGGCCCCCGCCCAGCCGTGTCTGCAGCGGCCGCAGTTATAACCGCTGAAGTTTCCGTTGCACTGACACGTTCGGTTGAAGTAACGGATGGGCCATCGCTCCCGGTCGTCCCGTCCGTCGTGCGGGTACTGAGGGCCGTGAGGGCGCGCGTCCACGGCGATATTCACGCACTGTCCTCGGCCCTCGATGGAGCCACACGGGTCGTTGGCGAGTCCATTGGGCGACGGGCAGCACTGTCCACTCCGGAGGCCCTCGGGTGTCACACACTCCCGGGGGAACTGAGCGCTCACCACCGCCGCGCCCACAAGCACCAAAAAGAAGCAGCTCTGGAACATTATCCAAAACTTTACGCACGGCTTTTTTTCGAATATAGGCCTTGTTTACCTGCAAATAGCCTATTTACTTCAACTAACTCTGTATCCAAGATTACTGTGTATCACTTGGTACAAACCAGGAATGAATTTCTCTGTGCACTAATTGTGTGTGTTAAAATTCCCCCTCCCATGCGCACCCAGGCCTCTCTCTTCTATTTCGCCCCCAAACCAGTGAACCGTCGACCTTAAATACCGGATTAGCGCATGACTACCCGGATTGTATGACTCCCGCGTGATGCCAGCACATAACATCATATCCCCTGCTGGGGATGGGGATGGAACAATGATGATGGTGAGTACTAGTAGGTAGTGCGAAATGTCTTTCACGTACTGTTCAGCCTACTTGAGTTGTCTTGACGTCTCCTGTAGCATGAGAAGAAGTAAGGAAGTCTAATTAATTACAAAACTGTTTCAGATTCAAACACAGTGTGATGAATGAGCAGGGCCCAAACCCGTGAACTTTAATGAGTGTGAATGGACTGCAACGTTTCAGCACGCCTTCATGAGCACTGGATGAAAATGAATGTTTTGCAGTGCAGTGAAAACCTTTTATTGTTTTAACCCATATAAAGCCCCTGCACACACGTTGATGTTTGTTGAATTGAAATAATCATTTTAAATCAAGCTCAGAACAATAGGGGGTCTTGTTTATACAGTATTATCTACCATTGCACTTGTAAACTCTTCCAATAGAAACACACTAAATGACCCAAAAATGGGCATTATTAAATATCCTTGTTCTGTCTTATGTGCTTTCAATGTGATCTTTGTGGCCTCTTTTCCCTTGTCTCCTGTGTGTTTATGTTGTTGTTGCATGAACTGCCTTGATATCTTTGCCATCATCTGTGCTTGCCTGTTTGTTCTCGCTCCAACTGTGTGCAATATGTTTGTTTGTCTTTTTCCCCTTTTTGCTCAGGCCTGCTGTAATTATAAATGTAATATATATATATATATTTTTTTTTTTATTATTATTTTAACCAATGTATTTTAGGTTGCCTACTGACAACTGGCCGGAGACTACAGCTGGAAATGAGCCAAATAGACTAAAGCTGCTCCTTTTACTGTAAAGTTAATCAAATAAGCTAAACAAAAACTAAACTTGTTTTACTCAGTGTTTGAAATAAATACAACCCCCCCCCCTAAACACTGTGTGCAAAATGCCAGGATCTAATCTGAAAAGAGCATCAGTGGTTCATGTGTTTGTGAAAATGGTCACTGGTCATGTTTTCAGGTCAGTTGACTTCTCAGGAAGGCCTCACAGCTCAGGGCCTCCTCCCCCCTCAACCCCAAGGCTCCTTGTGCTGCCATGAACATGTGAGACATGGAAGCATTTTACAGGGAAAAAAAGCATAAGTAGTCTACCGAATCCAGAATCCTTTTTGAGATGTGTAATAAAGGGATGCTAATTAAAGGGGTACTCAAGATATTTTGTATCAGTCTTCCAATTAGATGGAGGACTTACAAATGTAGGTGTAGTACAGTATGTGTCAGTATATGTATGTGGTGGTGTTAGGGCAGGGGTGTCCAAACTTTTTTCACTGAGGGCCACATACAGAAAAATCTACGAAGGGCCGGGCCACTTTGCAAAATAACACATTTATCAGGACATGTAGCTGCTCTGATGTTTAGTTTCATAGTGTCTTCGTAAATTGTAATCCTTCTTCACGGCAACACTTTACTTGCACATTAAACAGATACATTCCCCCTCTTGTTAAATGCCATTGATACACCCAGTGTTTTCTGCTTTTGCGTCCAATGTCCAGCTGGGTGAAAATAGTAGCCAGCCGAGATCCCGCCCCTCCAAGGAGGGTACGGGGGTATGCCCCCCGGGAGATTTCTTTAAGTTTTTAAAGTGACATGCATTAATCTAGAGCACTTTGAAAGGGAAATTAAGAGGCTAAAGCTGAAGAATTTTCTATGAAAAAAAATGGAGACACTGTGTCAGATGAATTAGAAGCTATTGGAGAAGGACACATGGATTTTCTATAATAATATTAATTTAAAATAAAATATTATGCAAATTAAAATGGCCATATTACATTATATTTTTTAAATGTGCCACGGGCCAATCAGTCAGTTTTGACACCCCTTTACTAGTGGGTTAACTAAGAAATGCAAAAAATATATATACATTACAGGATATTTTTAAAATCGGCCGCGGGCCGTAGTTTGGACACCCCTGTGTTAGGGTAAATACATCTAATAAAGGTTGAGTCAGTGGTTCTGCAGAACGGTTGTTGAAAAAATCACTTTTTATGAAAATCAGTGAGTATCTCCTCACAATCCCACCTGTCCGTGCTGTGCAAAAATTCCAGTGACACAGCCTATTAGTAAACGGGCATGTAACAAAGGGTATGTCAACAAAGGATGCAAGCCGATTTACAGAGCCCAGGCTGTGTATTAAGACTGGACCTTTGTTCACACACACACACACACACACACACACACACACACACACACACACACACACACACACACACACACACACACACACACACACACACACACACACACACACACACACACACACACACACACACACACACACACACACACACACAGTACGGAGAGGTAGCGGATTGTGATATTCAATGATTTTGACAAAAAGTATTCTTCAGGGTTTGCTTGCTCCAACTTTAACTGTGGATTTCATTGAGCCAACCTACCCTGGGCGGAGAATCGGAGATAGCCCTGGTGATAAAAAAATTGTTACAAGTGTTACAACTGAGTGTAAAATTAGGTGGCTAGCCCCTATAGACATTATCACCTGTATTATTCAGTCAAAATAAAACCATGCTGCCAGAAACCAGATGTTGATCATGTGTGACAAAATTCAGGCGAAACTGAAGTGTAAAAAAAAAAGAATAATTATTGTTATCAGCTTGACAAATGATCCACTGTCCTCTCCTTCCCAGCATGTACGGTATAGTTTATTGTTCCTGCTTTTCTTACGAGCTAGGCCTACCCGTGCAACATTCATTTAAATTCTCCCCCCTATCGGCCCCTCTACAACATGCTTCTTTATTCGCTTGGCTGTTCAGCAGGTGAAGGAGTTGGACTGGCAACCAAAAAACATTAATTAATTTAAATGAGCTCGGGATACCATCTGCACAATCTTGTTATTTATAATTTTTTTATTTTTATAAATAAAATATGCTGCTACAACCTTAGGAAATAACTATTATTATTCTATTTTTTTTGCGATAGGGGATATGATTGGCTGTAACTGTTGACCTACTGCAATAATAATCCCAAGGGGGTTAGAATCCAGGGCAAGATCGGCAAGGCAGGTTTATTTATTTTTTTAAAGTCTTTTCCCATAATTCCTTGCAAGCTTTCCATGGCCAGTATGAACAAGAGTCGATTGGTTGCTATAATTGTTATACATTATCATCATAACATCTCAGACACGTACATCGTTATCCTCAAGGGCATCAACACCCACTAATTAGCAAGGCGGCGCTTCACAGATTCACTCATCAAATGACGGTAATGGTGTATATACTGTCTTTAAGGAGAGGAATATAAATCAATGTTCTGTTTTTAGTTTTAAAGGCAGCAGATAACCAATGTTAGGCAATGCTACCAGTAGTTATGTAACCCCTAATAGATAACAGAAAATGTAGTGGAAAACAACAACACACACTACACTGTATGCTACAATTTCGAGGTAATTGATCACTTAAATGTGCACCAGATGTGGGTTAGCTACATTGCTTGGTTTTTCAGATGGTTCAGTTCGCATCACAAATGCAAAACTCTAAAGGGACTATACATTTTAAACGTGCAAACGTGCACGGAAAATGGTGTTTAATTATTGGTCAGACAGTTAGGCAGGTTAAAAAGACAAATCCCTTGCAATCATAGCCTACGCATCATGGAGCAGCGGCATGCTATTGCCATGCTAAACAAGGCCAGTGTGAAGACAACCTATAAGACTTCAGACCGAACACAAACAAACATCATTTTAGTGAGTGGTTCCCAAACCTATTAGCTTTGTGACCCCTTTACAAAGAAGCAGTGTCTGGTTCAGGCCCATTGTCACGTTTTAAAAGATTACAAATTGTTAGCCATCATGTCGCGACCCCTTCAGATTATTCTTGTGACCCTTTGGAGGGAACACGACCCCTAGGTTGAGAATGAATGGAGCAAACCACAAAACAGTATATACTGCATGTACCTCAAGCCACGTAAAAAAATGTATTTGAGTAGGAGGATATCTACCCCTGCTGATGAAAACTAGATTGGAGATTTTAAATGAAATGTCAGACGGGATATGTTTGATGCATTCAGATGTTTAGTTCTTTAGTTCTGTTTAGTACATTTCACAACAATATTGCACTTTAGTGAGAGGGGAGAACTGTTATTTTTTCTCCCCCACACAATGCGATCCAGCACACTGCAAGGCAAAGATTCTTAACCCTGGTCACATGTGTTCACATCATAATACCAGCCTTTTGCATGTATCGGTTCATAATTGGGGCACGCCGGCGAGGATTACACAAAGCTAAGCGCTAAGCCCATTCTCATGAAGTACATTGGAAAATACAGCCACATTCCTTATGTATGTGCAGTTCCCATGTTCCCCTTGAGAACGGGTAGGAGACCCATTTGCGTGTCAAGGTTGCTATGAACATACCGTCCTTCGTCTCTGTCTAGCTCTCTAAAAATATATATTTTTTTAATGTCAAGATGAATACTTTCATAGCTTTAATGATCAATTATTTTAACCTTAGAGACTTATTCTGGCTCCTTAAGTCATTTTATATAATGTATCACCGTCCTATTATTGTGGGTATTTAATAATTCAAGACTGCTACTGAGCACTACAGTGTGTTAAGGTCACATTCGAGTAGAGGAGGAGCTGGCTGTTGACTGATTGCCTTTTTGATTAAGTCTGTAAGAAACATTTAAGTTTACCATCTCTCTGCCAAACCGTTGCTTGCGCTGGTCACTTTGTAGCCGTAGTGTGTCAAATGAGTGAGCAGTGTATTGACTGAATGTCATTTAGGGCTAATACAAACCTGTTATAATTACATTTTCCCAAAGAAGAGGGAGGCCGTAAAATAAGTAGCTGTGGAACAAATCTAATTTCCGTTGTTGCCGTTTGAAATGTGGCAGTCATTATGGAATGTAAAAGCTAATTGTATCTATTTTAAAATTAGATTCGGTTAGATTAGATTAACATTGTAAACACAGCCGCAATTTAAAGGGTCAAGGGTCCCGTCACGGCTAATATATCGGTTGAAAAGGACATTAATGGAGCAGTTAGCGATTGTGGAGAACGCTTGTTGTCAAAATCAGTGAATATCTCCTCATGATCCGCTACATGTCCGTACTCTCTGTGTACTGTTACAAAAATATAATCCAGTTTTAATACACAGCCTCTATGAACTTGTGAGTAAACAAAAGGGCCCCACCGTAGTGAGCAACATGCCAGTTTACAGAGCCTAGGCTATTTTATTCCAGCCCACACACAGCTGGCAGTGAATCGAGATATTCACTGACTTTGACAAAGTGATTTTGACAACAAGCATTCTCCAGAACCGCTGACCCCACCCTAAATGCACCAAACACACAAACGCTCACAAACAGAAATGAAACAAGAATATTTGGCCAAATCATTCACAAAAGTGTCTTGATTCTTCGTCCATGGGTGCTGAATGAGTTAACATCTTAAGTCCCGTGACCAGCGCTCAGCCCACCTCTCTTTCATCCTGCTGCTACTGCTCTTGTTTGCGCTCACGCCTCGTGTGCGTGTGTGTGAATAAAACCTCGGAGCAGCAAGCGTAGAGGAATCATGTGAGAAGATGTGACTGGGGCTTAATGGTAATCCTTGCCTTTGGTGAAAGAAAAAAAGGGCCCAGTGGGAGTCATTAGGAGGGAGCCATGCTGTATATACGCAGCCGTTCATATGACTGTCTCTGCCTCTTTCTCCTCCAAGACAATGCCTGCAACCGCATGTCAGCTCGTTTGCAATGGTTCTTTCGCATTGTATTTACTGTATGACAAGTTGGTCCCCGGCCAGTAAAGCAAACTTAAGACCACTTCAATCACTGTATAAAACCCTCTTAAAATTCATAAAAAAAACATGTCATTATCCCAAGTCCTTGCTAAATATAATCTATTAGTGTTATTGCTAATTGTTTTCTTTCAAAACTATATACACAATGCTGCACCTCCTCGCCTAAGGAACTTAGTGACACTTTGCGTCTTTCTCTTGTAGCCATAACACAATGAAACATGTCTCCCTACAGAGCTTATACCCGGTAATGACTTTCAGAACTTTTCTCCCGTCTGACAAAACATTGGCTTACACTCACACATATTACCATGATTGCATTTCTGCTTGTGTTTAAACACCAACGTTTCCACCTCAACAAAGCATAAAAACAAAATTAAAACGTGTATACGGCAATTAAAGATATCGTTAGCCGCATAGCATAATAAAATCATATTTACTCTACAGTACTCTATTCTACTTTTACTCTAGTCTACATCTACTCTACTCTACATCTACTTTACACTACTTTATAACCCTTAACATATGACTTAGGTAATTATGCTATTAGGCTAACGAAAAGTAGATGTAGAGTAGATTAGATGTACAGTAGAGTAGATGTAGAATATAGTAGATCAGAGTAAAAGTAGAGTTAATATGATTTAGGCAATTATGCTATGAGGCTAACGATATTTAAGATATTTTCCCATATTTTCTCATTTTATTTGAAGGAGTGGTTGTTCATGTCTGGACCTATAAGAGGTGGACCGACTGAGCAATCGATGGATATTGCCAGCAACAGAAAATAACAGGAGGCAGAGGCCAAACAAAACCTTCCATTCAATTCATCTCTGCCATAAAATTGCTTTCTCTCAGAGACGGATGCTCCTCTTCCGATCTATAACTGCTAAACCAGATAAGGCAGGAGATGAAAATGAGTCTATTTCGTTCTTGTGACAAATGGCACTGTTATTTAGGGTTGACTGGCTGTTTGATAGCATTTCCCAAATAATCCAAATGGAATCACTTTATTTAAGAGGCTATGAGAAAGCTTATAATTTTTTTTGATAGTTTAACTGAAAGTTCACAGGCTAATGTAGCTGGGAGTGAATGGAGGTCTATGCCGCGGGTGCTAGTCTGCTGACGGAATGAGCTAGGCTCATGACCAAAAGCTCTGGGGGTTGGGTGGTGGTGGAAGTGGAATGCATGTGAGTGTGTGTGTGTGTGTGTGTGTGTTTGTGTGTGTTTGTGTGTGTTAAGCCCAGTTTGAGAGTGCACAGGGTCCTTTTCCCACTAGCTTCCTGCCCAAATTGTTTCTTTAATTTCTTACACTGCTTGCATATCATACTTTGTCTTTATCATCTTACAAAACTGCCCTGTAGGCCCAAAGCAATGATGAATATGTATTTGATTTTCCCTTCTTGGTAACTCAAATTAAAAGGTATAAGGTCAGCGATTCTGGAGAATGCTTATTGTGGAAATCACATGTTGTCAAAATCAGTGAATATATCTGCTAATGATTCACTATCTGTCCGTTCTGTGTTGTTCGCTGATATATACCGATATGGATAACAAATAGATTTTGACAACAAAAGTTCTCCAGAATCCCCGACTCCATCTTTACCATAACTAATGCAAAGGCACCACGGATATTTGACCTCATAGTGACAACATCCCATACATTTGCCGATGTATTTGGGCTAAATAGAAATACATTTGGCTTCTTGAATGAAAAAAAAAATGAAAAAAAAACAACCACAATCTTTTTCACTACATATTTGGTGCAGAGATAAAAATAGACTGGGGAAAAGGGTAATGCATTTATATTGCAAAAAAAAAAATATATATATATAGTAAAAAGCCTATGTGGTTTGGAAAGACAACAAACTTTTCAGCAATACAAAAATGTATTCTCACAATGGAGTCCCCCCTCCAGCGTTAAGCATATTAACAGTCACAAGCTTGAAATCCACCACAAACTAGTTGCAGTGGTAACACATGGTACGGCAGTTTTTAGATTTGACGGAATACAACTGGGCTGCAACTTATTCTAAGGCAGGTACTGAATAGCAATGAGTTAAACCTGAAATACCTGTTTCACCCAACAAACCAGTCTTCACCAGTCTTTTCTCCTAAAATGGATCTCTTCCCTGTATGTAATACATTCTAAAAACCAGCAGAGGACAGTGACATCTCATGTTCAACTAAGACAAGGCATCCAACCTGTGTTTTCATCAGTCCTGGGTGGGGATTCATACACTGTACACATAATGTACATACACGAAAACATTGTTCAGCCAACATTTAGCTCTAAACAACCCTCCTCTTGAAGAACTTGTCTTCAATATAAAACCTTGAATCTTAAACACATCACATCAGTTATAGACAATATGATGTAAGTACAACCCTAACAGTGAATTTGAGGCAAATTGAATATGGGAGAGAGTATCCAGTTTTTATAGCACTCTATCAGAATTGTAAACTCTTTACCACTCTACTGCTGTCTGTTCGCCACAATACACACCACTGCATCCTTTATTCACTTGTCAACTGGCCCTCCCTTCACACTCACCGTACAATTCACTGGTTCACTTTCATTTACAAGACCCTTCTTGGCCCGATCACCTCCTTACTTACGTGTAGCAAGTGCCTTCAATGTCCGTCACATGCAGTACAATACCCGGTCCTCACTTCATATTAAATGAAGTATCCCAAAGACCAACTGTGCCTTTGGTCATATGTTCAACCAGCCTCTCACACTTTCATTTCATCCTACTAAAATCCCCATCGGAACCATTTTCACTGATTCATGCAGTTGCTTTTCTCCATCATAATTTCCCAATCAACACATTTGTAAGATTTATCCCTTCTATTATACCATTACAAAGTGAGCACAGGTTTTTTTTGGGTTAAATAAACTTAGAGGCTGTGTGGTACGTACTGTATGTGGTAAAATTGCTTCACCTTGATGCTATTTCTAAACGTTTAGGAGTCATATAGTACGTCACATCGGTTTTACGAAAAAAAAACAGATGAAGCATTTCACACGTGAGTCAGAAGAGAGAACTTCATTTGTTCCCCGGCTGACTTCTCAGAATGTAGTGCAGGCTGGTGGTGCACTGACACACTGATGAATAGCAGGAGTTAGTCCCTCAAATGAAAGGCCTCCGCCAATATCGGGATACTGTCTGCTTAGCACACGCATCGGCATCTTAAATCTGCTGCTTTCCCAATACCAGGGCACTTCAGGTGATTTACATAGCAATAATTTAAACCGCAGAGGTGCCGTGAACCGGGCGTTAGCAATAAAATACGGAGATCTACAGCTAGGACTTCTGCTACCACTTGATTGCTTTTTAACAGTCATTAGTCTTGCTTGGGGTGCGGGTGCGGGAGGGGCGCGCTTCTGAAAAGGAATCTTTTTTTTTGGTCAATCCTATGGGGCGGCAGTGGCGAATTGGGTAGGGAGGTCGCCTCTGGAGTGCAGGACTCGATCCCCCGCCTACCTGCCACATGTCGAAGTTTCCCTGGGCAAGACACTGAACCCCACATTTCTCCCGATGGTTCAGAGAACGCCTTGCATGGTAGTGACTGCCATCTGTTTATGAGTGTGTGTATGAATGGGTGAATGTGGTAAGAAATATAAAGCGCTTTGGGGCTGAGAAAATTGGCTAAAAAGTGCTATATAAGTCAAGTCCATTTACTTATACAGATTTTTCAACTGACGTATTGAACTAAGGGGATGATATTGACACTTATTGTTAATGGGAGAGGTTAGGGTATAATTTGACGTAAGCAGGATGTGTCACAGATCATGGCAGAAGAGCCAGAACGGTAATTAGCGATGAACACACTAGACTTACTCTGGGTATGTATCAGGTAAAACATCTGGGTGAGAAGGTTGCACCACAGCCGCTGCCAATTAAAATGCTGCACAGAAGACTGCACAGGATGACAAGGGTGCAGGTTGAGACAGAGCCCCCCGCTCATTATGACTGGGGAAAACACAAACACATTTTTAAAGAAAACTATGCTGGCGAAGGAAAAAAGGTGAGGGATCGCGTGGCTTACTGTAATCAAAAGCAGCCTCAATAGAAGAATTCTCCCCAAAATATCCTGCAGTGCTTGCTGACATATCAAATACATTTAGGTCATGGCATATATCCCTACTCATGTAACCACCTACTGGCGTCTGGCGAGGTGAATAAATTAATAACTTGTAATAAAACTATATTTCTCACTGTACTTTTAAACTAAATGCAGACTAAATGAGTTATTCTTGCAAACAAAAATACTTTTAAAGAGTTATTTCTAGGTACTACACATGTTTTTAAATCTGGGGCCATTCTCACAAACTAATTCTGGAGAGGTCGGTTCGAGTCAATTTCTAGATTATATATGTAAAATTATACATGCGAATCAAGTGAATGAAATACCTAATAAAATCAAGGTACATCACCACATTGATGCAAACATTTTGTTGTGCAATACAGCCAAAAAGGTTGTAGGCACATCTACCCAATGCAACGTTCCATTGTAGCCATGTAACATACATATCTTTGCAGATAACATTCTGGCCAAATCTTTTCTCAACTCTACACAATACTGTCGTCACCTTGGTCAATCCTCCCTTCAAATGCTGTCTGGTCTGGCTGATAGTCTCATTAGGTGTCCCGTTACATGTTGCTTCCCAAGGCTGCTACCCAAAGCCCACAGTCTCCACGAACAAAGGGATGAGGAAAAGGAAGAGACAAGAGATCAAAAGGCCAGCTGACAAGGCTTTGTAAATTCCCTAAATCTGGATTCTACTGCAACTCTTTCTGGAAAGATGGCAATCACTACGTCGACAATGTTTGGACAACATTGTTTAAAAGAACATTTCCAACTAGGACAGAAGAGATATATTTCTTATAATGTACTGTATATAGGTGCTGTATATGTTGGAGTTATTTCAGAGTATAGAGCGATTCCCCTCTCTCTGTGGGCGGATGAGAGTCAGGCACTGATGTGTTAAGAGATGGAAGCATATCGCCTGTCAGGGCCAGGAATGAATGAACAATCTATCACATCAAATATGAGTTCCTTACTCCTTTCATACTTATTGTACTCAAAGTTGAATAGTCTGTACATTTGTTGAAAAAATGTCAAATTCCTCTTGATGCCATGTGGGGGTGATACCAGTTTTTGCGACTGATACTAACTTTTCACAAACTTACCGAACATGTTGATCTGTGCTCGCACGAAACAAAGCTCCTAATATTGGTATGAACTACATTTTTTTTTACATGTCTTTAGTGGAAACTTCAACAACATCAATCCAACCCCCAAAAACAAAAAAAATGCACCGCTTATTTGCGTCAATAATATCACCGTGGTGTGGTCTATTGTACACGGAAATACTCTCAATGGGGATATTGATCAGTCAAGTTAAAGGTCACACATTATGGTCATTTTTAGGTTAAACATTTTAATTTGGGTTTCTACTAGAAGCTGTTTTCATAGGGTAGTGGTTAAAAAAATAACTTTAGATTGTTCACAGTGCTGTTGCTAAATCTGACACTCTCAGTTTTAGAGCCCATCTCTTTAAGTCCCCCCTTCATATGAGCCCAGTCTGCTCTGATTGGCCCTGAAACTAACTACTGTTTTGAATCTAACTGGCAGCTTGTATCTCAGGATGATTTGGCTCAACACTGAGAATTTCAGACATATACCGTAGCTCACACCTTTTCTGAAATAGAGGTACATGCCTCCTGAATTTATTTCCGACACTTTAGAATCAAGAGCTTTTTCTGGCTTGTGTGTAGGGCTGTTTTGACTCACCACTGAACATTTCAGAGACATAGCTCACAAATAGATATAGCTCACAAATACAGCTGCATGCAAAGCTCGGCAGTGCCAGAATCACTGTTGCCGAATAATGCATGCACATCTATCTCAGAACAGGTGTGAGCTGTATATCTGAAACTCTCAGTGTTGAGCCAAATAGTCCCGAGATACAAGCTGGAAAAAGATTAGATTCAGAGGCATCTTAGGTGTGCTTACAGGGGGAGGTAGAGCTTTGTTAGGTTGGTAATGAGGGGGTGTGGCCTTTCCCCTTGTGATGTCATAAGGAGAGAAATCTGACTGGGGTTTATGAACAAAGGTTCTCAGAAAGTTGGAGGTGGATAAAAACATAGGGTTGTTTTTTCTCTAGTCACTAGTGGGACCCATGTTAATTTTGAAAAACTTACTTTAAACTTTGTTTAACTTTAAACACATTCATTTTTCTTTAGAGGCTGTAGTGCTTCATGAGGGGTTAACTATTGTCAGTCAAACTTGGCATATAACTACGCTTGTTGGATGAGTCAAGGTTCATTTTGATCTCAAAGAATTGTCAGATCTGACGATATTCACACAAGAAACTCAAAGCTGTCTACATCCTCACTCGCACATCCCAAGTCTGCTTTACCGCACCACTGTGTTTCGTCTTTTTGACACATCCCAAGATTTGATGAGGTGCCAGGCTAGCAAACAGGATTTACCTGGCCCCGTCTCCCCCTTGCACATCGCTTGTGCGGTGAGTCATTTATTAGCAACTCGGTTATGTCATGTAGCCAAATGTATTTCATTTGTTATGCGTGGCGGGGTGACAAAAGGTGGAAATGTTCTTGCTAACTTAATGCCTATTGAGACAGAAAATGAGATTGACTTCGGGGAGCCCCGATGAGTGCCATGATGCCGGAGCTGCCAATTCCTGCCTGAGATTAATTAAAAGGGTAATTTCCATGGGACCTGTGAGAGTCGCCCATTTCCTGTATATATATTTCTTCATAATTGGAATCACAGTCAGTCTCTGGGGGAGTAAAAGCTTTTTCTGGGATGTTTGAGGAGAACCAGCAGGGATTTGCTGAGTTGTGCACCGTGGAGGGTCTGATTGAGCTTGAAAAAGACACCACACACATGATCGCTGGAACATGAGCGAAAGAAAATGTCTAATTTCTGCAAGCGGGTGACATAAATGCAATTTAGCAGTCAGAATGAAGGGCAGTGAGAGTCGGCTTGCACTCCAGCAGTGACAAAACTACAGGTGCATCTAAAATAATTAGAACATCATGGATATGTTATTTTTTTCCATTTTTTCATTCAAAAAGTGGCATCAGCCAACAGTGCCAAAACCACTAGTAACTGGTTGGCTGACCACCGTATTACTATTCTTAATTGGCCAGCCAACTCTCCTGACCTGAACCCCATTGACGTTATGTACAATGAATATAGAGTGGATGAAAGTTTAACTTTTTGAAAAATATCATTAATAGCCAAGTGTTTATGTGGTGGAATCATACGGTGGCCCTAAGAACTCAACGCACCGCAACCTAAGAAAACACAGGCAAATTAAGAAGACTTTTTTTTGGCATTTTCAAGCTTCATTTGCCAGCACAGAGTTGAAATGGGGAGACAGAGAGAGAGGGGGGATGACCTGCAGTAAAGGTCCACGGATCGGACCCGAACCCGCGACCACTGCAACGAAGGCCGGAGCTGATATGGTACACACTCTATCCACCACGCCACCGGAGCGCCCCGACGTCTTCATCAATTTGACAACACATGCATTTAAAATAAACGCGCTGCAAAGATCCCAAGACAACCAGGCCCGGTTCTAGACAGTTAGATTAGGGTGGGCCGGTAGAAATTTAAGGTGGGCACACTGCCCTTGTAAGATCTCTGCGTCTGATTTTTGGCACATTTACTGTGAATTGTGTAGAACACAAAATGCAAATACACTTTGAGTGTTGCTGTGTGGGAGATTTGATTCTTGCATGTTTTTTTCCCCAAATGTTTATGAATAATATATAATACACATTATATACAACATAATGTATATATTTTTTAATCGCAGTATTAACTGTAGGCAGCCTGAGCTGATAGAAGAGAATGCTTGGGACTGGGCAACCTGGATGGTGGTAGTCCAGAGCTATATACTACAGTATACACACTATATAGATATATAGTCTTTCCACTATTGCCTCCGATGTCCAGCTGGGTGAAAATAGTAGCCAGCCGAGGTCACGACCCTGCTAGGGGGGTCGGGGGGTATGCCCCCCCGCAAGATTTTATTTACCTTTTTAAAGTGGAATGCATGAATCTGGTGCACTTTGAGAGGAAAATTAAGAGGCTAAATCTGAGGAATTCTGTGTGAACAAATAATTTGGAGACACTGTGTCAGATGAATTAGAATCTATTGAAGAAAGACACATGGATTTTCCATAGAAATATACATTTTAAATGAAATATAATGCAGGGTCCTCTGGGATGGGCTTGGTGCTCTTTTTCTTTTACAGGACATATTTTTCTGTAATATAATGAATTCATTTAAATGCAGTGAGAGGAACAAAGCAGAATAACTCTGTTTTCCAGTTATCTTTTTTTTCCACAGACAAGGCTTAAATAGGCTATAGACTATACACAGTGCCATTTTCAAATATTTTTAGATAAACTCAATACACACTGCATGCCATGGACTTGAACGTGACGTGATCAGTTAACCTCGGATTACCTCCCAGATGAACTGATTCAATTATTAAGCTATTAACTATCTACCAAAACATTGTATTCCTTTTATTGTATGATAATTTACACTTACATAATATGATGCTGATATCAAACACACAAACTAAAAAAAATTAAAAAAATTGGGGGGCCCCACTGGCAGTCGGGACCCTAAGCAACCGCTCATTTCGCTTATGCTTCGAGCTGGCTCTGCTGACCAGTGACCACTATAAGTGGGTGGGTAACTTGGAGGCACGTTGTCCTGCCAACCCAATAATACAATTAGAAGCAATGCATGGTAATGGTATATTCTTTAGTATTAATTAATTGTCTGAATTTTATTTGACATTTACTTGGACAGCGAATGAACAGGTCCGTCAGATAGTGGGTCTGGACTTCCACCAAAAAAATAAATAAAAATTGATTGGGTGGGCACAGCCCACATTTGAGTGGGCACGGCCCACCCTGGCCCCTGGCTACCGCCGGCCCTGTAGACAACACTTAGAACTAAAGTGCTGCAAAAATACCAGAATGAAAACTATTCCTCGAGTTCCCTTGTGAAGCGAATCCATGCAGACGGATGTGAATAAATTATCTCTCTTTCATTTTGGATTAGGATATTGAAGAGAAAGTTATGTTTAAAAAAAATTGCCTGACGTTGACTAGATCAGACTTAGGAAGAGGAACAGTAAAGACAACCCAGTGGAGGCTGGTATCCAAGACACACACAACACAACTGGTACGTAATTCATCGCGCCCTTGGGGAACCTCTGTTTATATAAGATGGTTTTGAGGGAAATGCTGTAACAGTGTTTCAGCTATTCATAGATCAGAAATAACAGCCTCCATGCTGACTTGAAGCAAAGTGAAGAGACAGAGCCGGGGCCGGTCCACATCTTCTGGGAGCGCGGCAGACTAAACCCACCTTGACACCGCCGAGCAACTTGGAGCTCTTAAAAGGGTTGTACTGACTCCAATAAGAAAAACTGCAGAACGCTTTATAGTTAACAACTTTCCGAAAGTTATCTCGAAACTAATGTATCTCTTTTTGTGACAATTGCAGGCGCCATTGAAATGAGTCGTACACGAGATGTACTATTCAGCCCGTAAAAAAATCAGGTGTATACTCTCTGTGGTTTTTTCGAGAGAGGTTTCCGTAGTTTGAGAAAATCATCAGTTTGAATGCAGTAAGGTGGTATTAAGGATAGCTCATTGATGATCAAAACATAGGACTATGATAGGAATCATGCACCATACACCTTTCAAACTAATACTCAAGTTGTGATCAAGCACACTTTTCTTTATGTTCATTGCTTAGCAGTTGTATATCACACTACGGAGAGCGTTCAAGTAGTTCATGGAGAAACTGTTCTAAAGTAAAGCACGATGCATCCATCTTTTTTCCCTCTCTTTCATCCATTCTGTAATCCTTACTCAAAGGATCATGCTGCTTTTCTTACCTTTCTAGGTACAGAGGAGCTTAAATACTGTCACTAGATGGATTTGGGCTGAGCTGCCTGTAAAGTCTGCTGTATGTTTATATATATATATATATATATATATATATATATATATATATATATATATATATATATACATATATATATATATATATTTTAACTTGGTCAATGCAAAACTGCTCACAAGTTAAGTACATGTTTCTGTGGGAATTAAGGTCTCTTTAAAAATGCCTGAAGTCAAAGCTCTCTCTCTCTCTCACACACACACACACACACACACACACACACACACACACACACACACACAAACAAACACCTGCACACAGTAGCTTAGAGGACACTGAGCCAAGTAATAATGAAATAAGATCAAGCTATCCAAAGATATTGTGCAAAAAATGCAGACTATCGCAAAAAAAGAACACTCCAGATGATTAGATGATTAAATGAAGTGCGGCAGGGAAATTAAACTATAAAAAATATTCTGAAGAAATTTTAAAAGTGCAGGTCCCCCCCGGCGCCGACCGCCAGCCCCGCATCGGATGAAATGCTTCACCCAAGTTTGGGGTCGATCGGACGGTTGTTGTCGTGGCAAAATAGCAGCAAAGGCCCGCTCTCGTGAAGACGTTTTTCACATGAGGGCCGGCACTTAATTAAAGATTGTGTCTTTTATCTGAGAAGAGAAAGTTACAGATTTTTTTGAAATATCTTTTTCAGCACTAGCCTAAGTATTGTTAGTGTTGTTTTTGCCTATTGTCAGTAGGTATTGCTTAGGTTAGGTTAAGAACAGCTTGCTATGAACCTGTCCTCACATCCTCAAACCCCACTAGCCCCGTATGTCCTAACCTTATTATCGATCGTTACAAAAAATGTATTAACCGAGCGTAAACAATTCTCGCTGTTGATTCATTCTGTTATTTGCGGGAGGATCAATCTGAACCTGGGACATAGGATGCACTCATAACATTACATTACATCACATTTTATTTAGCCTTTAGACTTCCATTAAGTGCATTCCACCATGAAGGTACAAACTCAGAACAACAAGAATCCAGCAAGTACTATAGCTTCAAATAAACCAACCTACAAAGTGCCACATGCAAGTGCTACATGGAGATGTATCAAGCGCCATTTTTTATTTTTATTTTGTCGAAGTGCAGTCTGAAGAGATGTGTTTTAAGGTTGCGGCGGAAGATGTGTAAACTATCAGCTGATCTGATGTTAATGGGAAGCTCGTTCCACCATTTTGGAGCCAAGACAGCCAACTCAAGGTCTAGCTGCAGAGCACACTGCCCAAGGATACCTAATAATAATAATTTGAGTACGGTTGTCTTTGCTGTGCACAGAGAACATTCATTAAGTCATTCTGAAATCTTATAATATCCCATAGCCATTTCTGCCAAAGCAAACAATTCCTCTATTTCCCTTGTGTATAGCAAATCCACCGCCGATGGATATGAATAATTAATCCCTCTTTTTATTCTTGATCAGGATATTGAAGAAAAGTTTTTTTTTTTTTAAAGCCTGACGTTTAACTAGATCAGACTTGGAAGATGAACAGTAAAGACAACCCAGTGGAGGCAGCTATCCAAGACACACACACACCCACACAACTGGTACGTAATTCATCGCGCCCTTAGGGAACCTCTGTTTATATAAGATGGTTTTGAGGGAAATGCTGTAACAGTGTCTCAGCTATTCATAGATCAGAAATAACAGCCTCCATGCTGACTTGAAGCAAAGTGAAGAGACAGAGCCGGGGCCGGTCCACATCTTCTGGGAGCGCGGCAGACTAAACCCACCTTGACACCACGGAGCAACTTGGAGCTCTTAAAAGGGACTTCAACATCCTATCCTCATTTGACACGTTCCAAGCAGAGGAGTGTGCCTGCTGCCTATGCATACTAAAAACCACACACGTAGGTTCAAACGGGCACCGGGATAGTTCAGTGATTTTGAAGTGGTGTTGTATGAGGTACTTATACATAGTTAGTGTGTTACCTTATGGAGGTGGCTATCAGTGCAGTCACTATAAGACGTTTAGGGGGGGGTGAAGCTGTAGCAAAAGCCAGCATGGTACTGTCGCTGAAGGCCGAAATTATGCTTGGACATTTTTTGCATAAGTAAACGGATGGCAACTAGAGCTGTGAAAAAATCTGACATTTACTATACAATTAAACCGGCTATTTTAATAAGAGACAATACCCCTTGTCTGTTCTTCAAATTTGGGCCACTTACATAAACGACCGCCCGTGGATTATGTAATTCCCCCCCCCCCTCCACCCCCCATTATTAATTTTTAAAATGCATCCCTCTTTTGAAGCAACTATAATTGGGAATTCATATGTTTTGTGCCTCGTCTCGGCGGTAGCAGCGCTCTCTCTCTCTGACGTGAGTTCGGTGTCGGGTTGGAACAAAAGTCTTCCAAAGCAGAGCACAGACTCTATCTACCTCCTCACTGTGTGCTTTGAGAATATAGAAATGTGACACGCAGCCCTTTTTTTTTTCAAGCACTCACAATGTTTGGCATAAAAAAGTCTAAGACTAAAAGACTCAAAGTGTGTTGACTCCGGGACAGCTGTCACCGAGCTATGACAGCTGTAGTTAAAGCTTTTTGCGTATTTTGATAGAGCTGCATTGAAGGCTTGAGCAGGTTGGGCTAATTTGCACAACAGTGAGGTTTTTCAGTTGATAATGTGCCCCCGATGCCGACTGCTGTGCCTTTGACATCACACTGCCGCCAAATTAGCCCACATCTCTTTAAAAAAAATGTTCCCCAAAATAATAAAGTGGAAAAAGTGACTAATACTGAGTATTTTTCTGACAATCCATGCAGGGTTATTCAGGAAAGCCAGCATCATAACATTAAAGCTCCTATATTCGATGCCTTTAAAAGGTAAGCGGTGAGATTGCAGTAACCTCGCAATCATAGCTCTGGGAGCCGTATCGTATTGTGTTATGGTTTAAATGTAATTTATACATAAGATCATGAGCGGAACCAAAGACGGATCATTTCCAACCAGCTACCAGATGTTCACAAGCCTTTGATTATTGTAGGAATGTTTGGGAAGGTGTGAAATAGACCATAATACTGTATATATTGGGGCGGCAGTGGCGAAGTGGGTAGGGAGTTTCAATGTGGTAAGAAATGTAAAGCACTTTGGGGCTGAGACAATCGGCTATATAAGTCAAGTCCATTTACAATAGCAACATATGGTCTTCCGTCTTGTTTAGCCTGTTGTGTCACTTATCACTAGGCTAAATAAAAAGTTAAAAAGTAAAATATATATACATACAGTAGGCTATATCATATAGCTTAGGTAACATGCTATGCTGTGGCTTACATATGACTTATCTGGCTTACAGACTCAAAATAATGGACTGAATGAAAATGTCTCTAGATGAGTTTTATTGGGTGAAAAATAATCAATTTGTATAAGCAGGTCATTATTATAGCAATTAAAACCAGGTCCGTCTAATCTAGAAATGTTTAGACCCTAGCAGTGTATTGTGGGCTTTTGCATGTCTGATGTCTCTGTGCTATTAATTCATTTACATTTCATTGTGCACGCTCAATAAAGTGTCAAAAAAACAAACAAACATACGGGTTCTTCAAAAACACCCTCCGGCTATATGGCTAAGTTAAGACTCTCAATTATACAATCCAATCTCACAGTGCACTGTGTGACAACATGCCCGCTTTCGCCCACGGGATCATGAAAGTTTCATCGGCGTTGGCACCAAAGAGACTAAATACATTTTTCATCATCATATGTCATCCATCATTCATGGTAATCATCTGAAGTCACCACCCCTTCAAACTCACAGATGTATACAAACATGGATGTTGGGGCTCTGGCTATAGATCGCCAGCATTGCAGGAGGGTGCGGTGTAATTGCTGGATGATGAACTGCTCTCCCTTGAAAGTGCATTCTGTGTGTAAGTTACCATTTAAAAAATGAGGAAGCTAAGGCTTTCTCCTCACACAGCGACTGACAGCGATGGGAGACGCATCCATCAAACGCATTGATCACACACGCGCCTGTAATCCTGAGATGCCTTTAGGCCTAATTAAATATTAAACCTTTTATTTGCTCCCACCCAAAGGTATTTGTAAATACATTTCATGCCAAGGGGGGAAAGCATCAAAGAATTTCCTAATTCCACTCCTGACACAAAGGTATGGGTTATTGCCGCTCAATCCGCCCCACCCCAACCATTTAGGCGCATTTAGAATGATGAAAGAGGAAGGAAATTGCTGCCGATGGCTTCCAAGGGGGAATGGGATTGTATAGTATACCCATCTCAGTCTAACTGTTATAAAATGATTAGGTCATAAAACAATTGCTATGTATTAGAAGGGGGGGGGGGGTCTGCCTCCCAGTTTTAAAGTTATTGTAATTCTGATAATCAGATAAAAAAGAAAAAAAAAACAAGTGGGTGTTTTAATTGAAAGTGGAAAAAGAGATACGGCCAGTTTATTGGCTGCACAAATTGCAGCTGGATAATGCACATTGTTTTACTGCCTGGTAGTCTGGGTCTAGATCCCAATGGTGGTTGAGCAGCATAGTGGAGAGAGCTGCCCGAGAAAAGGGGAGTATGGAAGTGGACCCGCGAGAGCACACACACACAGTCAGTCAGTCATAAACAACAGGTGACACAACATTCGGCATGTCTGCTTCCCTGGCAAGGCGCCCTTAATTGATGGTCCTGCCCGACTTGAGTGGATAAATCAAGGAGTCCATCATCAAAAGGAACCGCCAGCTATCAAGTCATAACCCCAGCCAAAATAAATGGACGGGAAGTGTGGTATAAAACATATATTGGCCTTCACTTGCTTGGTATACCCATAATTCACAGGCATAAATTATATTGCCGTAGCCTCATTGCTGAGTCTGTCCCCCTTTTTACGGGGCAGGCAGGCAGGCAGGCAGCTGAAGTGAGTCAGCGGGAGAGAGTTGTCAGAAGTGTGGAAGTTCCCCTCAGCAAACAGTAGATGGAGCCCCTCGCATTGGCTTTCACCACGCCATACATTCACCGGAAACATTACATCAATGATTTAGTTTCCCCCTCTAGCTGCGTATCATCACCATTACATGCCGTTTATGTCATTAAGATCAGATCAGTGTCTCTCTGTGTGTGTGTGTGTGTGTGTGTGTGTGTGTGTCTGTGTGTGTGTGTGTGTGTCATGGAAGTATTATGGGACGGTTTGTGTGCCTCTGTATGTCTGCTTAAGGTGTCTACAAGGTCAGACATAGAAGGGGGCAACACCAGACTGCCATGAAAAGAGATAACTTTCAGTAATGGCCGTAGCTTTCATTTCAACACACATGGGGGGGGGGGGGGGGGGGGTTATGGGTCGCTGTTATAACCTTAGGCTCCAAAGTCAAAATCACAAGACATGACATCATTAAAGTGAAGGATTAGGCTGCTCTAAGAGGTCCCATATTACACTCTTCTTGACACAATCTAATTCAGTAACCACAAGGTAGGAACGTGAAATGTATTGGGAGCTGGGTAAGATGTTATTTTTACCTCTTTTGGGAAGAAAGGGGTTGTCTTTCAGATTTTTTGAGGGGGACAAATGTACTTCTTCTAAGTATTTATGGGGATATATTCCCTGCATCCCCCCCCCCCCCCCCGACATCCATGCTTTCACTAAGCTCAATTATATTTGGTATAGCCCTGCAAACAAAATGTAGGTCACACTAGGTTGCATGTCAATTATTTGTATTTGTCAACCCCAATTTATACTGCGGTTGTCCATCAGATCCCCTTGGGGCTAGTACGTTTCAACTGTTCAACAATCGCTATCCTTCTCTGTGGATGGGCTTTGTTTGCATCTGAGGCATATGTTGTCATTATTTCTCCTGACTGTCTCCCCTGACATATCACATGACTTGACGCACCAGAGAATTGGGCACAGATAAGTTGGACTCGTGCTGTTTGTGAAAGCACACATCATTGAATCTCTGCGCAGGCTACTCGACCTCTGAAGAGAAAACAAAGTCGTTAATTGGAAATCATCGTCATTTGACCATGCTTTTTTTCAGTCACTATTTTTTTTTTTAAGATAATTTTTTGGCATTTTAAAGCTTTATAGCAAAGAGCTGAAATGGGGAGACAGAGAGAGGGGGGATGACCTACAGTAAAGGTCCACGGGTCAGATTTGAACCCACGACCACTGCAACGAAGGCCGGAGCCGTTATGGTACACGCTCTATCCACTACGCCACCTGAGCACCCTTTCAGTCACTATTTGATTGTAAGTTAGTTTGGAGTATTTTGTCATGAGGCGTTTTACCTCGTTTATTGCCCATGCCTGTATGTTCACACACAGTGCATTGGTCTTATATCTAGTAATCCTGAAGCTTGCCATCAAGAGCAGGCATTGATCCTGCAAGATGACATTTAAGGAGAGACACTGCAGGCAAAACCAGAGTTTTTGAAGTACTGGGCAACTTTGAGATTCTTGTCTATTTTGCTTCCGAAACATGTCTTCTTTCACACTAGTATACATAAAAATGTCCAAAATGTCAATGTTACTGTTTATTTGACCAAACCTTGTCTGTTTGCTTCTGTATTTACTTCTCCAATAGCTACAACCATTTTGAACGACCAACATATTTTTTTTTCCAATAAACAAAAATCTCAACTTCTTAAAGGCCTACTTCACCGGATTGAATATGAAGGTTTATTGAATTCTGAGAAAAAAAAACTTACTTTGTAAATATTACTGTGATGTCTTTTACTGTGACATCACAGTAATATTTACAAAGTATGTTTTTTTTTAACCCTATATTTCTCTTTCTGTGATGTCACGAGAAAGAGAAATATAGGGTTAAAAAACACTCTTTCTGCCTTTTCTCAGGCTGGGATGAACCGATTTTAATTTTTTTTGCACATTTATACTACATAGGATCTCAGAATTCAATACACCTTCATATTCAAACCGGTGAAGTAGGCCTTTAAGCACAACCATGAACTTAACATAAATAATCATTCTCAGCACTATTCTGAAGGTTATTACACAATGATTTTGTCTAATATATGAAAATGTTGTTCTTAAAAAACACACTTAAAAGGCATCTTTAAGTTTACTCGGTGTCCATTATAGACACACATGCAGTCCCCCCCAAACATATGCACAGCAGTAGAGCTCAGCCAGATTGCTGTGTGCTGAAGATTTGCAGTGGAATCATCCATCACGAGAGCCTCCCTCTGGTCAAATCAAGTTTGTCCTGGTGCGAACAGAGCGCAATGCCAGGCCAGCAAAGACAGGCCTTCACTGTGTGTGTGGCGGGCATGCAGGGGGCTCCTCACGACATGCAGAGGCATATCAATCTTGGGGCAGATGGATGGACGGAGCATTATTAGGACTAGACCGTGGCTTGGGTAAGGAAGACTGGGAGGCAGCCTCCACTAGTGACGGATTCCGCTGTTCTTCAGTTCCACCCCGCAGCAAAATGAGAAACAGCTGGAGGGATGGACAAGCACATCACATCTGTTCTCTGCAAACTCCACCTCTGAAAGGAAGACTGGCTTTTTAGCCTCTATATCTTGGATGGCAGGAGTAATGACACTTGATGGTTGAAGTGACCTTGGGCAACAATAGGCTTCCTGATCAAAGTCAGGAGGTAGAATAATGTACGTGGACCGTTACAGGAATAGTTCAGTTTGTTCAGCTTTTTGCCTGACTCTCTGGTTCAATACAAGGTGACTCAAACCATTCCTTTAACTGTACATGCATTTTTTTTAAAGGAAGTGGGCAAAAGGTTGCTCATCGCTACTTAGCTTAGCTCAACTGCTGTTAGTCAAAGGGAGTGTTAGCCTGCCTCTGCCGACAGTCAGAAGATAAACTTTACAACGTCACTTAATGGTCCTGTGTGCGTGTTTGGATTTGTTTATTAACCTTGTTATATTGTGCTCTTTTTTCATGTCACCTATTTTGTGCACTTCATGTTATTTCAGAATCAAATACACATACTATTGGCCTGCTGACAAGCCCATCCAAGCCTTCATGGGGCCCTAAGTGAAATATGATTGGGGGGCCTCCACTGTGCAGCTGTGTGAAAATTTTAGAGAGGCGAGATCCAGACCCTCCTAGAGGATTTTTTTTACCTTTTTAAAGTGAAATGCATGAATCTGGTGCACTGTGAGAGGAAAATTAAGAGGCTAAATCTGAGAAATTTTGTGTGAACAAATAATTTGGAGACACTGGGTCAGATGAATTAGAAGCTATTGAAGAAAGACACATGGATTTTCCATAAACATATTAATATAAAATAAAATAGTATGGAGGGTCCTCTGGGTTGGGCTTGGAGCTCTTTTTCTTTCTGTAATATAATGAATGCATTTAAATGCAGTGAGAGGAACGAAGTTGTCTCTGTTGTCCAGCTATCTTTTTTTTCACAAACAAGGCTGAAATAGGCTATAGACTATACACAGTGCATGGGCAACTGAGGGCAGCCCCATTTCCAATTGTTTTTAAATAAACTCAATACACACTGTGCATGGATGTGACATGATCAGGTAATTTTGGATTTCCTCCCAGATGAACTGATTACATTTTTAGGCTATTAATTACCAAGAACAAAACATTTTATTCCTTTTTTTGTATGATAACCTACATTTGCATATCAAACACACAAACTAACTTTTTTTTATTTTTTTTGAGGGGACCCCCCTGGCGGTCGGGGGCCCTAAGCAACCACTTAGTTCGCTTATGCCTCGGTCCGGCTCTGACGGTTTCCTTTCAGTATGTAATTGATGCTTGAGTGCAACAATATTAATTGCAACATAAACTAATATTAAGTTCATATTTTCCCATTGACTACCAGTATTTGTGATAAGCTAGTAAGCGATGACCGACCTTAGCCCATTTCTTGTTCAAGAATGCACGGTTGTGAATAGTCACCTTGTCTTGAACCCGAGAGTGAGGAAACAAGCAAAAATAAAGGACAATGTTGAACTCCTGCTTTGAGTTATTAAATACTATTAAGTCCAGGTTACATCTCTAGAACATATGATGATGAAGAGCCATCCACCTTTACAACGTTCCACACATTTAAATGTCTGCTACATTCATAGAAGCCTTGAGCAACAACACAGCTCCTCTATCTATCTGCTCATGAAAACGCCAGAGCGATGTGGCTCATTCACAGCGGATGCTTTTCCACAGGAACTGTAGAGAAGCTGAAGTAGTCCCATGCTGTTCTCCATGTTACCAACTCCTCTCTTTGCATTCTGCTATTTTGTCAAGGTCAACTATTTCATCTGTGTGTGGAAAAAGAGAAATATGGGCTATAACCATGTTTGAGCAGCAGGAATCAGGGAAATGAGAAAGCTGAAGTGCGGCTCACGAGTGTAATTGGTCTCCCGGCATCTTCACATCTTCACACTGGGGCTTGATTAACATGCCTTTGAAGCATTCCAGGCACATTTTGCCCACATAACAAAGACACAGCAGATAATGATGATCAGAAATACTTTTTACGAATTCCTACCAGTTATTGACAGACAAGGTATTCAAAATGTGTCGGACATCCGTCTTTGATGTGAACCGTTAGATTACGGTCACCTTAAAAGATGTGGTTATCTTCAAAAAGCCAGACAGGATTCAAAAAGAAAATGGTGGTATTTGGGGTGCGCAAGGGTAACATTAATAGTACGGCTCTGTCACGCAAAGGACAGAGAGCCTTGAATGCCTGTCTTTGTTTGAACCAATTAGTGACTGGCTAGATGATTTGAATACAAACCAATGTGTGTTTATTGATACTTCACTGCAGGGGCTACTGTATCTCATACTTCATCATTTATGTATTGGCACTACCAGTGAATTCTTGTCTGGGTCACTGGAAGCAAGACCCTACCACAGCATGCTCTCACTTTAGAGTGAGGAAAGAAAACTGTTCAGAACCAGAAATGTGACAATGTTGCTCAGTTGTTCAAACACTTAAAATGTTGGTTACATTGTATTGTGTTGAGAAACCTCTTGTCATTGGAAAGAACTGAGCTCTCAGGGGGTTAGGGTGGATGGTTGGATGTACATTATAGATGTACAACGTGTGTGACTTCATCTCTTGCTACCAGTTGGTTTCCTTTAACTATGGCCAGAACTACGACGTAGTAGTTCCCTAAACTCAACCAACTATTAAAGGTCACATGTCATGGTCATTTTCAGGTTCAACATTGTAATTTGGGTTTTTACTAGAAAATAGTTTTCATGTGTCCAGAATTAAAAAAATAATTTTCACAGTGCTATTGCTTAATCGCCTCTTATCAACCTCTATCCGAAATGCTCCCTTTTCTAGAGTGTGTCTCTTTAAGCCCCGCCTTTCAAAAAGCTTAGTCTGATCTGATTGGCCCTGAATCTAACTGTCAATTTGTTCATGGGTATATGGGTGTGTGCTTATCACAGGTGGAAGAAGTCAGGTTGGTCATAGGGAGGGGGAGGGGGAGGGGGGGGGCGTGGCTTCCCCTCTTATGATGTCATAAGGAGAGATACATCTTACTGGGGTTTTTTAAATCAGGTTTTTAGAAAGGTGGAGGTTGAGAAAAAGGGAGAGGGTTGATTTGATCATGCTTTAGGAGCCTCTAGACAAAGTGTATCTTGCATAAAAGGTGACCTTTTAATAAAGAGTTGGCAGATTTATATATGTAGATAATTTTGAAATAAATTAATTATCATTCATTCTCCACATATTGGTAAAACATTTACAATCTTTCCCGCGTTCAAGTGATAGTGTTACACCTAACTACCAAGCTGCTTGTAGGACAGTAATTCATCATGGACTTGTATTTGTACAATGATACAACCAAACATTTAAACATTTGGGGGTGGTTTGTGGACATTAACCTCAACTCAAATCATGGTCAAATCTCTCCATGGAACTTTCAGCTTTTGTTAATTCATGAACCCCTTTGGACAAATGTGGCAGTGTTTTTACTACACCAGCTGTAGTTCCTGGGTGAGCATACCCATAACAAAGACAGTAAGAAAAAATATATAAAAATTGCATTCTTCGCACTGATGGACTTGTTTTCAGAAATTCTTAAGTTCCTCGTATAGCACCTTGCACATGAAATATGTATAAAGGGTCAAGATCTACTACGAAATAAATACAATCATAGTCACTTAGCAACATAAAAAGGCAGTGAATCAAGGAGAGGGCTGGAGAGCATGAAATCTTGTTTCGGGATCACAGGGTCACACTGCTAACACACATTTGCACTTAGGTGGTGCCAGCTGTATTGTTGGAAACTGTGCAGCTCCATTGGAATGGTTGAGGGGGGTTGAGTAGCTCGCTCAATGCCAATTTTACACTAGCTGTTAAGGGGTGGAGCGTCAGCCATTGATTTCTTACACCTTGAGGTAAAGAAATACCACACAGATGAGTTCTGTTTAATCCATTCGTCTCACTTTGTTTTCAATGGATGGTTTCAGTCATCAGTGGAGCAAATTGGTCGTTGAATATTTCTTTCCAAATTAGTTCCAGGATCAGTTTACCTTCTCTTTATATTTTTCCTTCCATCTATTGTCTGTCTTGGTTCATCAATCTATCATACCGAAGAAGATGTCACGTTATACCTTGGGTGGTAGATGCCCTATACACAAAGTGTCCATGATCAGAGCAGCAATAATGATCAGATTTCAAGCAAGAACTGTGGGTGGTTTGAATGCATTCTCCCGTATTGATTAAGTCCACCATTCAATCCAATTAACTGTGATCACAGACGGCTCAATCGATCGATATGTAAAATCAACAAATCTCTGTAGATCAAACATACCTCTACAGCAAAATGCACCACCTTCATTGTATTGTTTTAGTTTTTATGCACCAACAATCTGGAACAAACTCCCAGAGAACTTGAGGTCTGCTGCAACTCTCAGTTCTTTTAAATCGAGTCTGAAGACTTTTTTGTTTCCTTTTTAACTTGCAATTTTCATTTTATTTGCTTCTTTTATTATGTTTTTAAATCGAGTTTTAATTTTTTAATTTTTTTTTTAATTTGCTTCTTTTATTCGCTTTTAAATGTTTTATAATGTGTTTTATGTATTCTAAGCTTGCCCCTGTAAAGCACTTTGAGTGGCCTTGTGTCTGAATTGTGCTATATAAATAAACTTGCCTTGCCTTGCCTTGCCTATTGTTCAATCTGCCTTCGTTGTATCTGTTTATCATTTATCAGTATTTTATGTTCAAAAAAGAGAAGAATAGGCAATAGCTGTTGTGATGTGGGTCACCATATTGCATACATGTGCTATGAAATAATGACTTTTAAAGTGATAAGCAAATCGAGGAAGCAATATTCGGTGCGCCACATTGGTCATTCGTGTTGTAAACATCACATTTTGGGAGAAAGGAACACAAAATACCAACTCACGGTATCGAGATTTAACTTAGTGTATTTCAACATACTGTATCACATGTGTGCCAAAATATAGGACCTTCTCTATATTGCACTGTTGACGTCATGACCGCATTTCCACTACAGTAGAGGAAACTTGTGAGTTCATTCTTCTTTAATTCGCAGATAGGGGGAACTTATTCCCCTTTGTGGCATGGAAAGTTAGGATCAATCACTACTGTACCTCTCATGATCTCCTCCCTCATTTACAATTTAGGTCTATATACTATTCAGATAAAGCCTCAACTGAAATGTGACTGCTTCTGATACGTTTTAGCAACTAAAGCCCCCAAGGTGTAACTTGATTACATCATTAAGGCTGGTTTACTGTACGTAAAAGTTTTAAAATCTTACCCCCCGCCTCCCCAAAAACCCACTTCAAATTAGATCAAGGCAGAAAACGAGGTTAACTCCTCTTTGAGCATCATCCAGTTTAAGCCAGTTCTGTTTTTTGATCCAAAACTATCTCACAGCATTATATCCTTGGGAGAACAGGCGCTCTTCTTCCCCTGCATGCATATTCAAACAGAATTGAAAAGAAAAAGAGGATAAACAATTAAAGAGACAGTGTGCACATATACTGCTGAATCTGGAGCACTACACTGTTCGAAAGAGGGGGGGAATTTATGTAATACCATATGATTCTCTGGACTACACTTAAACAACATGCTGAAATGGATATGAGCAAAGCATGCTGGGATCCAAATTGTGCCAAGTACCTTTAACTAATGCTTTGTCCTTCACCCTTTTGGGGATAGCATTATGTTAAAAAAGGATCTATTATCACTATTACGTCAGCATTAATGAACCTTTTATTTCTTGGCCGAGTCCAACCCCAGGTGCTTTATCTTGTATTACTTTCACATACTGTAGCGTTCGATATTTTTTTCTAAGTTAAAGTGCAGCTAGTCTGATTATGTCATGACAAAGGGCCCACTCCTGGCTGCAGGGTCATTTGACACGCTAGTCTCGGAGGGTCACAATACAGGATGAGAAAAAGTATTTTTTTGAGTTATTCAAAGTGCAATAGATGACTTAATTTGTTGACTTGGAGTAGGGAACTAATCAGATAATGTCATGTCACGAAGCAATCTGCTCTGCAAATTGAAACGAAATAATTTGCTACAAAAAAATGCCCCCTGAGCTGTCTCTGTCTTATGGTACAATACTATCTGCATATCTCCAAATCTGCAGCTGCGTTGATTTGTACCCACTGCTGAATTGAATTTGCCGGTGTCTTGATTTTTCCCTGACATCGCTAATTATTCTTATTCTCAATAGGGGCTCAGGTGACAGCAAATGAAAAAAATCAACATGCTCATTTAACTCTGCATATTCAATTCCAAACTTGATTTTTTTTTCAACACCTGTTCCGTGTCCCGTGTCAAGTCAGCAGGCAACAGCTAACACGCGCACACAGTCACTAGAGAAAATGCCAATTGAGGAGCGGTTTCGATTATGAAGCATTTTATCAACATATTAAGGAGAGACACTGCAGGCAAAAACATTCATTTTCTAGGCACTGATCAATTTCGATGATTATTTTCTATTTTGCTTCTTGCTTACAAGAACAACCACAAACGTCAACACCAAAGCACTTACATAACTTAAACCTTCCATACTGATTCTGATCATACTAATCAGAAGGTTATTACAGAAGGATTTGTTCATATCAGATTTGATTTCAACTCTTTTAAAGTGTCTATATGGGTCCACACCACATAGAGTTAATTTCACTCGTTTTGAAGTGTTACCTTAACACTTATTTAGTGTTATTAACACTTTGAGTTAAAATATAAAATGTCTTAACACTGTTAGTGTTAGCTATTTTCAACTCTTATGTATTGTTAGACTTCAACTCTCTCACAGGGTTGTTTTTAACTATAAAAGTGTTCCCTCATTTTAACACTGTAAAGGTGTAAATATAGCTTTTCTGAATTTCCAAAATAAAAGGCTTTGTAGAATAAAGAAATTGGGTCATTTTCAGTTGAAAAACACATTTATTTAAAACATTCACCACATAAACACTGCTTTTAAAAAAAATTGACAATATGGAACAATGTATGCTCTCTCACTATCATTAGAATACTGCTTGTCGAAGGGTTTAAAATAGGTGAGCTGGTCAATGCAAATCAGAGAATTGTCATCATTCTGCTCCTCTATACAGTATGCATGAAAATGCTCATCAAAGTACAGTGCGTCAACAGTGCAACCTATAATGAAAGCGCACTGATCAAGTATTATGATATTACAGATTTTCTTAAACACAGGTAAGTCATGGGATTCCAATCCATATAAGTAGATCTAGTGATGTATGTAAGTTAACTTTAAACGTTGACATAGTGAACAATTCTTATGGTGTGTTTTGCAAACAAAACAGATGAACCTAATCGCTGAACAGTTTTTAACAATTCCCTGAACTTTGTGCAATGGTGGGAATGTCAGGCTCACGTAGCAGTCATGCTCTCAGCTCCTTGACTCGTGGCGTTTCCTTTGCGCTTCCAACATCTATGTTGTAGACTGTGGTTTGAATGAAGGTGTAGAAGCCGGAGAGAGCTTCATCATAAGAGAGGCTGAAAACATAATGAGCTTTGAAAAGTCCATCAAAAGCAGCCACCGACGTCAGAGCGCTGAATGGGATCAGTTTGTTGTCCACAACGATGAAGAATCTCTTGATTTTCTTCTTTTGCTGTCCAGTGCAGAGGAGGAAAGGTTGTCTGGCATCAACTTTCTCCAGGAATGTAGTGAGGCTGGCTCCATGCTATTGTTACAAAGACACAAACGCATATACTTAGCACACCATAGTAGATAAGCAGATCCCCTCTTCATCCTTTGTCAACCTACATCTCAAACTTCTTTACATACAGTACAAGTTCATTGTACATACCGTGACAAATCTATCAAGATGGTCCTCTGCCTGTGCAGCGCTGATCTTGACAGTTTTTTGATGGCCTCTTGATGTAGGGGGCAGAAGTACAACAGCAACAGGAGAGCTGACATATCACTATCCCAGCCTTGAAGATAAAAATGGACAGAACACGAAAAAATAAAAATAAAAAATCCTTTCTTAATAAAGTTGCGATTAGCTAAAAGAGCAGCAATGTGATAATTCTGTTAAAAAGATTAACTGCATATTTATATAAAATCCAGTACATTTGTTGACAGTTTCAAGGTGTACCTGTCTTGCTTTATTACGATCCAGCTCTCCCAGGCCTCTCTTCCGGTTGTTAGTGGATGGGAGGATGATTGTAGAATTGGAACTTGTAGAAGCTGGTGATGCGGGGGTCATGGCAATTAAACTGCTGTCTGACAATATGGAGGACTGCGAGTTATATTCCACCAATTCAATGTCCAACTCTAAAGATAAAATACATACACACACACGGATTAGTGGAAAAGCATGAACATGAACACTCTGCCCCCATATCGGGGGGTTGGACTGTATAGTATATAATACACTTGTAATACCTAAGCCAAGTCTTACAAATACTGTGAAAACATGTACAAATAGCTAAATATGCATGGCCATTTTGTCAGTTTGACCACCAAATTAAATACAAATAATCCCCATTTAAAATACACCAGGTGCCAGAGGCGAGATATAGCCTATAGCTATGCGAAACTAATGTTAAAGGAATTACAAAATGTGTCTTACTTACCAACTAATGTCCTTCTATAGGCTATGCAGGTTTCACAAGAGACTTCTTGCACCATATCATGCTGTGCCGTGTGTCCCACATAGGCTTCATAGGCTAAGGTGGGGAAATACATTTACACCTGAAGTGTCACTTCCAAGTTTGGAGTGAAGTGTTCAATTGTTCAGAGTTATTGTTACTAAAATGACACTTACATATTTGATTTAAAGATAATTCGTTTTGACACCCTGTTTTGACACCAACTCTTTGTATAATTAGAGTTAAATATACAGGATTTTACTCTGTTCAGAGTATATTTAACTCTGCTCTTACTCAAACTTCCTCAACAACGAAACTATAACTCTTCTCAATTTGCTGTGTATGTTGTCTGATTTATCCAACATTTAGACTTCTGTTTTTAAAAAAAGAGTCAAATTTTACTCAGAAGAAGTTTGATATTGCCACATTTGCATATTTATTCAAACACATCAGGAAAAAAATGTATTTGAAAAATACGTGTCTGAATGTAAGTAATCAACTGGCAACGTTTCATTATGATATCAATACGTTAAAAAAAAGTGTTCCCTATTCAGCTGCAGTGGTTTTATATAAATATGCAGTTAAAGGTGCAGTGTGTAATATGACATCATCTAGAAAGTTCTAGAATGCAATGCTCCCTGGGTAACCCCACCCCTTTTGAATAATAACAGAAGCTACAGTGGCCTTCAAGGACAAGAACAATTAAACATTTTAAACAATGCACCTGATGACATTCCAACTATGACACTTTCAAGATGGCGGCACTAGGCCTTGGTCCAAAATATGCAGAAATATGGACATATATGAGACCCTTTCTAAGGGAAAAATAAATAATTCAAAACGTTGTTTTTCATCTATTATGCACTAAATTAAATGTACTTATGGATATTATAATTACTTTCTACAAAATCTGCTAGGAAAAAAACCCCAAAATTCTACACACTGCAGGTTTAAAGTGGTTCTGTTCGAAAGACGTGAGTTGTTGTCAAGTATCCTGCTCATTGTTTTGATGGCCATATGGACATCAAAACATTGAGAGCGAGGGAGATCTGAGTGAGAGGGAGTTCTGTGCCCGAAAAGGAAAGACAATGAGAGAAGTGAATGAATCATCACATTCTGTTCTCTGTTGGCGTAAAGCAAGGCA
Organism: Ammodytes marinus; assembly: GCF_949987685.1. Lineage (NCBI taxonomy): Eukaryota > Metazoa > Chordata > Actinopteri > Uranoscopiformes > Ammodytidae > Ammodytes > Ammodytes marinus. Next base: position 2,702,846 of record NC_137227.1, read on the forward strand.
GTGCTTTTGAAGCCACTTAGGAGTTTTTTAATTCCCAAATGGAGGACTGTTTGAGTGGACGTTTAACTGTTCAAACACAAGCCTGTAAAAAAAAATCTGAATGAAAAGGGAGCTTATAACAGCAAAACCGCGCATGAAAAGGAGTGCTCCTAGAGCTATAGATGACTCAGAACAAACTCTTATCCTAAAAAAAATCCTATGATTTAGAAGAAAAACTGTCCTGAATACACGGTTAAGATGTAGTCTAAAAATAGTGCCGGCCCGGTGACAGTTTTACCCTCACTTTGAGTATCAATGCACTTTCCAAGTGGCCCTAACTTGGATAAAATGTCTTCACATGTCAAAGGGACATCATTTTGGACAGTCTCGACTCACAGTTTGTCACGTCCCCTTTAATACGAGATAAGGTCAACACTTTCCTTAATAATGCATCAAAATATCAAACAATATTTTAGTCTAACGTGCTCCATATAACGCTCATTTCCATCCTGAAACACTGTCAGTTCTTGGGGAGCTTTTATGGCGGAGATCAAAGCGCTTGCCAGGCTTCTGTTTTTAGCCCGACTGCATAAAAGATCAAGGCACGTAATGAGGCAACCTGAAAGGTGATAGTTCACAAGATGAAAGTAATGGCTGTTTTGGATATGTCAAAGAAATGTGTACTATTCCAAAAATTCAACCATCACACCCCTCCCTGTTGATAACGATCGCGATTATAATTGATTGTATTATATGCACTTGATCTCTGCTCACACTCATTTGGAGTAATGTCTAAGCATGTAATCTGATATGGAATGTCGTTGGATAGAGAGGGTACTTCATACACTGTATTCAAAATAATGATTTTCGACACATATTCGATGATATCTAACAGATGAGAGATGATATCTCATGGTGCATATGAAATGAATGTGTGATGAGCCACTTTGTTTGAAGTGCAAAGTCATTAAGCTTAGCTTACGAATGCTCCATTGTAGTTATTATTATAAAGCTCCAACTAAAGGTCACAATCTCTCAACACTGCCACATAAACTGCCTGGCTTTATATGGAGTCCAGTTCTGTATTAAGAGTGGAATCAGTGATTCTGGAGAAGGCTTGTTGTCAAAATCACTTTTTGTCAAAATAAGTGAATATCTCTTCATAGTCTACCTGTCTAAGGCTGTGCATTAACTGTTGTTAATACACTGCCCAGGCACTGTAAACTAAACTAAACATGTCTCAATGAGTCAGTTCATCAGTATATTTTGCACAGTCTATATTTTATATATGTGAGTATTAATTGTTAATAAATATTATTCTATTATTTATACTTTGGGGCAGTGTAGCCGTGCCAAAGCCTTGAAACATATCTAACGCTTTAAGCAATTGAAAAGAATGATACAGTATGGAACTCAAAGGCTGACGCAGAGAGCAATCAACAAATCTAGTTATTATCATTGACCCCTGTGAGAATAAAAGGACATTGTAATCAGGCAGGAACCACGCGGTGATTTAATTCCGGTGGATCGTCAATACTAGAATGGAGAAAAAAGTGAAAGTAATCTATTGGTCATATCCTCAGTCACGCTGCGCACAGCGAGACAGCATAACCCCGGGGGGATATTAGCGCTTCATTTTCACTTAACCCCTCAGTGGCTGGATAGTTGATGAGTCATTTGACATGCGTGGGTTCTCTCAAGCTCCATACATCTGACATTCATATGTCAGATATTATGGTAGAAGTATAGGGAAAATGTCTCGATAGCTATTGACTGCCAAAGAAGTTCTGCGGTTAACAATTCTGCTGCTGTTGGTGGCCTTCAAGGACAAGAAGCTAGTTACCATAGATGGCTTCATCCACCACTGCCTCAAGTCTTTCCACAATATCAACTGATGAGGTGAAAATACATTGATTTACTCTAGTACTACTTCTTCGTCTTGAACAGGTGCATTATCCCAGGACACCCACTATAAAAACAATAACACATAAGGCCGTTAAATTTGTCCTTTCTATGCTAATGTAAAAGGAATGGCGGTACAACCCCCAATCCTATGCACTGTATCTATAAAAGGCTCATTCTAAGGTATTAAAAGAAACAACAACAGTTGTTTTCAAGCAAATATACACTTATCAAAACATACTTATGAATATTAGATTGTATTTCTACCAAGTATGTTATGAAAAATGCCCCATAAAAACGTACACACTGCACCTTTAAACATGACAATTCCATGTATTACAATGGATAAAAATTAAGCAGTTAATCACAAAGGAAAGAAGAGTAAAACAAGGTGTCAGTACATGCTGATTTTATAATGAAAATAGTGAGGACAGCAACACACTGTAAGAGGTGATGAGGTAGTATTATGTCCTGTATTGGTTAACTTGACCTCTACTCAGTGTTTGTGAGCAACGATTAGAAATTATTTAATTATTCATGCCGTTTAAAGCACAGTGGGGTTCTAATTTGACTCTGATAGTGCTCACACTCTTATAAGTAATCCTCTGAAGGGCAGAGCCGCACGTTCACACCGTATTTAATTGTCAAGATTCCGAGCACCCGCATTTGCTTTCTTAAGGGTGGTGAAAATAATTGCTCAATTTTACCATACCAATAACAATAGACAATACCAATGTCATCTAATGTGGGGGTTCTGTCTGGTACAAAGACAGATAACTTCATGTTTCTTATCACCTGCTTCGACAAAACGACAAAACTGAAGTAATTGTCTTTGGTGCCAAAGATGAACAATTAAAAGTCAGCGCACAGCTTACATCCATTATGTTAGAAACCACACCCCAAGCCAGAAATCTTGGTGTAATCGTAGACTCTGACTTGAATTTCAAGAAACACATTAAATCAATTAATAAATCAGCCTACTACCACCTAAAAAACATATCAAGAATTAAAGGGCTTATGTCTCAGCAAGATTTTGAAACACTTATCCATACATTTATCTTTAGTAGACTTGACTACTGTAACAGTGTCCTTGCTGGCCTTCCAAAAAAATCTATCAGACAGCTTCAGCTAATTCAGAACGCTGCTGCTCGAGTCCTCACTAGGACCAAAAAAGTGGATCACATTACCCCAGTTCTGAGGTCTTTACGCTGGCTTCCTGTCACTCAAAGAATTGATTTCAAAATACTGATGTTGGTTTATAAAGCACTAAATGGTTTAGGGCCAAAATACATTACTGATATGCTGATACGTTATGAACCGTCCAGAGCCCTTAGGTCGTCTGGGACAGGTCTACTTACAGTCCCTAAAGTTAGGACTAAACAAGGAGAAGCAGCTTTTAGTTATTATGCACCAAAAATCTGGAACAAACTCCCAGAAAACTTGAGGTCTGCTGCAACTCTCAGTTCTTTTAAATCGAGTCTGAAGACTTTTTTGTTTCCATTTTAACCTGCAATTTTTATTTTATTTGCTTCTTTTATTCGCTTTTAAATGTTTTATAATGTGTTTTATGTATTCTAATCTTGCCCCTGTAAAGCACTTTGAGTGGCCTTGTGTCTGAATTGTGCTATATAAATAAACTTGCCTTGCCTTGCCTTGCTTCAAGAACATATACAGGTCCTTCTCATATAATTAGCATATTGTGATAAAGTTCAATATTTTCTTTAATGTACTGATAAACAATAGACTTTCATATATTTTAGATTCATCACACACAACTGAAGTAGTTCAAGCCTTTTATTGTTTTAATATTGATGATTTTGGCAAAAAAGTAAAGAAAAACTAAAAATCCCTATCTCAAAAAATTAGCATATTTCATCCGACCAATAAAAGAAAAGTGTTTTTAATACAAAAAAGTCAACCTTCAAATAATTATGTTCAGTTATGCACTCAATACTTGGTCGGGAATCCTTTCGCAGAAATGACTGCTTCAATGCGGCGTGGCATGGAGGCAATCAGCCTGTGGCACTGCTGAGGTGTTATGGAGGCCCAGGATGCTTCGATAGCGGCCTTAAGCTCATCCACAGTGTTGGGTCTGGTGTCTCTCAACTTCCTCTTCACAATATCCCACATATTCTCTATGGGGTTCAGGTCAGGAGAGTTGGCAGGCCAATTGAGCACAGTAATACCATGGTCAGTAAACCATTTACCAGTGGTTTTGGCACTGTGAGCAGGTGCCAGGTCTTGTTGAAAAATTAAAAAATAAATCTCCATAAAGCTTTTCAGCAGATGGAAGCATGAAGTGCTCCAAAATCTCCTGATAGCTAGCTGCATTGACCCTGCCTTTGATAAAACACAGTGGACCAACACCAGCAGCTGACATGGCACCCCAGACCATCACTGACTGTGGGTACTTGACACTGGACTTCAGGCATTTTGGCATTTCCTTCTCTGGCACCTTGATTTCCGAATGACATGTAAAATTTGCTTTCATCCGAAAAAAGTACTTTGGACCACTGAGCAACAGTCCAGTGCTGCTTCTCTGTAGCCCAGGCCAGGCGCTTCTGCCGCTGTTTCTGGTTCAAAAGTGGCTTGACCTGGGGAATGCGGCACCTGTAGCCCATTTCCTGCACACGCCTGTGCACGGTGGCTCTGGATGTTTCTACTCCAGACTCAGTCCACTGCTTCTGCAGGTCCCCCAAGGTCTGGAATCGGCCCTTCTCCACAATCCTCCTCAGGGTCCGGTCACCTCTTCTGGTTGTGCAGCGTTTTCTGCCACACTTTTTCCTTCCCACAGACTTCCCACTGAGGTGCGTTGATACAGCACTCTGGGAACAGCCTATTCGCTCAGAAATTTCTTTCTGTGTCTTACCCTCTTGCTTGAGGGTGTCAATGATGGCCTTCTGGACAGCAGTCAGGTCGGCAGTCTTACCCATGATTGCGGTTTTGAGTAATGAACCAGGCTGGGAGTTTTTAAAAGCCTCAGGAATCTTTTGCAGGTGTTTAGAGTGAATTAGTTGATTCAGATGATTAGGTTAAGAGCTCGTTTAGAGTACCTTTTCATGATATGCTAATTTTTTGAGATAGGAATTTGGGGTTTTCATGAGCTGTATGCCAAAATCATCAGTATTAAAACAACAAAAGACCTGACATATTTCAGTTGGTGTGCAATGAATCTAAAATATATGAAAGTTCAATTATTACCATTACATTATGGAAAATAATCAACTTTATCACAATATGCTAATTATATGAGAAGGACCTGTACTTATATTGAACATAACATGAGTTCAAAATAGGTAGTTCAAAGTGATGGCACATGAAGAGGTCATTTTTCCTACATCATTCAACTTATCATTAGCCTCATAGCATAATTGCCTAAACCATATAACTCTACTCTACTTTTACTGTACATCTACTCTATTCTACATCTACTCTACTCTACATCCACTTTTAGTTAGCCTAATAGCATAATTGCCTAAGCCATATTTTAAGGGTTATAGAGTAGAATAGAGTAGATGTACGTAGAGTAGAGTAAATATGATTTAGGCCGTCCCCCCCATGGGCCTCGGCCAGCAGCGGACCCGGGTTCGATCCCAGCCCGCGGTCGTTCTCTGCATGTCACTCGCCTCTCTGCCCCATTTCAACTCTGTCTCTACACACTATCAATAAAAAGCATAAAAATGCAAAAAAAAAAATATATATAAATGGGGGAGAACGGGGGAATCTGAGGCATCGGGTTATGTGAGCCACCCCCTGTATCTAGGCAACGGAAAACATTTGTGGTCATGTGAAATATATGTTTTCAAGCCCCTCTCATTTCCCTATGGCCCTGAAAGAGAGGACCTCATGGTGCTGTGGTAAGCATGTTTTTTTCACCAAAATAGGTATTTTGCATGTAAAAGTAAATTGTCTTGCTGTCAACTTAATCAACTGTTGTGCCAAAGCAAATGTATTCACGTAGAAAAACTTCTATCATACGTGTTGATGAACTACCAACATATGAAACCATGTGATGCTTATAACTGAAGATTAGCCTGAAATGCTAAGAGAGGTAGTTTTTTTAAAAATTGTGGTGGTGGGGGAAAGTGAGCCAAATGCTGCGGGCACTTTCCCCCACCATGAGGCACAAGTTAAGTTTAGTCTTAAACATATTTTAATGTAATATTACATGACATATGTTTTATTTTAATGTCATACACATTGTAGAAAAGCCATCATGCCAAGGAAATACACCAGGAAGACGACTTGGGGCAACCACACGGAAAGAGCACCTTCTCATCTTTCCCTGTAACCTTCAGGGCTGGAATGTAGAGTAGGCCTATAGTTGTAGAGTATGACAGGCTGATGTTATAATCCAGTATATAACACACAGTTATAACACAGGTCTTCTCCTGTGTTCTCAGTCCCAGGCTGTTCTCGCTGGTTCTGATTTTCCTATGCTTTGAACCCCAGACACTAGCTGGCTCTAAGGGTCCTGTGTTCTGACCCCCAGACTGTGTTCTAATCTAACTGGTTCTATCTTTCATTTGAATCTTATTAAAACCTTTTGAATTATAATATGTTGTATTTGATTTTGTTCAGAGTTACTTTCAAGTGTTTAAAAAATTTGCTTTGCTTAATTGACCAAACCCCATCATTCTTTTACTAGTCCGACATTAGTTCTGGAATGTGTGGCTAGCTTTCAGGATTCTTACGGTTACAACATGTGTTGTTATGGTAGTTTCAGAGTGGAAAAAGTAAGTGGATCAGTTTACCCCGTTGATTTCTCTGGTCTGTCTCAGTTTACCCCACAGCTGGGGTAGCAGGGGAGCAAATGTAAAAAGTGGCTCAGATTACCCCGTTCTCCCCTATATATATATTTAGGCAATTATGCTATGAGGCTAACGATATGTGAAAACAGATATTGTACACAGGTACTTTACAAGGTCAAACAAGATAATTGGATGCTAATTTAACATGGTGGTCCATGTCATCTCTATTACAAAATATAAGAATATGTGAATAATGGCATTACAGAGGGTTCTGAAAAGGAAAGGGAAGTGTGTCAAAAGAATGAGGTCGGGCACATGGGATCACCGAGGGAAACTGTGTTCCAAACAAAAACACACAATTGTTTGACATGCCTTTAAGCATTTTCTCTGAACTCACTGCGTTGAGCTTTTTAAATCCCTACACATTTCTCTCACTGTGAAAAATTAACATTTTTCAGAACGTGTAAAAATGAAATAATTTTTTAGAAAAAGTCAACTCTTGATGCATACTTGTGAAGAACTTGGCACAAATGCATGGTTCAAAGAGCTATGTACCTCATAAGGGACAATGGGAAGTGCGTCGGTGTTCCAGACAATATATAATCTGGGTACAACGATTCTGCGTTTCACGTCTGACTTTGTATTTTTTGCCTGCTACAATTTGACACCCTGCTTTCTATTGATGCTCCCAACAGTAATGCCACCGGATCTCTACATTAAAATAAATAATATTCTTCTTCTGAACCGGTTTGTAACTCCCCAAGTTTAACTAGAAAAGAAAGACTCCCAAAGTATGAGAGAAAAACAACCTTCTCTCTTTTTCTCTACCTACACATTTCTGGTAAAACCCCAGTCAGATGTATCTCGCCTTATAATCATCATTAGCACTACCTCCACCTGTGATAAGCCACACCCCCCACCAGATGAACCAACACATTCACAGCCAATCAAAGCAGACTGGGCTTTTTGGAAGGCGGGTCTTAAAGAGACAGGCTCGAAAAACTGAGCTTTTCAGACATAGACTGGAAAGAGGAGATTCAGTAATGGCACTATGATAAATATAAAGTATTGTTTTGGACATTACACAATAAAAACAGTTTCTTGTAGAAACCTAAATGATCATTTCGACCCAGAGAATGGGTATGATATGTGACCTTTAAAAAGACATGCCATACTGTTAGTCTTTAAGGAGAAGCAATAACACATGGCCACAACTTATTTTTCAAATGTGACACAAAACTTGACAAAGACTTCTTTGGCCACGCTTCAATATGTACAGTGATAGTGAGCGCAAGATACCTGTTTTGTTGTTTATCCAAAATTAGTGCTAATTAGCCGAGTACAATAGCTAGCAAGAGTTATATCCCATTTACCGTACATGCGACATGTGAGTAACAGTAATATTATTGACAAAACTGTGGAACTATTTATGCAACCATCTTCCACATAATTGCACCCAAGGAACCACCATTTAAAGTATTGCTGAATTGTTTTCACTTTAGTGTTATTTCTCTAATAGGTTTGGATTCTGCTCTTTTGGAAGCAAAGAAATATGCCACTTAAAGGAATACTCCACCCATACGGAACCGGCGTTGTATCATTATAAAATCGCTATTACAATATAACAAATTAGGTTTTTCTTCCCTCAGTCTTCCCTTGGCCCAGCTGTCCTGTTAATCCTAACCCTTCATTTTACCATATGTGATGTCACACGTGGGAAAATCTAGGGTTAGACAGTGAGACCATAAAACACTCTTTCTGCCTTTTCTCAGGCTAGGATGAACCAATTTCTAAACTGTTTGCACATTTATATTACATAGGATCTCAGAGATCAATACACCTTCATATTTCCACCAGTGAAGTAGCTCTTTAATGAGAGATTCCTCCTAACACTATAGCAATGCTCAACAATTAATGACATTTGGAACATAAAGTCTGGTTGTGAAAAAGTGTATATCAAAGTAATACTGCTGCCTTAACCTTCCTCTCGTGTTAGGGTCGCCACCGACCCGTTTTGGATTTCAAATGCATAAAAGAACCACTTACATTTTGTTTATTGCATCAAGATTTCTTGACTTTTAGGACTAAACGAGGAGAAGCAGCTTTTAGTTTTTATGCACCAACAATCTGGAACAAACTCCCAGAGAACTTGAGGTCTGCTGCAACTCTCAGTTCTTTTAAATCGAGTCTGAAGACTTTTTTGTTTCCTTTTTAACTTGCAATTTTCATTTTATTTGCTTCTTTTATTATGTTTTTAAATCGAGTTTTAATTTTAATTTTATTTTTATTTGCTTCTTTTAATCTTGCCCCTGTAAAGCACTTTGAGTGGCCTTGTGTCTGAATTGTGCTATATAAATAAACTTGCCTTGCCTTGCCTTGCCTTGACTTTGTCAGGAACCTCGATTTCAACAAAATAAAAAAAATAAAATAAATGTCACTTAATTATAAAATGCTCTGGTGGAAATTATAACACTGGTGGTGTTAGGGTCGTTTTCGACCCGGTTATAGAATAAGATGTAAAAAACAATAACTAGAGCCAAACTTTAAATAATAAGTGCACTGTCAGCCAACACAATGACAGTCAGCTCCTCTCCCAATCATGTGAGCTCTGGGGAGGTTCTCATTTTTACTTTTTTTGCCCTTATACCTGCATAAAAGCTAAACAAACAGACGGGCATATCCAGACATGTGAGGTCAATTCAGTATAGAGTTGGTGACTTGCAGAGTGCACATCTCATATTTGCAGTATTCAAAAATGAGGAGATATACAGTGAGCCAAGTTCTGGATCATGTTTTTGGTGAAAATGGCCACCTGATTCTAAAAATAAGAGGTGTCAGGTCTGCCAAAGCACTAAGGACAGAAAGATAAACGTATTGTGCTTTACCTGCAAGAAATATTTCTGCAAAGAACACTAAAAGTGTTGCTCTTTACCACACATCTGTACACACAACCAAATATATGCAAACAGAGACTTTTACTCAGTTTTTTTTGACTAGTTTTGGAACTAGTAATTGATTTCGATTGGTTTGATTTGTTGATTGGTTGTTGTTTATTTGACCTTACAAATCTATATTTTGTGTTGTGACATGTTCTGGTTTTCATTGTGTGTTTGTATAATGCTGAAATAAAAGTTGTTTTGCTGTTTTCTGAAATAAATATTTATGGGTCGTAATTGACCAGTAACACCATAGATGTTAAAAAGGTCAATAATATTAATATGAAAAAATAAATAAAACAAATTTAGTTAATAAACGTGTTTTCATACCTCTCAGTAATGATCAGGTAACACAACAACCAAATATTTATTTATATGATTCTCTTGAGGTTCATTTTACATTTTTTTTTTATTGAAATTGAGGCGCATACCGACAAAAAAAGGCCCAGTCTCCTACACCAAATATATTAAAAACAATATTTTCATGGATAAGGGATCCTAACAAGGTAACCAAGAGATGAGAAACAAACTGGAAGATAGATAATTGTTTTTAGTGTTTTTTACAGCTGATTTCAGACACGGGTCGAAACCGACCCGCTAACACCATGGATGGTAGCAGAAAGTTAACACAGGAGGAAGGTTAATAAGTATGGTCAATATGCATTCGCATCCGTTGCCTATTCTCACTCCATTGCTCTCAGGAGAGAAATATAGAGCGCTGTGATGTGACACCATGTTCTTCTCATTTGGCAAAATAGATCAGCCAGTAAACATGCTTCTCCTTCCCCTTCCTGTTCAGTGCACTTTGAAGATTTGCCTCTTTCCCTCTGTACTATATTAACACTGCAGGTTCAACCGTGCTTATCAGACTTTTATATATTAGACACATATGACATCCCCATTTCCCCCATATGGGTAGCTAGCAGGAAATGATTAACCACAAAGAAAAAAGTCTGAAGCAAAGACTCGCCAATTATTTGCAACGCAAGTGATGACGATAGTAACAAAAACAAAGGAAAAAGCCCCAGGGGGAGAACGCGGGGAATGGTGAATACAGTGCCTTCAGATGCAGCTTGGAGCTTCAACAACATGAATTCTAGTGCAGCTTCAAAGCCAGAAAGAGAGCAAAAGCGGTTCACCCTTATGTGCCAAACTTTTTGATAAGCACAAAGAGACATCTTAACCACTTGTCAGTCAGCTATCGTAGCAGCAAGGGGGCCAGAAGACGGGCAGGCAGGGGCCAACAAAACAAACAACCGACACTCTTCCATCTCACCTATCTCGGGAATAAATGGGCAGAAGCAGCAGCAAGGGGAAGGCAATAACCAGACTGCTAAAAAACCTGCCCACCCCCCCCCCCCCTTGCTCACACCAGCATACACGTCATGCCAGTCAATTCAGCATCAAGACACCCAAATGATATTGTGCGTGTCGAAAAAGGCTCGGCCCAGCCAAGTGTAAATAGGCATTTCCGTGCTAGGCATTGGGTGTATAACATGGTGTCAGGTGGCTACAATGAATGTAGAAGAGAGGCATAGGGAGCAATCAGCCCAACCTTCGCCTTCTGCCTGAGATGGAGGGGCCACCGCCGCCGCACACACAAACAACCAATCACCACGGCGACAGTGATTGATGTCTCATCCCGCTTTGAAATCTATCATGCCGACCAAGTAGTGGCTGTCCAGACCTCGCCTGACAAGATTGTTAAGCACAGCCTAATATGCATGCTACCCCTGCCTGGAATATAGTTCATTAATTCTTTATTATGTGGGCTTGGGGGTTGTCTAAAGCCCATTGTCTAAACCGGTATTTAAAAAGACACTAAGTGCTTTGGTGTCCAGAAGTGAGAGACACGTTTAAAGTAATGCTGCTGCGCTCCATTTAAAAAAAAAATCTCCATGAGAAATAATTAGCGGTTGTTGGAGAAAAATGAATCATTAGCTTCATGCTAAGAATCACAATGTGTGCTGACATTTTCAGTTCAAAACATTAAGGAATGGCAAAATAATTGACAACATCTGCCTTGTGTTATATCGATTTGAACTGAATGGTTACGATTTAGCACACAGATGATTTGGATTTTTTGACCAATCTATCAGAGTGGAGGAACAATGAAACAAAGTTTGGGAGATATACAATAGGGCCTACAACAATATTTTTGGCATCAACACGTCATTAACAAAAGCCCAATGCGACTGTACCTGCGAGCGTGGGGAGGCAACAGTTTGGTGTATTCTTAGACCTGTGAAATCACAGCACATCTCGCTGGTGTCATGTATGCTACCGCGGCTCACCCTTTAAAGTTTACTGAAAGACTGCAAACACTACAAGCAGCCCACTTTCCAGTTGGTAAGTTTTTTTTAAATCCCAGAGAGATTTCTTTGTAACTTACTTCTGCTCGGATGGATTTTTGTGTGAGTACAGTATATAGAAGAGCTTGCATTTGAAGTTGCACTTTGGAGTATCAGGGCATTTTAAAAGGTGGGTTCAGCGATTCTTGAGAATGCTCGTTGTCAAAACCTTTGTTAAAATCAGTGTGAATATCTCCACACAATCCGCTACCTGTCCAAACTATGTGTGTGTGTGTGTGTGCCCTGGAAAGAGAGGCCAGTGTTAATAAACAGCTTAGGGCTCTGTAAACAGGTGTGTTGCTACTAGCTACGGTGTGCCCGTTTTATTTACATACCTTATGTTGACGTACAAGTCTTACAGAGCCTAGGCTAAGAACAACCAGATTGTGTTTCCCCTAGTGCGCACACATACATGTATCAAATCCTAGGAGATATTGACTGATTTTGACTTAATATGTTTCTCCAGAATCACTGACTACACCTTTAATGTACTCTGGGCACTTTGACAACAGTTTTGGAGGGGCCTATGGCGGTTGCCCTTGCCGACAGCATCCTTTCATCCACTCCTTGCCAGGTATAAAAACCATTGCCAAAAAAGGTCCCATGTTGGTGACGAATGACAACGCAGACCGAGTCGCATTCGTCACCAACCCTTGAGCAAAGCCACCCAAGGGGGCAAGCGGCAATCGCTTAGTTCTTCCTCACCCACATGGAGCTGCTTCCCTGTTTATCATCCACCATCTTGACAAGTTGTTCCTCATCCCCACAAACCTACATGTCCTCCCCGCCCTCCACTGGCTGGGGCAAGGAAAGGAGAGGTGCCTTCGCGGTAAGGGCTATTTTTCTTCCCCTAGATCCCTGTCTTGATAAGTTTGTTTGCTCTTTTGTGTCCGGGGCTATACTCTTAATCAAGAGGGGAGGTGGAGCAAAAGAAAGAATTTGGAGTGGGCCCTGATGATAAGAAAAAAAGCATCTGTTTAAATTTTTTTTTCTTACAAGCAGGGTAAGAAACGAAAAAAAAAAGACAATTTGAGAAATGCAGATAAGCATATAGCACATTAATGCAGATTTATTCAACTACGAGATCGAGCCATCGCAGAAAATAACACCACTTCTATTCAAATGTGAAATTATATATTTTTTTGGCTTAGATTCCAGTTGGTGATGAAACTGATTTTTCTGATAACAGTCCCACTATAACTTTCATATACTGTACATGAACTGCGTTGCCAATTATGCCACATTGTTCTTGGTGCTCGACTAGAGATAATTAGGCCTATTTCATCTTGTCATGTAATGGACGCATCGACAAATCTACATGTAGTTTATATGCAAAAGTGAAATGGAAGCAAAATCGCAAAAAAAGGAGGACAATCATCGACCACTTTTAAAAGCTGGGGGAGGTGGGGGGAGAGCAGACACTAATTTAGCATTTCAAAAGCCCTTCCGACTTTCTACCTGTAATCGCCCACAAATCTATATTTTTAGCCCTCTTTGGATGCTGCTGTCCCCACTGGCTGCTTTCTCCCGGGGGAAATAAGCATTCCCCCGCTCGCTGACGTGCACGGTGTGTTCTCTATAGATCAAACAGGCCCGGGTGCTGAATTGCCAAGGCCCCTGAGGTTTGTGTGCTGCCAAACACATGAACTGTCTTTGTCAATAACCTGCTGGTAAACTACCAATAACTCCAGAAGGGTCTTTTTTACTTATTCTTCTAGGACACATTGAAAAGCAAGCGCTTAATGGATGAAGTTGCAAGTTTTAGAAAAAGGAAGCCAAATTTGAAATCTAGCAAATACGATTGTGAGTGACTTGAAGGGCTTGTGCTCCGCCTTATAACTGGAGACCAATGTTTTAGGTTTCTTTCCTTAGTTTTTCAAGCTCTCTTTCTCTCTCTCTCTCTTTCTCTGTCTTCTTCCTACCCACTCTCATCCTTTAAAAAAAACACCAATTAGGCGAAAAGTATTTGTGTGTGGGCTTCTTACGTCAACTCAGTTCAAACAAAGACCTAATCATAGAGCCTCACTGGCATTATGAGAAGAGGAAAAAAGAAACAACCCAGCACTTGGCAGAGAGGGGTAAAGCAATGGCCTGGATTCTAAAGGAAAAGTTTGTTCTACTTTTCTCTCTCTCTACTTTTTCTATTGGTCTCACAGTGTTTTTTTGGGCTTGAAAAATAAATCAGAGATCAGCACATTTGTTTAATGTGGAAATGAACTCTCATCCTGTCATGCTAAATTTAACATAGAACAAAGCAGCCATGTTTTTTTGTTACTTTTTTTCAAAACAAAAACAGATGAATTGTATTCTCTTTTTTTCCAGCAGACATTTTTTAGACCTAATTTCTGCTACATACAGCCCCGGAAAAAAATTAAGAGACCAGTCCGGATTTTTATTAAATCTTTATTTCTACATTACTTATTGAAAATGACAATATTTGTATTGTGAATTCGGTAGAAATGCTGTCAGTAGTTTAGATTATAAAATCAAAATGTTCATTCTACTCAAACATATGCCTATATTGTAGAACCGGAGACACTGAATATTTGGAGCGGTCTCTTAATTTTTCTCCAGAGCTGTAGGTCCATCAAAAAGAGCAAGAAACCGTAAGGTGAATTGGGTTACATTTTTAACTAACAGATATCATCCCATTTCTTAATCCTATTCGGTGATGGTTTTCTAATTGGCAGCAACTGTGGGGAAATATTCCGCGGGAGTCACTGGAAAAATACTGAATAATTCATTTATTTCTTGCGTGCAGCAATGTTTGTGATCAACATATGAAGACCTTGGCTAACCAATTATTTGTATGTATAATAAACCTGATAATAACTAACTCCTGTTTATGGATTCTGGTAGTTCAGAGGTCAGAAACCCCTCAGACTGTTGCATCATTAAGAGATAAACTTAAGTTCAGACCATCTTAATACATGTATACATGGTTTACATGAAGGGGGGTTGTAAGGCTTCAGTAAATAGAAGCCAATCTTAGCACTATGATTATTTCTTAAAGCTACAGTACACAGCTTTTCTCAGTAGACTCCCAATCTTCTAGCCTGGAAATCCAGACCTGCCGCTAGGCGCTGTCAAATTAAATTTGCTGCGCCTGTTGGTCTGGACACTCTCCATTAAAGCTCATTAAATATGCCAAGAAATCCTGAGCTACCAATCAAATCGTTCTTTCTGATATGGGCGGGCCAGAGCCCTATTTATGGTGCTCCGGGGCGGACGTAACCGGATGACGACACTGCGCCGTCGAAGCCGTGATAGTAAACATCAAAGATGTCTGCGGATATGTTGTTTGAGTTTGAGACGGTTTTGGCCTCAATCTTTTACGATTTGGAAGACGGCACTCAAATCTTTCATTAACAAGTGAGAGGAATGTTCTGTTTTGCCGACTGACCACAGCAAAAGTAAAATTTAACAGTTAATCCCGCTGTTCACTAAACTAACGGGGCTTAATACGTCACCTTGTTCATTCATTGCTCTGATTGGTTGTAGTGCTATCCAATTGGGTGCAGTGGCATTTGAAATGGAAAAGTAGGAGCCGCCCCTTGAGTTGGGTATTACTATTGATCGTGGCTAGACCCTCTATCGTCCTAGATATGGGTCTGGATTTCCAGGATGTGAAGGAAGTTATTTTAAGGTTGGAGGTCAACTCAGGTGGAAGAATATTTCAGGAGACTTGGATGAATTATGAAGCAATATTTATTACAGACTTGGCCAAGGAGAACCGGAATGCAACTCTCTTGACTTGCACTTCAATTCTGCCAGACACATGCTTAGAGCTGTGTATTAACCTCGTGCTAGCTCTAACACCTGTATATATACAACTGACCAAAGTGTCTCCTAATAGGCTCCAAGGCTGACCTAGAGTATGTGAGACAGACACACAATATAGGCATATATGAACTATTAATATTTACCATTAATATTACAACTAAAGACCCAAAATTCCCTCACACAAGCTACCAATCTTCTCCAAGGGGCTTAAATGTCTGTAAGTGTTTAGAAATGGGGGGCAGTCTTAATGCATACTGACCGTCGTCAATGCAATACACACTGCCAGTCAGAAAGGGGCAATGCTTCACAGTACGCATACGCTTTAATGCTATCCTTTTATTTCCCAGGCCAAGTAATACAAACGGGAAATACCACTTGATTGATTTATGAGGCGCCTTAAATGTCATTTAGAAAATACACAGTCTGTTGTCTACATAACCAGACAGGGCAGAAATAAAGGCTGTTTTATTTTTGTATCAATATTCACGAGCACAAATTGTCAGCGCGGCCCTTTGATAACATGCTTTCTTTACCGTCCCCATGTGAGCGCAGCGTTAGATTACAATGAAGGATGAAACAGTGTTTGTATAACAACACCTTTATTATTCATACGTTTCATTTTGAAGTGGCCTCCTCATTAATCTGGGCTAATTATGGCTGTAACACTTTGGAGACTGGGATAGTGGGGAAAAAAAACATGCTTGGAGGGAGAGAGAGAGAGAAATGCGATCTCAAAGAGTCTGAAAAAACAACTACTGAGGCATCGCAATTTACTGCAAGCTGGCCTAGATAACACAGGGGCGCTTGTTTGTGTGTATTCATGGTTTACATATACGTACACCCCGGTTACTTTTCAACTACTTACTTGTCACTGCATTCTAAGCTGCATTTCTTTTTTTTTATTCTACAAGCTACAGGTGTTACATCACTGGCACCATATAACCAGAGACATAATTAAAAAAAACATCTCCAGAGGAATATTTTTTTTCTTAATTATGCTTTATGCACATCATGCTGAGTAATCACAATGAACTAATAAGAAATCGTCTCCCATCGAGATCTTGAGGGAATACATTTTCTTTCATATACAAATAAAGAGGAATCGCTTTATTAATCCCTCGAGGGATAATTCATTCTTAAACAGTATATACGACATTAGAACCGAGTAACAAATCATATTTAGTGTTACGATCCACAGCAGTGATTAGGTTAAACATCTGAAAGAACACTATGCATTCTGATTTTGTGAGATTTGGCTTGAAGACATTTTAAAATGGTTGAAAAAAATAGTAGTACACCTGCAAACTTGAATTATAAGAAAACATATAAAAAAGTTGCTTTATATATTTAATACTGTTAAATAAAAGCAAAGTAAGTCAATTAACATGAGCCCATTTGGAACATGATGGGTGGTATTGATTTTTACTAGGTTCGCTGGACATTCAATTATGAATGCACTGCAGTGCTTTGTGAGGGCAGCTGTCACAACACTACATCATCCTGACAACATAACATATGCATGTGCTATTGCACTATTTGATCCTCAAGGGCATAGCATTACAACAGGGCATTAGACATTATGGATTCCTTTACTTTTGTTCTGGTTTAAACACATAGCCTAGTGAAGATGCCATTGTCAGTATCAGCAGTTCTATAATTAGACTAGTGGTATTTTGTGCCAGCCAGTGTGTTCACCTCCGAGACAATATGTACTTCGCTAACTTCTCCAAAAATATTAAATTCCCTCCGAGACCTATAGCTGGCAGCCTGCTATACTAGCTCTTTGAAAGTGTAAAATAAGAAAAAGGAAAAAAATCTAATCAGGTTTGCTTGTGATCCAGTTTTTGCACATTAACTATTGATATGCCGAGGCCTGGTGCGATTACATTGCATGGTAGGGCTAATCACATTATATTATAATACTAATTACAGTCCTTAGGGTGACATCAGAATTGTTGGCTGTCATTTCCATACCAAGCTAACATCCAAGGGAGGGGGGGGGGGTGGGGGCTGGGTGTGCATAATTAGCCTTCCAAAATGAGACGTGTTGCGTATTGGATTACACTGTACTTATCTTGTCTCTTTTCTTTTTTTTTTCATTCATCCGCCGCATCGATTGCAATAATGCCAGCTGACGACTGTGGCGTGCCACCTTAAAATTAAGCAAATCACCCACAGAGATTGTTACGCCTGTTTTGTTAATCTACAGAGCATAAACAGGGCCAGGCTATTACGGTTTGCTTTAATTTTTTTTTTCTTTCACAGAGCGCAGGGGCCTTATTATTCTGGTTGTGCTAGTATGACACTTCTGGGTTGTGTCCCAGTAGAGAAGCAACCGCGCTGGAAAAGTGGGTCGAATGTTAAATTGGCTGCTGAATCAAGAACAGAAGCAAGTGAAGCCTCAAAAGGAAGGGCTGGATTTTCTATGGAAGAAAACAAGGTATGATGGTATAACAGCATAGGCTTTATTTCTCCTTTTATGCTTGTCTCATCATTTAAGTAGGCCTTAGTCAAGTACTAAACAGCTATGTCTTCTTTCTTTTGTACAAGAATAAATAAATGGTCCATAACATACAACGTACTTTGAGGTGTTTATTTGACTAAACACTATCTCTTTGCATCTGTATATTTATCCTATACAACCATTATCTCACTTTTTTTCCAATACTCTGAACTACAAAATGCAATGTCATCAAGTCAACGTTCCATAATCATTCTTAGCACTATTCTGAAGGTTATTACAGGAAGCTTTGTTCATATGTTGTTCATTGTCAAAATCTGTGAATTTGTTCTTAAAAACATGCTGATACATGCATGTGTAATACCTTAATGATATAGTATTATTATTGATTTATACAATTAAAAAAAGGCAGTATCCAAAAACCAGATCTGTAAAAACTTTGGAGCAAAAAAATGAAATAAAGATTTTAAGTCTGGCTTCATCCATCTAGATGTGAGTCACACATTACGCATAATTATATCTGAAGGGAAACAATACAAAAAATAATTGTCTTAAAGTAAGTTATCAACTGGGAAAAGTGTTCTAGCCTATTCACCTGCAGTGTGTAATTCTCTAACATAATAACATAATACACTTTGAGTGCAATTTTGAAGTACTATAATGCCATCGTGACAGCACAGCACAGCACTTTTTTCTTTTTCTTTTTGTGATTTGCATGTCCCCGAGATTTTTTTTCGAGATCTGTACAGAATGAACTTGATAATAATATTCAAATATATGTGCAGATAATTTTTTCGGGACGCTCGGTGCAAGTCACTTCCAGATGTAACACCTCTCCTGCTGCTTCCATCTTGACAGTGTCATGATGTAAATTGGTCCCTGATGAAGTGTCTCTCTTGCCTACGCTATATATTCCCTCATGCTCTGATATGGAGCAGAACTTTCGCGACTGAATCTTTCCACCCAATTGCTGCATTTTTTTTTTTTTGAGAAAATACATTTGCGGGGTCTCTTCCTGTGATCTTTTCTCACATTGTATCAAATCATCCTACACTGGAAAAAAAAATGTTTCTTCAAAAATAAGTTAAAAAAAAATAGCAAAACAAGGTGTATTTCAATTAAAACACATTTTGACCTATACTTTACTAGTAGTAGGAAGTGCTATGTATTATTCACAAAATCAGTAAAATGTTTAATTTCTTGCAGTGTAGTTTCGGGATGAGGCTGAGTGACAGGCTGCATGTCAAAATGCAGCCGGGGAACGCAGTCGTTAGAACTCAGTTTTGACAGGCTCCACGATGTTCCAATAATGTTACAACATTTAGTGATGAGATGAGTGTGACTCTGGTTGACATGCTGAAGCTTTATTTCTGGAGTGTTAGGTCATGGCATGTGTTGATTCCACACTATTCACACATTACTGTTATGACATCTATTGCAGTATGTCAGTCCTGGGAGAGGGATCCCTTACTTTGTCTACTCTCCCTGAGATTTCTATTTTTTTTTTTAATCCTGATTAAAGTGTGTTGTACTGGGAGTCATACTGTATGGAATGTAAAGCCCACTGAGGCAAATGTATATTTGTGATATTGGGCTATACAAATAAAACTGATTTGATTTAGATTTGATTTGATTTTGATTTGTCTGGTGTTACATCTAGTTGCAGTGGGAGGTTGATTGACGCAATAAGTTCAAATGGCTTGCAATGAACACATAATGAACCATAGACCCATGCCACGTCTTGTTATAAAAGATTGTATACGTAGGTTTCTGTGAGAACCAAGAGTAGAAGTCAATAGGGCCCTACAATATGGATGCCACTATGTGTAACTGTTGAAAGATGACAATGTTATATTGACTGAAGTTTGCCCTTTTCCTTGACATGGAAAGAATCTTGATTGAACATTGCATTTTTCTCTTGTGAAATATTGAAAGTTGAATATACTTTTAGAGGGACTTCATGGTTGGATGTTACAGCTCAGTGTTGCTCCACATTGTTGGGTTTATGATGGTATATTTTTTCTTTTAAACGTTCTAAAAATCGATGTTAAAGCTAGGGTTGTTAATTTTTTCACTGTAATATTTGGCAAAACTGTCATAATAGCCATTCAGCTATGTGTAGGTGAAGTGGTCTGAAAATAACTTTTCATCACTTTGCTCCCCCCTGCCTCTGTGTGCTGCCCCCCAAAATTGCCACCGCTTATGTTAATTTTGACCAATCAGAGCGAGGTCAGATTCTCCGTTCTTATTGGCTGTGGGACTGTCCGTTCACCTTGGCAATGACGTTGGCCCAGTCCTCGTGCAGCAGTCCCTCCCAGCTGCGGTCAGAGCAGGAGATACACACCTCTCCGCTCTGTTACAGTTACAATTAGTTTGCTATCTTGCCTGGCTTTAACAACTACTTTTCTTGGGCCTACCAGCACAATGGTTTTAACCCTTTGATGCACAACATGGGTCTAAAGTGACCCGACTGAGTTTTTATCTGCTGTATCTTTGCAATCAATTCATTTCATTATTCAGTATTCCAGGTATTCCTCAATTAACTTGTTTTTGATCATAATTCATACTTTTTTTTAATTTTTCTTTTTTACATTTTGAATAAAAACACATTTTGTATCACTACCCCTCTAATGCGCAACATGGGTCTAAAATGACCCACATTCATTTCCTATGTAATTTCATGTATCGCTGAGTGTTTCTTTGCTGAATGTTTTGACTCTATGTATTTTATCATTTACTAAACCAAGTACTCAGTAAATTTCATTTGTTTTGTTTAGCACAAATCATACTATTCATTTTTATTTTCTTCCTTTATGAATAAGCATAGCTTTTGTCAGTCTACATGAAGTTTTCAGACATGGGTCAGAAATGACCCGCATTGAAATTTGTGTTTGCAATTAGGAACATATTTACCGTGGACAATTTGAACATCCAAAACATGTAAGTATTGTTTTAACATTATTATAATCTTACCTGATAAGCAATTTGATGTGATAACTGTGCATAATTATTGATTATGTTTAAGATAATTTAAGAACTAAGTCTATTTCTTGTCAGAAAGGGAAACAATAGGCTACTGTAAGCTAGCTAGCTAGCTGTTGACATTTGATGACTCGTGAAATATAAGTATATTAATTGATTGATTAGGGTTTAAGTTAAATATAAAAGATAATCTGAACATGAGTGAAGCTATTGGCATGTTGTATGGCACTTAGGACAGTTTAGTTATACAAGGACTAGTTATTTGCTCCTTCTTTTTTTTTTTACTCTGAAGCAAATGAACAAAACATGCCTGTGGGTCTATAGTCTTTTTGGTTTATTTTGCCTGGTTTTGGATCCAATATGTTCACAATAGTATGTCACAGTGTAATAAAAATAGCCAGCTGATGTAGGGGAAATACTTTTAAACTAAAAGATACCAAACACTGGCAGGTTTAACATCTTTTATGTTCCCTCTGTGGCATTGTTGACAGAACTTGTGGAAAAACACCTATAAATACACTGCTATTTATTCATAAAAAATGTATTTAGGTTGATCAAACTTTTGAATTGATTAGGCTAACTAACTTTGAGTAGTAATCATTAGCCTACTTAACTGCTTACTAATATGCTACATTCCTAATGTGTTAACTAACCCTAAGTAATACTAATGATTGTTAATATATCTGTAAACAGTTAATTAATGCTTAGTAATGTACTAACTAACATTAATTAAGGGACCCTTAATAAATTTAAACCCTGGCTGCCCCACTATCAAGCTTGCCTCTGTATACTAATGAGAACTTTGTTCTTTTGCTTGTCTATATTCAGATCATGGCTGTTCATCGACTAACTGCTGAAATGGTTATAGAGATGCTGCATGAGGGACTAGATCAGGAAGATGAGGATGGAATTGGTCCTGATTCTGAGTCTGAAATCTCTGATGATGATGACCCAGTCTATGTGCCTCAGGGTCAAGCTGGAGTTGTGGGTGTGTCTCTCCTGAATGAAGGAGCCTCTTCTGATGACATAGAGGACTCATTTGATGAGTCCTCTGAAGAGGAAACTCAGACCCAGTCAAATAGATTGAGTAAAAATGGTTCTTACTGGAATGAAAATCCCCCCACTCACAGCAGAACTAGAAGTTGCAACATTCTGAGGAGCTGCCCAGGACCTACACCTGGATCAGCAGTAGCTGTTTCACCAAAGGATGCCTGGGATATGTTCATCAGTGACAACATCATTGAGGAGGTTCTCAAATGCACCAACTTAGAGGGTCGCAGAGCAGCTACAGCAAAAGGGAAAGAATGGAGAAGCCTCAACAAAGAAGAGTTCCTGGCCTTTATTGGTTTGACCCTCCTTGCAGGGGGGGACAAGAGCTGGGATGTTGCCTTGCGGGAGCTGTTTCTTGACCCCCTGCAAAATCCAGTTTACAAGGCCACCATGGGTGTCAGAAGATATGAAAATATCCGCCGCTTCATACGGTTTGACGACAGGAGGACCAGGGCTTTGCGACTGGAAACCGACCACATGGCGGCATTTAGGTACGTGTGGGACTGCTTCCTGGACAACTGCAGAAGACGGTTCATCCCTAGTGACTGTGTCACCATAGATGAGCAGCTGGTGCCGTTCCGGGGCAGGTGCAGGTTTCTGCAATACATGCCCAGCAAGCCTGCCAAATATGGGCTAAAAATCTTTTGGATGTGCGATGCAAGGGTGCCTTATGCAATAGACGGAACTGTCTACACAGGGAGGCAGCCAGGAGAGGAGATTAAGAAGAAGCTTGGGGAGACTGTTGTCCAACAATTGTGCAATGGGATCAGAGGGACAGGTGAATATACAATGCAGAGTATCAGTTCTAGCACAATATCTATGTTTCTAGTCTTTCAGTGTGTAATTTGTTTTATATGATTTCTGTGTAAGCAAAAAAAAAAAAAAAGAATAAATGTGAGGTCTTTGAATTTAATAATCATATACTTATAAAGTGCAATCTTTTCTTTTCCTCCCATAGGCCGGAACATCACGATGGACAACTTTTTCACTAGTGTCCCTCTGGCTGAGAAGCTCCTTGAGAAGGACCTAACAGTTGTAGGCACTCTCCGCCAGAACAAGGCAGATATCCCACCTGTGATGAAGCCATCCAAACTGCGTGAGATCTACAGCTCAGAGTTTGGATTCAGAGGCAACATGACCATGGTGAGCTACGTCCAGAAAAAAGGCAAGTCTGTTATCCTTTTGAGTACAATGCACGACGACAAAGCAGTGGATCAGAGCAACCAAAAGAAGAAGCCAGAGGTGATCCAGTTCTACAACAAAACAAAAGGAGGAGTGGACACAACGGATCAAATGGTTGGCACCTACACATGTAAGCGGAGAACAAGGAGGTGGCCGATGGTCCTTTGGAATAACATGCTGGATGTTGCGACCCTCAACGCATACACCACCTTCACTACACAACATCCAGAGTACATGAGTGGCCAGAGCAGTGCACGCCGCCTGTTCATAAAGGAGCTGGGCAAGGAGTTAGTCATACCACATATGAGGAGGCGCATGGAGGGCACACCCAGACTCCAAAAGCCCATCCTTGATGCAATGGGAAGATGCGGGATCAAAAAACAAAACCCAGGCATCACACAGCCACAGGACGACATCAGCCAGGAGGGCCCAGGGAAGAGGAAGAGGTGTGCAATCTGCACAACTAGCAAGGACAGAAAAGCCAGCAGCTGGTGTTCCCAGTGCACCAGGCCTGTGTGTAAGGAGCACAGACATGTCATGGTCATTTGTGAGGCATGCAAGAATTGAGATGGCTTTTAGCGGTCTACTGTGATCAGATGTGTTATGTTATGTGTTATGTGGTCACAAATCAGATTACATAGTTAAATTATCAGTTCAATGTTATCTACTGTACTGTGATCATATGTTTTTTATTTTATTAGGTCACAAATAAGTTTACAATTTTTAAACTATTTATTCAATGATATCTACTGTGATCAGTTGTTATTATTTGGTCACAAATAATCAGATGGCAAAATGGTTGAAATATCAGTTCAATAAGATCCGTTATCAGAGGTATGTGTCTATGTTATGTCTTTACCTATGCCCATGTGTGTATAATAAATAAACACATTTCAAATATAAAATGTATGATTATTTGGCCCAGAGCACTGCTAAAGTGATTATTTTAAGCAAATTATTGGTATTGTATATAGTCATTTAATTCAAAATCACACTTGAATAAATGGGTCATTTTTGACCCGTGTGTGTAAACTTGGTGTACTAATTCAAAATCTATTTTTATTCGTAAAATAAGAAAGGGACAATGGAATGATTGACCTTGTACTAATCTAAAACAAGATATTAAAAGAATAATTGGGACATTTAATAGTAAAATAAATTGATTTCAAAAGATAAAACAAAGAAACACTCACCCAGCATGAAAACACATGGAAAATGAATGTGTGTCTATTTTGACCCATGTTGCGCATTAGAAGGGGTGTGCATATGTTGTGCATCAAAGCATACATGGTATGTCTGTGAGTAAGATGTAGATGCTGAATATGTACTTATGTAGTTATCTGTGAGGAAATGGTAGATTTCAGCCCTGTGAGTCTACGGAATATTTCGCCTCTGTGAGAATGGTGACTGATTTCCTCACTGCAATCAGGTGTGTGTGCACTGATTGGCTGATTGAACCCAGGTGTGAAGAGATTATATATGCCCTGAGACCCCAGTGCTCTGTGCTGCTGTCTCACCTGAAGAGGTAGTGAGAGGTTGTATCCTAGTGCCCTCTGAGTTTAAGAGAAAATAATTGTTGAAGTGTTTGTCTGTCCGTTCAGCTGCTTGGCAGTGATGGTTTTGTTCTCACTTTAGTTTGGTATTTTAAAGTAGCCTGTGTGGCTTTTTGCTTTCTCCCCCCTCCCCTTCTTCGCTTTAGCGATTCAGTGGTTATCCCTCTGGGGATAACTTTTAGAAACCCCTTGGTCCGCACCTGTGTCCCAAACCCTCCCCTCCCCCCAGTCCTCACAGTTATCATTACTAAATTATACTGATGTTTAATCACCTTGGAATTGGACATGGTGTTTGTCTCCTGTCAATGTAACTGAATTCACATGAACGTGCATAGCTGTCGTTCGGAGGGAGGAACTACAGCAGTTAGAGCGTTGGGAAAACAGCCGTTGGAATCTCACCCAGGAACTACAGCTGGGGCCTATTTCAGGTAGCTGGTTTTGAGGCAACCCAGAGTTTGTTCGCTCTGAGTTAGTGGAAACTCTGGGTTTTCCGTTTCAGGTATCAGGTTCAGCGCAACCGAGTCAGTTACTGCGGCAACATACGCCGTGGGTCTAACCTGCTTGGGAGGTGGTTAGACCTACCCTGAGTTTGTTTTCACTTCTGCAGCTCCGACTGAAGAAAGAGTGTCACTGTCACACGCGTCCCTGTACAGTTTGAAGCAAAATCACTCCATAGAAATATCCATGTTCTCCAAATGTTTTTATCATTTCCTGATGATTTTACGTTTGACCGATCATTTATCTGATCAGTAGCCTTGTTCTCAGCCCTCGGTCCGTTCATATATGCGGCCACCTTACACATCGTGACATGCTCTACATTCAGATTAATAAACCTATTTGTATTGCATGCTTTTTAACGTCTGTGCCACTGAACAGATTTATGTCAGGTGGATTCATGTAACGCTGCGGCTGCACGCGATTGTTACTGTTCACTTGTGCGATCCTAAAGTCACAGACAAGCCTTGTTAAATAGCCTAATATGAATATAAAAATTATATAATAATTTAAACTGTGATCACTTGAGGAAAATGGATCTGGTAATAAATCAATCAGGCTCTTCAATGGAAACTGTCACCTTATGTGTCAGACGTTAATGTCTTTCACTCCCCATTTAAAAGAAGCGACAGTCTGTTTACTGCACAGTGGGCTATTAGGCTATAGCTTCCCAACATATTATACAGCGAATATAAAACACTGTCAGAAATGCTGTGCCGTGCCAGCTTTATTACTTTACTGCTGATATGCGTAACCTTTTAAAATAGACTATGGCTTCTCATACGGAAGCGAAATGATTGCTCTGTTTTTTTCTGAATTGCCGAGGAGATTAGATCAGAGTTATGTGACAATATCCCCGTTAATTCTTCTCCATAGGCTACCATAAACTCATTTGTTAATATTTCTAACTCCAGTGGGAGTAGCGGAGAAGTTTTATTTTTTTTGAGAAGTGGAGAAGTGGGAGGATCACGCATTTGTTGCTTCTGTTTCCATGGTGAATCATGTTATCAGCGATCCATTGACGATGGCTTTTATGCACACGCTCCACCCAGAGTGAACACGCTCAGAGTTGATTGACCCAACGCTGATCCACTGTTCTGTAACCGAAAACCCAGAGTTACTCATCAACCCTGCGCTCTGAGTTGACCAACTCAGAGCGCAGGATTACACTCAGAGTATGTAAAACCAGCTGAAATAGGCCCCTGGCCTAGTAAAAACACTACAGCTTTTTTCCAAAAAGAATGTGCAAGACTTTACAAATATTGAAAGTTCCTCAGAGCACCTTTAAGCATTGAGACTTTTGAATACAAGGATACCTGACCTTTTTTCAAATTGTATTGATGTTGTCACTTTTCTTAACATAAAAAAAACATAAAAAACTACGTTGCCTCATACGCCATCCAGCTGTCTCTACAAAGCAAAACAAAATAGTTTGAGAGCCCTGTGTTTAAAAATGCCTTGTCTACAGTATGTATCGCACAATCTTATTTTGGCAACATTAGAATAAAACATCCAAATTAATGCTGGATTGGCTTTATTGAACATTACAGCGGGAGGGAGATACTGATCACTGTCTAGAAAAAAAGTATGGAGAAGCACAGTCAGTGACACATAGGGGAGAGTCAGGTAATTCCAGGAAACTGACACAGCAAAAAACGTATTATCCAAACCTTATCTTAGCAGGGGAAAGAGTATTTGGAGCACTTGTATCTGTAGATAGGGGGGGAAACACAGATTGCTGCATGGGTCTAACTGCGCTCAAAGCAAGAGTACCACATGGCAGCGGCTCTATCTGGCTGAACAAGGTTAGTCACACTGATCAGTCCTTTCAGGGAACATTCATTTCACTGGATAATGGTAGGAAAAATGTGACAAGGCAATAGCAGAGTATTAGTGTTCAAAAGAAGGGTGTAATACAGGACTTTTGCTCATACACTAATTCCCTTCTGTGGAGCAGAGCTGCTTGTCGTGAGAATGATCAAATTAACATGATGAGTTTAATGTCATGATTGAAGAGATATACTGTACTTGACACAGGACTGTGTACCTTCTAAAGTGTTGCCGGCACGCATTATGTAATGTCCTTCATTTAGAGTTTGGGAAGCACATGTATTTTCAACATCTCCCTCCCATTTTGCATATATTTTACACGCACGCAGGCACACACACACACACACACACACACACACACACACACACACACACACACACACACACACACACACACACACACACACACACACACACACACACACACACACACACACACACACACACACACACACACACACACACACACACACACACACTTCATCAGAAAGTTAATTTCCAGAATCACACAAGCACATTTTGAATTATCACGCAGCACCGAGAGATTGAAAAATAGGAGCGTGCACTTTTTTTTCCTATTGTTACTTTTATCAATTTCACTCCGGAGACTGCAGTAGGTTTCTGACACTTCCTTTCCATAAACAACAGTTGGGGGCAGAAAATAGCATTTTCTTCCCTGTGTATCACAGAAGCTCATTCTCACAAAAGAAAACATGTTTTCAGCTGTCAGGTTTTCTTTGTGAGCTTATCCAAAGGGGGTCTTGCACAGACAAATATACTTCACAATAGGGGAAAAAAAAGATACCTACAGTGAATGGGCTTTCACACACCTGTTATCTCTGCCTCTCATAAACCCAGAGCCCCTAAAGTCACACACCATTTTTGTTCACTGCGCCTCACAATGCGCGGTTTATATTGCTTGCTCTCGCTTTCTTTTGCAATGCTTTACATTCAGGCCAGACTGAGTGAGGGCGTACACCATGCAACAGTGTGCCATCCCCCCAGAACCACCAACAGGCAAACAGACGGATGGCATGCATCATTACTGTGAGTTAATGGAGCAGTAGTTTAAGAGTATGCATATATGCAGACTCGTGGTACTCCTTGTCCAAATCGTTTCGGGCTTTTTGCATCCTGCATGGTAAGCGTGTGTGTGGGGGTGTGTGTGTGTGTGTGTGTGTGTGTGAGAGTGAGTGAGTGATTGAGTGAATAAGTGTGTGTGTGTGTGTGTGTCAGAGAGAGAGAGAGAGAGAGAGAGAGCAGAATATAAATAATAAAGAGGATAAAATATATTTTCCTTTATAAAGCCAGGAAGTCTATTGTCTATTGTTGCAGGGTAAAAGTGAAGGGCAAAGCACAGGCTCTTACCAGAAGCAAGGAGTGCAGAAAAAAACATCAAGATTTGGATTATCTTGAAAAAGGCCACCAGCTGTTCCCGCTTGTCTTTAACAATGCATCAGCCTGATGGCAATTTCCCCTTTCCATCATGGAGCTCAATTTCCAAAATGGGCTGCCAGACTATTTGATATTTATCGCAGAATTGGCAAGTACTGTTAGCTTCTGTTCTGAAACGTACAAGGCAGCCAAAGACCCTGCATTACTCATAGAGCCACAGTATGGTAGACTTTGGCCTATTCATTTTGTTCCAGGATATGACTAATGGCACTGCCACGTATTCCTTATGTGGCCACAGGGGTATTTACCTTTAGATTTTTTAATCATGTAGGAACTCCAAAGTTCAAATAATGTGTTTCTGGGCTAACTTTGTCTTGAAATGGATGGAGTGCAGGGCCATGCACAGATATTCTGGTGGGGTAAGGTGCTCAAGCAGGACAATAAAATGGGCTCCAACCCCACGAACACACATTATTCCCTGCGTTCCAAATCACATACTCATACTCTTTCTTTTTACTTCATTACATACGTACAGAAGAGTTTTAGTATCACAGGAGAGAAAGAAAAATCAGATAAGGAAGTTATGTTTTTCATTATGTTGAGAAATGTCAGGAATAAAGACGAATACTCCAAAATGCTATTGGAGTTAGTGGGGCATTTATGTATTTCCAGCATACTACAATTGACGTACAGTATATGTATCGGGACATCCTAATTTTTTTTCTGGCATACTAAATAGTAGGGAAGTATGGGTATTGGAATGCAGGGATTATTCCGACACTGATGTTGTCACACATCCTTTAAACATGCATGTTGCTAGCTATGTGGCCCCCCTCTGTTTACATACCCTTTGTATACATACCACTGGACTCTTTCAAAGTGCACACACAGTACGGCCAGGTAGTGGATCACGAGGAGATTTTCCCTACTTACAACAAAAAGTGATTTTAACAACAAGCGTTCTCCAGAATCTCTGACTCCACCTTTAACACATGTGCTATGAAGTTCAGTATAGTTGTGTGTGTGTGCCTCATACATTTCTTCTCTGCTGTCCATCAAATTCTACCCTGTGTCATCTGCATTAGTCCAGTGAAGAGGGGCTGAGAAGGGCTGCTCCCTTTCATTTGCTCTCCAACCCCTTCTTTGTCATTTAATCAATGCAAAGCTACAGCCACAGTGTTCCACATGGGGGCAGACGACAAATGATTAGCAATCATTTTGTTTAGGCCTCTGCCAGGGGAAATCTTCACTCTCTGGGTTAATGTCCTGTGTGACACGAGGTGAGCTTAGGAGGAGGGATATACTGTATCCATGCCCGCTTATCTGCTAGATCAGCACTCTGGGTTATCCCTCTTCTGGTGATTGATATGAAGTATACTGCCTCGAGGTGGGAGGCTCACTGTAATTGTAGGCAAATTATTTTGGAGAATAAAAAAAAAGTAACTGGCTTCTCCGATGCATATAAATGAGCAAGGGGGCTGAGGGCGCCACCTAATCAATCAGTGCACAGAGCCAAATCCGCTCAGGTTTGTCTTGTCAGGTTTCTGGCCTTGAAAGATGCCAGTCTTAACTGCATGATGCTCTGTTTCTATGGGGGAGGGACAGCAGAACATAGTGCCCCACTGTCAGTGCAGATAAGACCAGAGAGGGGCTCCAGCCACTGTCATTTGTTATGCTATCAAATATAAAGACAGAAATGTATCGTAGTATCCATGAAAAATATACCTTGTTAATTTAGGAAGTACTCAGCAAGCCCTTCCCTGTCAAAGTCATTTTGCTTTTCACTTTTCATGGAAAAGTGGTATGTGATTTGTGACAGTGGAAAAATGATAGCACTAAGGTAGGGGCTGTTTTGATTATGAAACCAGCCAAAACAACATTGACTTTTATTATATGTTATCCGTTAAAAAAAAATAAAAATTAGGTACGTCAGTAGGACTTTTATTATAACACCTCTGTAGTCTGCACTTGCTAGCAATCAAGCTAGTCTAATTACCATTCAATCGTTTTCCCTGCAAGGTAACTTCCAAAATGTGGAAAAAATTCAGAAAAAGTCAGATAGAGGAATGGAACACCGATAAATACAACGTCAGAAGTGTTCCTGTTTAAATGCATATTGATGCAATTGTGTCTTTTCTTTTTTTGAGCCCACTGCCCCCCGAAAATGTCAGAGCATTGCGCTGCATGTGAGGACTATTTGATAATTGAGTTGTCACCTATTAACCTTATGTCATCACACTAACTAGAGCGCACAAGGCTCACTTGAAATCAGGGGGAAATCGTAGAGAAAGTCAATATAACAGTATGCTTCCCTTGATAGCAATGATTTTTTTCCCCAACTACCTGCTGTGATTGGTGGTAAATTGTCTTAAACTGCTGGCATGCTCTTACAGTCATATGAAAAAGTTTGGGAACCCCTCTCAGCCGGCATTATAATTGACTCTGCTTTCACACAAAAAAGATAAAAGTGGTATGTCTTTCATTTACCAGGAACAGCTAAGTAAAGCAAAAAAAATATGGGAACCCTTGTGGTCTTGCTGATTTTAATGCATGTAACAGCATGTAAAACTGAGGACTTTAAACACAAAATTGGTTGGATTATGTTGTTAAGTCTTGAACCTCATATAAAGGTCTGTTTAATCATGAGAAAGGGTATTTTAGGTGCCTAAATGCAAGTTCCACTTCTCTTTGACTCTCTGCAGAAGTGAGACAGAATGCAATCATCAAAACAGCTCCCAAAAGATCTTAAAAACAAAGAGTATTCATTGTCATGGTTTAGCGGAAGGCTACAAGAAGCTTTCCCAAAGGTTTCAATTGTCAATGTCTACTGTAAGGAACGTTGTCAGGGAATGGAAGGACACAGGCACAGTTGCAGTTAAACACAGGTCTAGCAGACCAAGAAAAGTACAAGAGCGGCATATGCGGCGGATTGTGAGAATGGTTGCACACAACCCAAAGATCACCTCCAAAGACCTGCAAGAACATCTGGCTGCAGATTGTGTATCTGTACATGGTTCTACAATTCAGTGCAATTTGCACCAAAACATCTGTATGGCCAGGTGATGAGAAGGAAGCCCTTTCTGCGCCCACGCCACAGATACAGTTGCATGGAGTATGCAAAAGCTCATTTAGACAAGCCAGCTTCATATTGGAAGAAAATGCTTTGGACTGATGAGACAAAAATTAAGTTATTTGGTCTTTATAAAAAGCAGATGTTTTGGTGCAAATTGCGCTGAATTGTTGAACGATGTACAGATACACAATCTGCAGCCAGATGTTCTTGCAGGTCTTTGGAGGTGATCTGTGGGTTGTGTGCAACCATTCTCACAATCCTCCACCTATGCCGCTCCTGTTTTTTTCTTGGTCTGCCATGCCTGGGTTTAACTGCCAATGTGCCTGTGTCCTTCCATTTCCTGACAACGTTCCCTACAGTCGAAATTGACAATTGAAACCTTTGGGAAAGCTTCTTGTAGCCTTCCCCTAAACCATGACAATGAACAATCTTTGTTTTTCAGATCTTTTGGGAGCTGTTTTGATGATCCCTTTCTGTCTCACTTCAGCAGAGAGTCAAAGAGAAGTGCAACTTGCATTTAGGCACCTAAAATACATTTTCTCATGATTAAACAGACATTTCTATGAGGTTCAAGGCTTAACAACATAATCCAACCAACTTTGTGTTTAAAGTCATCAGTTTTACATGCTGTTACAGGCATTACAATCAACAAAACCACAAGGGTTCCTATATTTTTGCACAGCCAGTTTTTCACATTTTATTTTATTTCATACAACCAAATACTGCTTTTCAAAAAATCTTTGTTTGGAAAACATCCCAGTACTTAGCTGTTCCTGGTAAATTAAAGACATACCACTTTTATATTTTTTTTTGTGAAAGCAGAGTCAATTATAATGCCGGCTGAGAGGGGTTCCCAAACTTTTTCATATGACTGTATGTATCCAAGCAAACTGCTGGATAGCTTTTTTCAGTGGGCCAGTTTTGGTTTGTTTATCAAAGCAAAAGAAGACGTCGTCAAGGGAGGCCGCCTGAAGGGGAAACTTTTAGAATTGAATTATCACTTGGGTGAAATTCTTTAAATTGTATCAAGAACACATTCTGACAACAACAAACCAAATACACACAATTGTGTGTGTGTATCTGTGAGAAACTTGCCAAACGCAAAATTATGAATTCATTTAATTGAATTAATTTGTTTCTGTTTTCTACAGCTGATTTAAGCTGATTTAACAGAACCAACTCTGAATTAATGTAAAAAAAAAAAAAAAAAAAAAAAAATGTTTGAGACAAGAAGGGAAAAACGTCAATAATTATAATGGAAAGCCCTTGGGAGATCTTCGAGACCATTAATAATGGCTAGAATTTCCCCAACGTCCACTCTATTGCATGATGTTTGACAGACTATTTTTTTTCCCATGCCAGATAAAATGGAACAGCGCCGAATCAGAATCAAAACAACAAATGTCTTCAAAGATAGCACAAAGCGCTATCTCGTTAAAAATCAAGTAATTCAGTTGTTTAAAAGTGACAAGTTTGGTTAGCACTTTTCTGATTGATGGCTTTAAAGCACTGTAGCGTCTTCAAATGAAAAAAAAACTTCATCAATGTCTGCCTCACTGCTGCATGTACAGGAGACCTGGTTACAATCTAAGGTAGAGAAACGCAATTAGAGATGTGTGTTGTCAGTTTCCACCAGACAGACAGTGCTTTTTCACATAAACACCCCTTTACTGCATGTATAAGAAGTTCTAACAGACATTTCTTTTTATAATAACTTGAAAAGATATAGCAAAAGAAAGCAAAGAAATGTAGAACTTTTTTTTTTAAAGGTTAGCTTGAGACCTTTCCCACATTGTGTAAACGGCCCTGAAAAGTGAGACACACAATCTTCTGCAGTTTCGACATCATAAAGAAAAAGATATAGAAAAAAAAGCAGGTGTGTCAGCAAGAAAAGGACTAACTCCGTTGAGTCAAGGTGGGACATGAGAGGGGAGGGGGGGGGGAGAGATGCTAAGAAAAGAGATGGCGCTTTGGAAACTGTTAATGAATGGCTATTGGAAACTCTGGGGCGGACGGCCGCGTTGAAATGCTTACTCGCCCGTGTGATTAATGACTACTAGGCTGCTGTAATAGGTACCACTGGGACCTAAAGCAACGGCACCTTTTTATAGAATAGCCCCAAAAGACAAGAAGAAAAAAAAGATGTAGTCCCCATTACAGTTCTTCTTCAAGGGAGAAGAGAAAATATGTCTCAATGTGGCTATGGAAAACAATGCAGTCATATCATAATGTTAGCTTTTTTTTCTCCACGCAAGCAAAAGGGTTTTTTTGTCAAATCAACCGAAAAAATGTAATCACATGAAGCACCTGAATTTCTCATAGCTCAGCAACTCCAGGGATTCTGCCAGTAGTGTGTGTGTGGACAGCTGCATTTTTCCTGGTTCCTTGTTAGTTAAGAATGTTATTAAGCCGAGACACAGCAGACAGAACAATAGCTTATTCAGCCGCCGGTCAATTTTGAGAGTTTGGGCTATTTTGCTTCCATAATATTCTTTCATACTCGTATAAATAAAAGGTTCACAATGTACATCTAGGTGTTTATTTGACTCAATCTTGTCTGTTTGCTTTTGTATATTTCTCCTATACAAACATCTTTCTTGTTTAAATACTCTGAAACAGAAATCTCAACTTCTATCATCTACTTAAGGGCCCGTGTCCACCTAACGCCTTTTTCCAGCGTTAAATGCTGGCTGTGCGCTCTGGAGTGTGTCTGCTGAGCGTTTTTTTCGGACGCTTTTTTCAAGCGTTTTATGCGCTGGGAGAGAGAACTCTGTGAGCGGGGGAGAGAAAAAGCTGATCGTCATCTGTCACTGTCAGACCTATGATCAACACTGGTTTAACTATTTGGGCTTGCTGTTTTCTATTTAAAATCGTTACATTTTAATATGAGTAGTCTTATGAAACGGAGAATACTTTCCACCATCCTCTGTTTGGATGAGGAGTTATCGCGGCCAGTGCAAACACACACGGAGCAAGTTGTAGGCTGACGTGTGCGCATGAAACGATCCGTAGGAGATACAAAATACAGCGAATCAAGTGTCCACCTAATCTGCTCCCACAAACAGGCTTTCCTCCCTCTGTTGTGGTCATTTTAAGTCACTATTTTCGTACAGTTTCGGGTAAATAGAGACGGAAAAAGCAGTTTCTCTTGCGTCTTCTTGGTTGCCAAGGCGACGAGTCCCGACGATCTACTACCTGATTGGCCAGTTGAAAAAAGCGGCGGTGACGTCCCCGCCGCCTTTCTGAAAAGTTTAACTTTTTTCAACTTGCAAATCTCGAAGCGGCCACAGAAAAAGGCAAAAACGCTCGAGCGGCCGCTTCTCATTGGGAATCAATTGAAAAAAGGCGCTTGCGGTGGGAAAAGGGCGGTAGGTGGACACGGGCCCTAACTTTCCATAATCATTCTAAGCACTATTCTTAAAGTTATACCTTAAAGATTTGTTCATATGTTGTTAATTGTCTGATGTATGATACATTTTGTTTTTACAAACACAACACAAAACAATATTGTTTAAAGGTCAGTCATCAACTGGCAATGTTTCATAATGATATGTTTAAGTTAAGAATGTTACTCTGTTCATGTGTCATGTCTTAATGCCGCTGTTGATAAAGTACAGCATACAAATAGTATGTCTAAATGAAGATAGTAATGAGATTGGTGTACAAGAGGGGTTCACTAACATGAAATGCAACCCTACAGGTCTGACACACTCTAAACGAGTCCCACACTGAATCGCTCATAGACACGTTGAGACTTTCACACATGGATTTCGGAAACCAACCCTTGTATGTGTATGACCGCAACGCATGCTAGTGGCCAATAAATTATTCATATCTCTTTTGTCCTACACATTACCTAATCCTCAGAGTAAAGGAACAGAGTGCATCTTGGGCTCCCATTACAATCCATTTGACTTTAAAACAACTTTGGAATCTGGGCGTGTGTGTGTGTGTGTGTGTGTGTGTGTGTGTGTGTGTGTGTGTGTGCGTGTTAGCACCGCACACCGCCAGGGCCAGAGAGTAACAGTATATCTTGCCTTGGCCTAATCCAAATAAGCATTCATCTTTGCACAGCCCTTTTTTTTTTTTACAAATATACTGTATAATACATTCACTAAATTAATCTCACTGTGTTCCACGTGCAGTCGGGCACAGCGAATACAGAAAGGAATTATTCACCCCAACACAATTGCCTGGTTTGCATTTTTTACAAGGTTATTTTGAGCTAATTACATTTAAGCACGGTTTGCTGAGGATAGAATATGTTTTATTAGCAACAATATCAACACAAGCAATTTTAGTTGGTTCTGTTTTGCCCAGGCATTTTTAAGGTGAATTTCTAAGTTTGTAAATCAAGTCGGTAAAGATTCCAATTTGGATTCAATTCGTCTCATCTTGTTGGTATACTGCAGATTACTGATTTTGTAAACGGTGCTCTGTATCTTTTTGCACGATGATTAACTTTCAAAATTACATTTTCTCTCGGCACATTGCGTTCTTATCTGTGACGTTAATTTGAGCTGTTAAGACTAGCGTGGCAGGGCGGGAGACATTCTTACATCACAGTCAAATAAATATCTAAGAAAGGAAGACAAAAAATAAAAAAATGGCAAATCACATCAACACCAGGCATGTGAAAAGACTGTATGTATCTATGCAAAAGAAAATTTAATTGGTTGTAACTATTGTCTCCTTGCGATCATGTTAAAGGGATAGTTCAGTATTTTTCGAAGTGGGATTTATGTGGTTATGCCTGTTTCCCTATGGAGATGGCAATCAGTGCAGTCACAATAAGGAGTTTGGGGGAGACATAACTGTAGCACATTTAGTGTTGTACTAATGCAGAGGGCGCCAAGAGAAATCTTTTTTCACCCCTTATATTAATGTGTACCATAAAAATAAATATCCTTAACATTCTACACTAAATGTATGAGTTTGCCATGAATTACTACGCAACTTGCGCTTGTGCGGTGCAGTGTATCACTCTGCCAATGTTGCACTCAGATCTACTAAGGCTTAAAGCCGGGGTATATGATTTCTGATTGGTCAAAGTTAACATGAGCTGTACAATTTGACACTTTGACACACAGTCTTATTGGCTGTTGGGACTGTCCATTCACTTTGGCACAACGTTGTTGGTGTAGAGCGTGTCAGGGAGGGACCATAGGGGAGGGACCAAAGAGAACAAGTGGAGCGGTTGAGGTATTTGGATTGGAATCTCTATCCCAACTGCCATTTTCTCCCCAAATCATATACCCCAGCTTTAACGATACATTTAGCTTGCAATTAAATGGATATTCATTTTTTGGTAAACATTTATATACATGGTGAAACATTGTTTTTCAGCTGGCCCACTCTGCAACAGTAGA
Organism: Ammodytes marinus; assembly: GCF_949987685.1. NCBI lineage: Eukaryota > Metazoa > Chordata > Actinopteri > Uranoscopiformes > Ammodytidae > Ammodytes > Ammodytes marinus. Next base: position 2,739,938 of record NC_137227.1, read on the forward strand.
AGGCTGACTTCCACTACCGCGACTACACTGATCGACATCTCCATAAGTTAACAGACTAACTATGCATAAATAACCCATAACACAATTATAATAATACTGAACCGTCCATTTAAAAGGGCATTTCAAATGGTTATGTGGGGGCACAAAAATCTTTTATTTACAACTCCACTGTAAAATATGAGACACTTTAAAACTAAGATGAGTTTTTGGTTGTTGACCTTTTGGAAGATAGCCTGTGGAGTTTCCCTTGTAAGTGAGATGTGCTTACATTCAGCGCCTTTTACCAAAACACATTGTCTGTGCACTCACTGAGGTAATTGCTGCAATCCAGCTGTTACATGAAACGCAAGCTGTTACACTATACCGGATACACAAACCCACTGTGTAATCAAATTATCCAAAAACAACTATATTTTTTTTTGGGGGGGGGGTTAAAACTTGAAGGTAAACGCATCTTAAATGTCAGTAGTAAACCCTGCAATGCGGAGGCAAAAGGTACCCAACCACTGAAACCTGGCAAGTTGACGTTTAACCACAAATGCCTTTATGATTAGTGATGGATAGTTACATTGTTAAAAATCTAATTTCCTTCAGGGGGATCACTTCTATATCTTGTCACATTGACAATTCCCTCATATTGTTAGTATACAAATTAATGCAATCTAATGCACGCTGGAGCAGTACCTATGGCCGACGTGTTGAAATGGCTTCACAAAAAATTGAGACAAACTGAAATGTAAAGATCAGGCCCCTGAATGTTGACTCTCCGGAGCAGAACATTTTCTGTCAGACAGTGACAGCCCTGCATTATCTGCACATGATCGCGAGTCACCCCAGCTATACAGCCCCTCTCTCCCCATAGTCTACTCTGGATGACATAATCCCCCTTTGTTCTCTTTTCAACACAGAAAAGCCAACCTGTTCACGACATTCTTTGGGAAAAAAAAGTCTCTTTTCGTACAGGAGGAGCAGAAAAAAGATTTTGGCTCTGAGATTAATTGAAGAGGGACCTTTACAAAGAAATGAGTCGGAGGGCAGTGCAGATTGTCCCGAAACCTTAGCCCAGATAATGGTGTCTTCTGGCTGCAGGGATCCCTGTGGAGGTGTCACTAAGCCTCAGACAATGGAGGAGAAATAACCTTGCGCTAGCCTATTGCTGACAACGGGCCCACCCAGCACAGATTGGAACCATTGTTGCCACACAGGCAATCTTAATTAGTTCTGACGTCACTGCTCTGCCGATTGTATTGATCTAGGTCCAAGGTTTTATCTCCGGAGATCACAATTTGCGAAGAGAATTTGAGGTCTTCCAACCATGACCAATCAACGATCCCTGGACATTCTAGCTATCTGGTAAAAAAGGGGGTAAGCTGTATGTAACCCATCTGTGTCTCCAGTGGTTATGGACACAACTTAATTGACAATTAAAATACCACATCTCCCAAGTAGAAGTCTTATTAAATCGTAATGAGTTCAAACAGTAGGATTCAGTTGACAAAATGTTAATACGCAAAAGGCTTTTGTGAAGTTTGGGGCTGTTAAAGGTAGGGTCAGTGATTCTGGAGAATGCTTGTGATCAAAATCACCTTTTGTCAAAATCTGTGAAAATCTCCTCACGATCCACTACCTGTCAGTACTGTCTGTGCACTGAAAGCAAAAGTTAAGACACAGCCTCTGTTAACTGGTATGCAAACAAAAAGGGGCCCACCGTAGTTAGCAACAGTTTACAGAGCCTAGGATGGGTTGAAACACTGGATTTTAGTTGACATAAAGGTAGCGCATATGTGAGGAGATATTCACTGATTTTTGCAAAAAGCAAATTTAAAGCATTCTCCAGAATCACTGACTCCACCTTTTAATTTGATTCCAAACTTGATTTTCTCTTTCAACTTTTAACACAGAAAGAGTTCACTACATCTCCATCTATTTCATGTTCATTTCAACATCTTCTCAAACGGTGTGTCCACACTCCCGAGATTTCAAGGTGGTTGTGAAATGGAATCAAGGCCGTGCGTAAAAATCTGCCATGTGCTGCCACACCTGCGTCATTCCATCTTCACCAGCCCTCCACCAAAAGCCATCCCTCAACGTGCTCTGAGGTCCTGTCATACATTCTTTATGATGGGTCCGGTAAACAGGGACTGGATTGGCTAGGAATTCAGCTTGCAGTGGGGAAAAGGGGGGGAGGGGAGACAAATGCAATGCTGCCAATATATCACGGGAGACGGCGACAGATTTGATGATCAAGGCCCGACCGAGACAGGTTTAAGCAGCAGCATCAGCAACCTGTTTGTGTCTGCCGTGATGCTGACGGATAAGCAATCTGCCTGCAACATCACCTCAACCCTGACAGAATGGGATGCAGCTTCAACTAGACATGAAAAGATGTCTCTCACTCGCTAGTGGATTGAAAACTGCCAGAAATCAATTCAAAAGGCACTGTTAAAGGAAACCACTTTTTAGAAACACATTTGCAAATAAATCTGTAGATTTGTGTCGTTCTTTCTTTGCATGTGAGTGTAAGCAAGGTGATGCTACTGTTTTGACATTTTCTTTGTGCTATCAGGTCATTCATACAGATATTCCAAAATATTTTTCCATATAAACCCAAATCCTTCTAACTATGTCATTTTAGGGGGTTAGTTTCATGATAGCAATGTTGGCAGATTTATCCATCCAAATGAAAGGTGTTGTCATTTGAGTTTGATAAACTGAAGATACATTTGGTGAAGATGAGGCTCTGGTTCTTATTACACAATAGGTATTTTGAACCAATCACGGCAGTTCTCTGCCCGGACGTTCTATAAAAACAATGCCTGTTGCCATGGAGACTGTTTGATATGGCCACGCTCACACAGTCTTGTCAAAAAGTCTAGACAGTTAAAAAAGCAGATTTTTGTAAAAGCCTATTAAAAAAAACGACATTGATATCAAATATTGATTTTGACTATCTTAGTGTCATACCCGTGTCACACCCACACACTGGTTAGTCCAACGCACTGATGTCTTCTTTTTGGCAAACTACGGAAGGAGTCGGCAGCAGCTGCAGCTAGCTAATGGCAGCTGTATGCTAATGTCCTCTTCTGAGTCAGCAAAGGCAGCCAAGTCCATGGCCGCCCGCCACAGCTTGCTCCATCTCCTGTGTGAGTGGCCCCTTCTCTAACAAGTCTAGGAAGAGTCATCACGGAACGAAGATAGCTGAGCGCCAGACGGATTTCGCTTTGTTTGAAACAATTTCTGAACACGCTCACTACATGGTATGCTTTGAATTGACAGCAGGGATCACCCCACTGCAAAGATCTGTGAAGTTTAGAAGTGCTTTTGAGTATAACAAGATATATAACTTGAAGATATTAACTGAAATGTGTCTGTGGCAAAGATTGTTCCCACTCCAGCTGAACATGCACGTCCCAAGCAGTTTCCCTGTATCCTTCATAATTGTGAACTAAGGATGTACATTTAATAATTGATTAATCATTCATTTATTATTCATAAATTACACAACACACAGTCTTTCCATTATCCATGGCATGACCTTCATCACTCTAACATCCAAGTAACAAGGGAATTTGAGCAACAACTTAAAAAAAGCATAATTAAAATGTTATAAAAAGCAAAAAATTGCTGTGCTCCGACTCCCTTTTGTTGAAGAATGACCCAGGCAGGTTCAAAATAAATATAGCGAAACAATGCAGCAACCTCCAAGCTTGATTGAAGGACACACATTAAATGAGACCAAACTGAATTCAGTCCTGAAGCAGTCAAAACAAAGTAAATTGTTCTGGCATCGACAAAGAAAGGGCTGTAGCTTTAAATTGCAGCTTCAAAGTAAAACATATAACAGGGAACACCATATCCTGAGCAAAAGACTTTAGTCCGACTCATTTTATTTAACCCAACAGGCATTCCTGTTAGCTAGTAACATGAGTGAGTTGTTTGTTCATTGTGGATATATAATAGTCCAGCTGAAAAGATAGAATATGCACTTACAATAGTAACTTAACCATTTAGCATTGCACTGCGATAACATTGGTGTGTCCACGATAGACAGTTCTAAAACAGTATCAATTCAGCAGAACCGAATCAGCTTGGCAACAATGGTTTCACTCCCGCCGATCAGTCTGGACTTTCTCCAATCAATGTGTGGAGGAGCCCGGTCAAAAGATGGCGGGGCCTATCAGGGCCTTTTGACCTCAAATTCCACCGGCTGCCTGTCCGGTCCTTCTACGCTCCAGCACGGCAGTGGAGCTGTTTTTTGACTTTTACTTTAGTCAGTGCGTGAGTGTCCACTAGCTCCGCTGCACCGTCTCTCTGCTCCAGCTGTCCGGTGAAATACGCACTGCTTCTATTTTTGCTGGATGCCGGAGCTCACCGCATCAATTTAGCACAGAACACATCAAGATAGACAGGAACACAGACGCCGACAAAACAATAAAACCTCCGGTTAATTTTCAAAATAAGACACTCGGTGTTCACTGCAGGTGACAATCTCAAAACAGAGACACATAAAAGCATGTCCACTCTTCTTTTACTCGTTCGGATGGGTACAATAACCTTCCGTGCGTTCGTTGTTGTGTAAATACCATATAGGAGAATCATATTATCAAGAGTGATCGCCTGTCACTTTCATTATCGCGGGAACTCCTCTATCTCGCGACTCCAGCTGTTCAGAGGAGTTGGCCATGCCTGCTTTGAAAACGGAGCCGGTGGGTGTTGACGGACGTGGGCGCACGGAGCAAAACCGATGGACAACGCACGCGCAGCCAGTGGAATTCCGGGGTAACAGTTGAAGGCAGCTTTTGATTTGTTCATGTAGTTGTCAATCTAGCCTCCAGTCAGACTAGCCTGGTCCTACCAGACCATTGTACTTCATTTGTACAGAAGGTCTGGAATCGCTCAATTGACAAACGTAAACTCACTTGAAGGTGGGTGTCTGTTGAAAAATATTGGAACTGCCTAGTGCCACTCTGGATCTGCCAACCAATCGCATAACGTTTGGTTGTGACGTCGACAAACATCATTGTTCTCAGCCACTCCCTCTGTTTGCTGATTGGACCGGTAAAAAATTACACTGAGACTCTGGATAACTGGCTAAACCGCCCTGCTACCTTAAAAAAAGAAAGTTGGGTAGCTCTCTGGACAGCCTATGCGACGCTAGGTTACGCATGATTATTTTCAATGGAGAGAAGTGGGCAAGGCAAGCTTGTTCATTCTATGTGTGAAGCCATTATAGTTGGCCAGCCCAAACTCCATCTCATTAAAAAGACAGGGAAGCACCTAGTGACACACCAAAACCACATACAGTCCCCTCCATAAGTATCGGAACAGTGAGGCCAATTCCCTTATTTTTGCTATAGACTGGAAACATTTGGGTTTGACACCAAAAGATGAATATGAGACAATAGCTCAACATTTCAGCTTTCATTTCCAGGTATTCACATCTGGATCCGATACACAACTGAGAAGATATCATTATTTGTAAAGGAACACCACATTTTTAGGCGAGCAGAAGTATTGGAACAGATAGACTTTAAATAAATTAAAGTGAATAAAACGTACTATTTTGTCGCAGATCCTTTGCTTGCAATAACCGCATCAAGCCCATGACCCATTGACATCACCAAACTTTTGCATTCTTCTTTTGTGATGCTTTTACAGGCTTTCACCGCAGCCTCATTCAGTTGCTGTTTGTGTTAGGGGGTTACTCCCTTCGGTCTCCTCTTTAGCAGGTAAAATGCATGCTCTATAGCGTTTAAGTCTGGAGATTGACTTGGCCAGTCTATAACCTTCCACTTCTTGCCCCTGATTAACTCCTTTGTTGTGTTTTGGGTCATTATCTTGCTGCATGATGAAGGATCTTCCAATCAGTTTGGTTGCATCTTTTCTTAAATTGTCAGACAAAATGTTTCTGTAAACTTCTGAGTTCATTTTGCTGTTGCCCTCATGTGTTACATCATCAATGAAGAATATTGAGCCCGTCCCAGAAGAAGCCATGCAAGCCCAAGCCATGACATTGCCTCCACCGTGTTTCACAGACTAGCTTGTATGTTTGGGATCATGAGCAGATCCTTTCTTTCTACAAACTTTAGCCTTTCCATCACTTTGGTAAAGGTTCATCTTGACAACAACACAGTAACACATGATGGCAACAGCAAAATTAACTTAGAAGTCTACAGAAACATTCGGTCTGCCAATTTAAAGAAAGATGCAACCAAACTGATTGGAAGATGCTCTATCATGCAGCAAAATAATGATCCAAAAAAACTCTCCAGAGTCAATCTCCAGACTTAAACCCTATAGAGCATGCATTTTACCTGCTAAAGAGGAGACCGAAGGGAGTAACCCCCCAAAACAAACAGCAACTGAATGAGGCTGCGGTGAAAGCCTGGAAAAGCACCACAAAAGAAGAATGCAAACGTTTTGTGATGTCAATGGGTCACAGGCTTGATGCAGTTATAGTACAAAATATTACGGTTTATTCACTTTAATTTATTTAAAGTCTATCTGTTCCAATACTTTTGCTCGCCTAAAAATGTGGTGTTCCTTTACAAATAATGATATCTTCTAAGTTGTGTATCAGATCCAGATGTGAATACCTGGAAATGAAAGCTGAAATGTTGAGCTATTGTCTCATATTCATCTTTTGGTGTCAAACCCAAATGTTTCCAGTCTACAGCAAAAATAAAGGAATTGGCCTCACTGTTCCGATACTTATGGAGGGGACTGTACATGTTCTCCCACTTTACACCACGGGTCCCTTGTCCACTACTTTGTAGGTTAATTACAAAACCTAAAAAGATCATGTAGAAACCTCGATTTAACATAATTGTCCCTTTAAATACCCACCCCCACCCCCGGGCAACATTCAGAAATTGGCGCATTTCTTGTTCAAACAGTGACAGCTGTTGAGATAATACATTACACATTATTCATGGGCAACATATAATTGCAAGCATTATGATATGAAATAGACTCTTATAGAGCAGCGGAAGAGATGGAGTGGCTCTCATTTGAGGATGAAATACCATACCTGCGTATATAGTACTTCATGATCAAGGGTCTCATTTTCTATTACTCATTCACTCACTCACTCACCCACTTATGTCTCTCTCTCTCACTTTGTCTGTCTGCCAACCTCACACACTCACACGGCCATTTTTCCTCCCTGTGCACCTCACCGTATAGTTTATACAAATTTTGGAAAAACAAGCTGAAACAACTTTAGCATGGAATGCTCATTAATCAAAAGTCCAGAAACATCATTTATCTGGTCTCTTACAAAGCCTAGTCTGTGTGCAACATGCATCTCCACACTCTCTCTCTCTCTCTCTCTCTCTCACTCTCACTCTCACTCTCACACACACACACACACACACACACACACACACACACACACACACACACACACACACACACACACACACACACACACACACACACACACACACACCGAGCGCCACTGTGATATGTAAATGCAGACAGATGCTCTTGCATAACATTTGCAAGTCATTTCTTAAAATGAATAACTATTTGCAAATGTAGCCCTAGCTCCTTTTAAAGAAAGCAGGTGTACCCACAGTAGATGATGGATTTAAAGTAGCATGTTAAGGGAGGGAATCGTAGTTCTTAATGGTCTCCCGAACACCCAAATAGTGAATGAGGAAATGACAGATATTTTTTTTGTCGAGCGGGTTTCTATTAAAAACACAAGCAGCTGCCAGCTTTCCTGCATGGCATTTCTCCGCAGGCTCTGAGCCTTTAGGGAATGCCAACGCTTGAGCTCCATTTTCTGTGCTTGACAAGGAGATGACATGGTGTCAATCAGGAGCTGATGCTGAGATTTATTCTCTATAGTGATCGCATTGGTGCAACCCACAAGATGGTATCAGGCAATTATAGCGCTATCTCAGCTCGACCCAGATGTGGCAAAAACAATTGTACTTTGTAAATTGGTTTGGTCCTGTTAGTTTATAGGTTCACTTCCAGGAGGTTCCCCTTTTGCAAAATGGCTGATGCAGATCAAATTTTTCCCTCATACAGTTGACAGTAGATTGACGTCAGCCAGTGTCTTGATTCTACATGAGATTACCCATAATGCCAAGGCACACACATTCCAAAAACTGTGTGGGCTCTTGCTATTGTCGATTTTTTGTTTGTCAAAGTAAGTATCTCGACAGACAAATACAAATGCAGGGGATGATACGTCTTTAAACAGAAGATTTACTCTGCCTTGTTTTGATGGGGCGAATAAAGCGATTAGTTCTGCAAGAGATAATGTCATTGTTATCGATTTCTCCTTCTATGTTTATGCTAATTACAAAAATCCATAAATCTTTGCAAACGGATTTAGCAAGTGATGGAATTAATCGTAAGCTATTCCAGCCCCGGCCCCCCTTCATTCCTACTCAGGTTGGTTGATGTCTTATGGATTTAACGTTGTTAATGATGGATTTGGTTTGGCGGAGTTTGCAGAGAGAAGACAAAAAATGCAGAAGAGAACTTTTTTTTTAAACTGTGGAACTAAGTTGAACGACGTATCCATTTTTCATTATCGCTGACACCCTGCAGTTGTTTTTTTGCATGTAAAAAGGGGGGAGGGGGTGCATTATTCAATCATGAAGCAGCTAAATATAAACAGATTAAATTTTAAATTTTTTTTTTTCTTCTTCAGCAGAGCAGTTCAGACAGGGAACTGTCAGTGTAACCTAGTTTTAAAAAACGTCTCTCTTGTGCAATCATTTCATCTCATTACACAATAGGGCCGCCATGAAAAGGGTCACGGACTCTGCACTGAATCCTTTTATACATTATTTAGAGATCATCGCTGCTTGACGGTAGAGTTTTTAATATTATGCGGCCTCCTTCACACACACACACACACACACACACACACACACACACACACACACACACACACACACACACACACACACACACACACACAATATTAGCATATTAACAGGTAATTAAACCAAGTGTGAAACACGTCATTCGTTAAAAAATAATTAAGTCAAGATGGTGAGGTAATGTAGCATTCATTGAAGACGACTGCTTTTTATAGTTGTTGAGTGTATGCCCATAACACATTTTCAACAAAACTAACTTTGTAGAAGCACATTTTCAAAGTTGTAGAAGTCCTCTTTCTAATCTGAAATGCAAGCGGTCGGTGGTGCATGATAATGTTGGACATCAGTTAGGAAGCCACTGTTCCTTCGTATCCCAACATATTAAAGGCTAATTTTAAATTCAAAAGAGGAAAATGAGGACAACACTGCATCTTTTTTTTCTCTCTCTTAAAACAGAAGGCCTTTACGTTTGTGCCATGGTCAGATTAAACCCCCATTGGGTCCACACCTAACCGCTGGGGGGAAAGGGATAGCTGCTGTTCATTTGAGAATGGCAAATATTACACCTTCTCCCTCGCCTCAGTTAATGGATTTTTCCTTGTAGCTCTGACAACTCTCCCGTGACCTTGACATTGAGCAACTACCCGTGGGGTCAATTTCTCCATCCATCCTTCTCTCCAAGCCACTGCTGTATAAAGTAAATGGGGGGAAAAAGTAAGGTTTGTTCTGACTGGTTTTGTGGTGTGACTTGAGTTGATGATAAGCAAGGACACAGTAGCAAAAGAGTCCATACAATGGTGCATTGTCACTGTTGTTACTGACACATTTTCTCAGGAGTTCTGATGCAAAGACTTAACCCAAAGATGAACCGGATACGTTAGTTTGATGATTCTAAACCACTTCAATATAAATGCTTGTTTATTTTTCAGTAATACACGTATATGGTTCTCATTCATAATCATATTTAGTGTGTGGAAAAGGTCACTCAATGGAAACCTATGAATTATGAGTTACTATAAAACTAAATTGTTACATTTGTCATTATTTTAGAAATGTTTCAAGAGTGGTTTCACAATAGAGGCAGTACAAAAAACACACAGAGTTTAAAAAATATATATGCTACAGTGTGAATTATCCACACAGCTGCACTTTGTGAATCTTTTCTAGTATAATAATGATATCCAATCATATCGGCAGTCAGAGGACTTAAAGATAATCAGCTAGCCAAAACTTTTTTTTTCTTCTTCCAGTTAGGCAAAGCGAACACATTCCCAATAAATCAATGTTTGCTTAATAAATAGATGGCAGTTTACAGCAACCGCAAACATTCTAATCTCCATTTGCTCCATTCACTCTTGTGCTCAATCCCAAATTGGATTGCATTTATCCAACACCACAGTGGGCAGTTGGACTCATCTCAGCCTAACAATAGGGGGGGGTGGCTGATGACCCAACATGTACCATGTGTGCAGACTGGGCACAGCCATTAAGGCCAGCTATAAGGTGGGCTTAAAGGGCAAAATATGTGGGAACAACACTCATTACGACATGAGCCTACAATCCATTAAAAAAGGTTATTAAAAAAAACACCAATTTTTTTTTAGAAATAAATAATAATATAGCTGTAAAAATCTCTTTTTGGTTGTTGGAATGTGCTATTAAAACCATGCTGAGCAGCATGCACGATCATAATCGTGTTCCGGTGTTCACGCTGAGTGATACTGGCTTAACAATCAGCCATGTTTTACAATTATCCACGTATGTCACCGATTGGCAATTTAGCTTTGTTTCTTTATTAAATCATCTCTATTTGAGCATGCTAAATTATTGTTGCCCTCATGCAGCAGTGAACATGACAGTCAGCCAGAATAATACCCCACAAATTCCTCCCATCCGCTGTCAACCAGCCTGGTGATACATGGACAGTAACAAGGACATGTCTGCCTATTATGACAATGCAAGTTTTACAAGCCTCCACTAATGTGTCATTCATTAGCAGGGGGATGACTGGAAAGAAATGTGCCTAGCTTTACAAGGTGCAACAGCAAATCTGCCTGTTACCAACTAATGTGACTAATCACATTAGTTGGTAGCATAATGTCACTGTTAATGGTTAAGATTACAATCACATATGTGGTATAAGGTATGCATATAGAGACTACTTCTTTGAAACAATGTGTTCCTTTCAACAGTGCTGTCCAATAGTGAGTGAGATTGTATAGATACAGCCCCGGAAAAAATTAAGAGACCAGCCTGGATTTTCCTTAAATCTTCACCTCTACGTTACTTATTGAAAATGCTCTAAATGACAATATTTTTATTGTGAATTTGGTAGAAATGTTAATATTATAAAATCTAAATGTTCATTCTACTCAAATATATGCCTCTAAAGAGTAAAACAAGAGACACTGAACATTTGTAGTGGTCTCTTAATTATTTCAGGAGCTGTCGACTATCAATATATTTTTATAGTCACGTGAAGCTGCTATGAACAAAGGACAACTGCCATTTCAGCAGATACAGCGTCACATTTAATTGAGTAGACATTAACGGTCAAAGCGTGTTTGGGTACACGTGTCAACGTATTGATTTAAGTATCAAGGGGGGAAACATTGTAATGCCTGACCATATACCAATCACACACCCCCATGTAGGGGCGCAGGATATTTAAAATGCCCGACTGGCCTTTTCCATTAGTGTCTCGTATATATTGTCCACGGTAAATGGTGTGTGGGGGGGGGGGAGACAAGCCTTTGGCTCTGATTGGAATAGCAATAAACTTTCCATTTAGATGTTCCCCTCATAAATCCCCTTGTTTTATTGTGCAAAGATCAAATGTGTGCTATAATCAATGGTGTAACAAAAATCACCCCCAACATACAGTATATATCTGGCCTATTAGGTTCATTGTTAAGTCACAATTCATTAATTGAGGCAAATTATTGGTTTAGGTTTGATTTCCATTGATTTAGAAAATGCTTGTATTGCTTACGGTACAAAAGTGGGAACTTCTTCAAAGCAAAGGTAACTACTTTGTGGCTAAACTTACTTACGTCGTCTTGAACGGAGTCTTTTCAGACATTAACCATTGCTCCGAAGTTCCGTGCTCCCCAGATACATTCAAAGTAATGTTGAAAAAGTATCACATTGTTTTTCGAAGGACTAACTGTGTGTAAAGTCTGTCAGTGGTTTGAAATAATTGCCAGTAGAATGTCACAATTGACCAATCAGAGCACATCATTGCAGTATAACAAGCCTTAATACACCCCCTATTCTATCTACTGAGAAATGCTCAATACTTTAACCGCAGCTTCTCTTTCCTCTGATAATCTCACTCACAATCACACCTGAACAGTTCCTTGTGTATAACAAATATTATGGGCTTTCTTCACATTAAGTGGCCCCTTGGGAAGTACAGTAACCAAACGAACGGTGATTTGTCTTAATCATCGGCCTTCTGTAACAGACAAACTGGATGCGTTCGTATGGAGCCCGGCACAAGGAAAAATCAAACAGCCACAGTATTATCACACATTAAGATGGATTGTCGAATGACAGCCGAGACCAAAAGCAACATCTATCTCTTTATGAATAACCTTGCCTGTTTCAAATTGGTGTGAGCTCGAGGGACAGTGTGGATGTATATGTGTGTGTATGGGTGTCACACGCACACGGGCGCACCCACACACACACACACACACACACACACACACACACACACACACACACACACACACACACTAGTCTAGCTCTCTTATTTCCATGAAAAAGCTGTCATCTTGACAACAAAAGTGGTAAGAATTGGATAAATTCAAAGATCCATCCATCCATCTGATAAAAAGGACATACTTTGATTTGAAACTCCCATTGATTAAGATATCATGTATTTTTGAATGGGACTTTTTCTTAGACGAGACAGTTTTTTCGCTTTTGAAACTGGGTCATCATCACTGGAATCTATTTCACCCCACAGTGAATCTACGCTGACTACAGACATGGTGAGTAGCAGGCTACAAAGTTTGTTAAAAGCAATTTTTTTCCCATGACTACAGAGGGTGTCCTATACTCAAAAGCCATATCTTGCCTCAGGGGTTGCTTTTAAATATGGCTAGTAACCCTTGTTGTCTAAGCGGTTTCATCCTCTGTGGACTCCACAGGCTCAAACAGGCAAAGGCAACTAATGCAGCCCTGAACTCCACGACACCAGGCTGTGACATTTAGAAGTATAAAGATTGGAACCATGACTTCAGTAGTCTTCCATGATGGGGACAGGAGAAGAGAACAAAGTGACAGTGACCAAATGTGCCATAACACCACCTATTGTACAAGCAGTCCAATCCCAAAACACCTTGAAATGCCTCCGAAATGGAATAAGGCTTGGAGAAACCAACCACACCACCATCCCACTTGCACCCAGTTAACGCATCGGATGCAGTCATCCATTGGTCTATTTCCCAAGGTCTTACCCCAACCTTAGCAATATTGCACACTTTTATCCATCACATGAGGCCTTGTTTAGACAGGGGAAGACTGTCGCAACTGTACCAAACCTGGGAAAAATCCGGAACTGTCAAAGAAGCAACAACTTCTCCAAAACGTATACGCCATCTGAATTATGTGAGAACCAGAAAAAAAAGAAAAAAAAACTATAGCATGCACAAGCAAACACGGTGGAAATGTAGACCAAGATACAGTGCTGTTGAGGCGGCTATTATGTCTAATGTAGTGTAACCTAATGGCACCTGGAAGCAAGCTGGCTCAGTGGCCTTTCCCAGTTCGTAAAACAAAACTGTCTGACATGGTCTGTGCACTGCGGGCAGCACACCAAAGGAATGTGAGCAGGACATTGACTTTGAATGGGCTCGTCAAGAAACTCTCCCTCCATTCCAATACCCATAGTACTTCCCTACTATTTAGAATGCCAGAAAAAGATTTAGGATGTCCCAATACATGCACGTCAATTGTAGTATGCTGAAAATACATAAATGCCCCGCTAACTTCAATAGCATTTTGGAGTATTCGTCTTTATTCTCGACATTTCTCTTAATTAACTGATTTTTTTTCTCTCCTGTGGCCCTAATACTCTTCTGTACTTACGTATGTAGTGTAGTGTAGTAAAAAGAAAAAGTATGTCATTTAGAACGTCTCTTGTTCTTGCGGCTTGGAGATGTGGGTACCACAAGCAGGTGCATGGACTCTAGTTATATTGAAGAAGTCCACTAACAACTAAATTGTCAAATAAACATTGCATAACATTCAAAGATATATATGTATATATATATATAGATTAATCGCATGTTTATCTATTCTAGCCTAAATGTCCCTTGATTTCTTTTTGTCCCATTATTTTTTCTAATTTTAATGCTCTTATCACACCCATTCTCTACACCCTTGTAATTCAGTGTATTTATTCTAAAATATTATAATTTGCAATTCAGTGCAAATAGCCCACAATGTATATATATATATATATATAGGGGAAGGTGGGGTGATTTGTGCATTTTGGAAGTTGCAAAACCCCTTGTTTCTAGAAAACCGTGGAAGAAATTGGAAATGTGACCACATATTTAAGAAGAGCCATCCATTTGACTCATCCTGTAAAGAAGGGAGACAAAAGGAATAAGATATACGCACATTTAAGCTCAAAAAACTGTGTTTTGCCTTTCAAAGTAAAATTTCCATGATCAAGGTTTTTTGATTATTGTGTCTGAACAATTATAGACACGTTTGAAAACATTTGACACATGTTTTAGTGCTTTGGTATGCTATACTTTGAGTCTATATAGTTAGCACAATGTCAACCCTAAATTGCTGCATCATGCCTATTATCCAAAATTCTGGGGATGGGGTGATTTGTGCGCAAGGGCCTGGGTGAGTTATAAGTAAGTAAGTAAGTAAAATGTATTTATAAAAGCACATTTATGACAGTTTGCACTGTCCAAAGTGCTGTACATAGTGCATTCAGTAGGTAAACAATGAAGGTAAAATAACAATAACCAAAATAAAAGACGTAAAGCCCATACATCCACATAAACACAGATAGTAGTGCAGAGGTAAGTAAGTAGTGCAGAGGTTAATGGGGAGGAAACACCAGGGTGTACATATGGGTTTTGAGCCTTGATTTAAAGGCAGAAATGTAGGGGGAATCACATTTGTCAGGTGGCAGTTGGTTCCACAAGCACGGAGCAACTAGTGCAAAGTACATTTCTGAGAGTTGTGCCAGTGGCATGGCTGTATACGCTGGTCACCAAAAGAAAGTGATTGTCTACAGTAGCTCAGAAGAGGGTGACATCTCAATTCCACTTAACGACACCACTGATGAGAGTTCAGATGGCCAGAAAGATGATGATGGTGACTTTGTCATTGTGACACAATGACGCACAAATCACCCCACTACGTGGGGTGATTTGTGCGACAAGACAACTTTTTTTCCGAAAGCTATATTTCTTAAACAGTTTATTCCAGATCCAAAGTTTTTATTGCCAGGGATGCACAACATCCTGAAATATATGTACATATTTGAGTTGGAGACATAACTGTCAAGGCCTCACTTTAAAATCACTTTGAGTAAAAAGTTGCACAAATCACCCCACCTTCCCCTATATATATATATATATATATATATATATATATATATATATATATATATATATATATATATATATATATAAATATATATTTAAATTCAACTCTTTCAACTGCCCCTCCATTGCATCGCATCAGTCCCATTCATAGTGGACTATTTTCTATGTGATTAAGGGAGACAATAGGAAGAAATGGATTATCTATGGAGCAATGTATTTGGCTGCTTGTTTGCCAGTGTGTGCCCGTGATGGAATCCTGGATGTATCCAGCCAAATCCCGGTGTAGCAGAGTGGATCATGGGGGTAAGCTCTTAATTACTCTGAGGGACAGTTCAGTGGCATTATGAGCTGTATAAACACACACACACACACACACACACACACACACACACACACACACACACACACACACACACACACACACACACACACACACACACACACACACACACACACACACACACACACACGCACACACTCTTACACACACACACACACACACACACACACACACACACACAGAACCCTGAACACAGTATGTAAACCATGTAGATAACACTTACTGTATTTGACAGCATGCCTCAAATAGGAGTGATACCAGTACTGATACAATCCATAATCATATTTGTCTTTAAAGTAATAGAAATAGACACCAGCTTCTTAACAGTGTCTTAACAATACTTACATAGACATGAAACGTGTGGTTGACAAAATGGATTGTGTTTCCCTAATGGTAGTAAATTAAAGTTGACTTGGCTCTACCAATCGTCATATCAGCAATATTAATCATATAGTCACATCTATATTCATTACGTCATGGCGACGCATAGGCTATTCAGTTTCTCTGCATGGACGTTTTCACTTGTTTCCTGAAAAAATGCATGCGCTACAGGCACACACTAGTTGGACAGTAGGCGCTTGTGTCAGAAAAACATCAAAGGGGGCGCTGTTCTCCTTGGCTGCTTTGTTAGAAATCAGTTGTGTAATTTATAGAACATGGTACTGAACTGACACCTCAATTCTCAACAATACTCTTTGGAACTGCTTTATAGACTCACCGGACACTTTATTAGGTACACCTGTTCAATGGCTTAAAAAACAAATTGCTCATCAGCCAATCACATGGCAGCAACTCAATGCATTTAAGCATGTAGACGTGGTCAAGACAACATGCTGAAGTTAAAACCGAGCATCAGAATGGGGAAGAAAGGGGATTTAAGGGACTTTTAATGTGGCATGGTTGATGGTGCAAGGCAGGGTGGATCCATGCTTTCATGTTGTTTACGCCAAATTCTGACCCCACCATCTGAATGTCGCAACTGAAATCGAGACTCAGCCCAGGCAAGACTTTTCCAATCTTTTATTGTCCAATTCTGGTGAGCCTGTGCGAATTGTAGCCTCACTTTCCTGTTTTTTAGCTGACAATGAGTTGCTGCCATGTGTTAGGCTGATAAGTTATTTAAGAAGAAAATGAACCGCTGTACCTAATAGAGTGGCCGGTGAGTGTATAACCACACTCAAATCTAAATGATATTTACCAAAGGCAGGCATGAATACAACTTGCCTCGTCAAGGTCTGGTGTACTGAGATATACTATGGGGATTTCAAACTGGTGCTCTCCCAGCTTTCTCGTTGGCTTCATTTCCCGGCCAACATAAGAGGCCGTGTCCATGGCCTTCACTCCTCAGTGCCCCCACAATCCTGCCCCTAACCAGGCTGCATGGGACAGCGACAGTTCAGATCAATAATATGTTTTTAAAACCTCCAGAGAGACGCGGGTGGTTGCTATGTATTGACTGCCCAGCAATGAAAACAAAATCCGTCGTGCATCGTTCGAGTCACCTTCGTGCTCTGTATTTGTTTGTTGTATTGTCAAAGTGTTTTAATTTCCAATGTAAAAAATAGGATCAGGCATGATTTGAAATAGGCAGAGAGATTTTTCATTATTACTTATGGGAGCACATTCTTAAATGCTTGAATTTTGACTTACATAATGTAAAATGATGGAGGATATATTCATTTTTTTTCCCATCCAGCCACTCTGTCCAACAATACAATGCAATTTCATATTCACTGCAGACTATGAATAAGGGATAACATAAAAGGTTATGCTGCCAGGGAACATGCATTTCTGAGGTCCCGTTACCTAATCCAATGCCATGTGTTCTACTGTACATGGAATGTGTTTAACTTTTCATATAGGCTAACACGCACACTTGAAGAACAGAAGCTAACCAGTCCAAACAATACCCAGAGATATAGATATGCTATGCCTAATGTACAACCATATCTAATGTTTCAATGAGACAGACAGACAATGTTACAACTTATAGTGATCATGATAGAACTGTGAAAGTTGATAACTTACAATAAAACTAATATTGTATGCATTAACATGTATTTATAAATGCATAGGCTACATATGCTAATTTGGCGTTATCTAACACATTATGGATTATTTATCTCTTTAAAGGTGCTGTAAGCGTAATGGTTCTTTTAGCTAACTTCCTGTCACTGACTGCAGTTAGCAGTCCCCTCGCTCCTCCCTACGTCACCACATTAATGCACTGTGGTCTTCAAGCAGCGAGTTACCTAGCATCATCTCAGATCCATAAGTGTGATAAAACATGATAAAAACCATCAAAACAGACATTGGGAAGGATTTTTACCTGCTCCGCCATTGTAGGCGCATACACAGTTACCCATCTGTTGCTCTGGCGCGCACCGGCAGTGAGACCATGAGTGAGATGGGTGTCGGTTTGTAGCGTTCTCTCTTGTGATTGGATAAAAATTTCGGGATCCTCCAATAAGTTTATTTGCCAATTACATGCAGAGCAGCTGACTGAGATATCGGCTTTATGAAACGCGCACATTATGTCACTATATGAATACATAGCGATTTAACACTTATATTAAAATAAATAAACCGCTTACTTCACCTTTAAACAACATACATATACTGTACATGTTGGTTAATTAATATACCTGATCCAAAATCTGTTGAAACAATAGAACAGAACACAGAAGCTGGCAGCAGTACTGATGTACCACCCGTAATCAAAGAGCCGCAGTCAAAAAGTAGTAATACATGTCACAGTCCCCTCATAACGCTTTGAAACAACAAAGTGTCTAATGTGTGGTGTATAGGGATTAGGTATAGGATCCTGGAATGAATTTGAGAGCACTTTATGACATCAAAGGAATCCTTCACCCATACGGAACCGGCGTTTTATCATTATAAAATCACTATTATAATATAATGAATGAGCTTTTTTCTTCCCTCAGTCTTCCCTTGACGCAGATGTCCTGTTAATCCTAACCCTACATTTTACCATGTGTGATGTCACAAATGCTTAAATTTAGGGTTAGGCAGTGAGACCATAAAACACTCTTTCTGCCTTTTCTCATGTTACGATGAACCAATTTCTAAAATGTTTGCAGATTTATACTAGATAAGACCTCAGAGTTCAATACACCTTCATATTTCCGCTGGTGAAGTAGGTCTTTAAATGTTACCCGGGGTGTAGGAATGTCTGTGGGCTGCAGAGTCATGCTTTTTTCATGTGTACTACAAGCGACTTGTTTGCCGTACACTAAACTTACTAGATCAAATGAAAAACATTTTCGGAAAACTTTTCTAAAGCCATGCCAGGACAATCAACCACTCACAGTGCCGGCTAGAGCGATACTTTCACGCCAATTTAGTCTCGCTTTACTCCTTCCATGAATTATTTCAACCTAGTGAAAGTGTGCATAAAGGAATAGAGGTCTTCTTAAAGAGACATCACACTCTTGGGGATTCTACGCTTTGACAGCCTTGAGCCCTTGTGGAGTTATCGGAAACGAGCATCAAAGTGTCTGAGTGTGTGAGGGTGGAGATTGGGATTAGGCCCTTCACTCACACTTATTCATACCTGCGAGGCATCTAGGGTATTTTTTCCCAACTATGCTTTATACTTTTGGACTACAAGAATCCTGTACACTTATTCCATTAGGGTTTTTTATTTTACTAATAAAAGTGATTCAGTCATCTTTTTACCATTTAAGGCGAGATACAGCAGGTGAACAGGGTAACAGTTTGAACAAATATATCATCATGCAACTACAATGATTAATTTTGTATAACTTTTTTTTCAGAAATGTTTAAATATATATGTAGTGGATAATAGAGATATGATCATTTGGCATTATCTTACTTATTCGGCGTAAATGTGCTTCTCTTAAAAAAAGGAACAATGGGGGCGCCCTTAGCTCAGTTGGTGGGGCGTCCCCCCCATAGGCCTTGGCCAGCAGCGGGCCCGGGTTCGATTCCAGGCCGCGGTCGTTCTCTGCATGTCGCTCCCCTCTCTGCCCCATTTCAACTCTGTCTCTACACTATCAATAAAGCATAAAAATGCCAAAAAATATCTTTAAAATAAAAGAAATTAAAAAACAATCTAGATCTTGGATAAAGCCAGAGTTAAAATCTGTATTTCATTTTCACAACATGCTAGTGTCAAAGGTTTTTCACAGAACAGATTTTGGATACCTTTTTTTCATTTTATAAGTATCACGTTCACTATGTACATAATCTTACAAATGCACATCTTTAAGAAGAAAATGTTTCAATAATTCAGACAACAACATTTGACCGAATCCGTCTAACCTCAGAAAAGCGCTACAAAAGATAAAGGCAAGTTGAGATGATGGAAGTGATTTTTGGTTCAGAGTATTGAAAAAACAAATGTTAGGATAATGGCCATTAAATAGACAAAAAACTCAAAAGTGACCAGAGGCTTGAGAAAAAACAGCTATTTTTGCCTGCAGTGTCTCACCTGCAATGCAATAACTGTGCATAAATAAAGCCATTGAATGGAGCCAGTCAGCAGGATGCATTGAGCTGGAGTGACCCGGTATGAGGTAATGTCCCATTTTAACACTGTGTGGATGTAGAGTGGTGATGTTGTTCCTATTTCTTCTCAAAGTTTGTAAGTGAGCACTGTGGAGGTGTGTGTGTGTGTGTGTGTGTGTGTGTGTGTGTGTGTGTGTGTGTGTCTGTGTGTGGGCAAAAAAAACCCTGCACTGTTCTGAAACATATTTCTAGACCCGGGCTGCTCAGGCTGTGGGGGAAGAAGAGAGGGGGAGATTGAAATGTAAGGAGGTGCCGCCGTGGCGCCAGTGTGATCTGAGGGGCTGCCATGGAGACGCCTGTCATGGGGGGTGGGGTTCTGTGATGTTGACGTGTCTCTGTCTGCAAAGGCTGACAATCTGCTAAAGTCAAACTCCTCAGTTGAGTGAGTGTGTGTGTGTGTGTGTGTGTGTGTGTGTGTGTGTGTGTGTGTGTGTGTGTGTGTGTGTGTGTGTGTGTGTGCGTGCGTGCGTGTGCATGTCAGTGCAAACCTATGAATATGTGTATACTCTAATGTGCATGTGTTTATGTATGAGTTGTTATTGCTCACTGCATAGGTGTGTGCCTACTCTTTGTAGGTGACTATACTTTAAAGAAGATTCTGCCTTCTGCACAGTCACAGTTTCAAAGGCAATTCGACCCAATTAGGCCAGACCAGAAAAAAGTGCTACACTCATGGGCCCTCATTTATCAATCTTGCGTAGACCAGAAAAATGGGTGTACGTACATCTCCACGCAAATCTCGGCATTTATCAATATGGACGTGAGCGTAGGGTACGCTCAAATCCCACGCCAGCTCTCAGCTCGTGTACGCAAATTTGAAAACAGCTTAGACTCGCAGTGCAGGCTGTGCCGGGTAGCCGATGACTTTGTTGGACAATTATTAGAAGATAATACAAATGCAGTGCAAATAAGACCGAAATAAAGATATTAATCACTTAAAAATGAGCAGCTTATGGTGTGCAACTGAGTAGGAGAGCTGATTCAATATTGCGCACACGTAAGGGCAGTTGTCTCCGTTTTGGAGCAGCTGGGGGGACACTGAGGCACGGGGGCTGCATTCATTCAAAATGTTAGCCTAAGTATTAAATATGTAGTAGGCCTACACTGCTCTTTATGATACAAAAAAATACACGGCACAACAATCAGCTTAACATTTTATTTATTTGACGCACTTTGTAGATGTTAGTTCCTCTTTTAATGTGTCATTGATGCTAAAGCGAGCGATTTATTTCCACCTTAACCGGCACGTTTTTCCGATCTGCTGGTGGAGCAGCTCAGCAGGACAGGGGGCGCTCTCACAGCTGATCGCTGCCGGGTCGGCTTGTGCAGCTGACGGCCGGGCTGACCACTCGTGCCAAGCGCATGCTGTCATACAGTAAAACGCTAAATGTGTTATTTTTAGTTTTTAAAACCCTTTTGAGTAGTGCTATCTAAAAGGGCCAATACATTCTAATCATTCAAATCTCTGCAGACCTCTATTTATTTTATGGGGACCATTATCGGACAGTTGGTGCGTCTTTTTCTCCTCCACCACTTATATTATGCCCGCAGCCCCGCACCCCCAGTTGGTTGCATTTCAGAACAGCAACACGCTTTTTTTAGTGGCGATTTTGAGTCAACACCAACGCTGTTGACCGCAGCAGTTATTTCCTTCCTAACTGCTGCCTTCTGTCGTTCTTTGATGCTGCTTGTAGGCTAATGCTCCGAAATGAAACTCTTTTTTTTCTACTTTCGCTGTTATTCTGTCAATTTCTACTTCAGGGAAGTGCCGTATTGCGCATATCCATGTCGCAAAACCTTTGGGCGAGGCCTCTAAACTGAGAAAATATAGGGGCGTGGTACGATTGTTTTCAGCCGCTGCATTTATCAATAATTGCGTGGCGTACGCCGAGATTGGCGAGATACGACTGTTTGATAAATCCCACGCGATACCTGGCGTAGGGAGGTATTTGCGCCAGAATCTGCACCAGTTTCCACGCAAGTTTGATAAATGAGGGCCATGAAGAGCCCATGAGTACAGACACAGCCACAGAATCACAATACAAAGGCATAGGGGAGAACGGGGTAATCTGAGACACGTTTTACATTTGCTCCCCTCTAAGCGAGCTAAATTGATTTATCACTCAAATTTACACATTTCCCATTAATTCAGGATGTTTCCTAGAAATGGGCATTGGCATAATTTATTCAAGACAAAGGGCAATGAAAATATGATTGTTTTAAAAAAAGTTGTCATGTGTCTCACTTTACCCCAGCATGTGGGGTAAACTAAGACAGACCAGATCAAGGGGGTAAACTGATCCACTTACCTTTTCCACTCTGAAACTGCCATAACAACACAAATTGTAACAGTTAGAATCCTGACGGCTAGCTTGAAAACCAAATATTACAAAACTAATGTCGGACGAGTAACAGAATCATGGGGTTTGGTCAATTCTAAACACTTGAAAGTAACTCTGATCAAATACAAGATATAATTCATATTCAATAATTAACATTCAAATGAACGATAGAACGAGTTAGATTAAAACACAGTCTGGGGGTCAGAACACAGGACCCTTAGAGCCAGCTAGTGTCTGGGGGTCAGAGTAAAGGACAATCAGAACCAGCTAGAACAGCCTGGGACTCAGAACAGGACTAGACCCAGCTGACATTCTCCATCTTTTGAGTCTTTTTCTGCATTTGTTTTATTGGGATCATTCATTGAATAAAGATACTATATGTCTTAGAGTCTATTGATGTTAAAGGTCACTCTCCTGTCCCCCACATATGTGCCAAACCATGCCCTTGCTGACACCCCTTCAACCATCAACCCCCACCTCCAGCCCACATTGTCTTTTGTCTTTTCAAACTAGTCTCCATGCTACCTCAAATATAATGGATTCATTAAAAGAGGGCACATACACTGTCTCACTTTACCACACAGCATTTGTCTCACTTTACCCCACTGCCACAATTTGAGAAAAAACTACCTCTCAGTAATTCAGGCTAATCTTCAGTTATCATCATCACATGGTTTCATATGTTGGTAGTTCATCAACATGTGTGATAGAAGTTGTTCTACCTGAATCAATTTGATTAGGCACAACAATCGATTAAGTTGACAGCAAGAACATTTACTTTTACATGCAAAAAATATTTTTTTGTGAGAAAAAAAATGCTTACAACATGACCATGAGGTCCTCTCTTTCATGGCCAAGGGGAAATGAGAGGAGCTTGAAAACATATATCTCACATGTCCCGTGTCCTAGATACAGGGGGCGTCTCACATTACCCGATGCCTCACATTCCCCCGTCCTCCCCTACTATTGTTGTAATGCTCGACAAAGTGAAAAGAAGACTTGTGTAATTCTGTTAATTACCAAATGGAACTGTTGCACCAAAAGGATCTGAATGGATCATTATCCATGGTTGTTTTTCAAAACCCCCCCGTTGCCCGTAAACCTAAAGAGTAGTGCGAGTTTTTTTTTTGCAAAACGAAATCAAACAAGTCGTGCATTTATTTGAGCCTCTGCAAAAACCAAGTCAGCTAATTTTGCCTTGACAGCACACTTTCACCCATGTTCCCACTCTCATGGCCTTAACCGAAATGTCAACTTAATATCATTTTCCAGACTGTTTACCTTGCACTCTTTAACGAATGAAACCAATGCACCAGCAGGTGGGTTCAGATAAGCCGGTCTCATTGAAGCTCTAATGTTGCTTTGAATGGTCACAGGAAAGGAGGCCTGTAATATTACAGTATATTCCTCCCAACCACAAAGTCTTACTTGTGACAGACCCTGCGTTCCAATACCCATACTTCCCTACTATTTAGTATGCCAGAAAGAGATTTAGGATGACCCAATACATGCATGTCAATTGCAGTATGCCAAAATACCTAGATGCCCCACTAACTCCAATTGCATTTTGCAGTGTTCGTCTTTATTTTTTGACATTTTTCGACATAATGAAAAAAAATTCTTCCTTATCTGATTTTTTTCTCTCTCCTGTGGGTCTTAAACTCTTCTGTACTTTAGTATGTAGTGTAGTAAAAATAAAGAGTATGTGATTTGGAGCGCAGGGAGAGTCTTGTTGCATTTTCAGTCACGATTCAGGCCGGCACTACCTGTTCTTTCTCAGAACTCTGTGATTTGTAGTGTGAAGTAGTGCTGCCTAACTCCCAGCCAATCTCACCCATATTGCTAAATCGATGTGTCTGCTGATGACGCATGTTCAACCCTGACTGATTGCAGAGTGACAAAAATCTACTCCAACATTTTGCCAGGATGTCCACTTAACAATCCATTTGTATATAGGATATAGAGGATGAGGTGATGGGGCCGACCTTGGGGACATTTTATTTTCATTATTTCGGTTAGAAAAAAGAACTATCTCACAGATGAGGTTGAAATAAAGTTCACACCGAGAGATACATGGCCTCCCGTTACATGTGTTTGAAATTTAGAAATGATGGGACTGATGTGAATTGATTCATTGACACATTATGTTAGCCTCATTGCATTATTACCTAAATCATATTTACTCTACTCTACTTTTACTCTACATCTACTCTACTCTACATCTACTTTTCGTTAGTCTAATAGCATAATTGCCTAAGTCATATTTTAAGGGTTATAGAGTAGGGTAAAGTAGATGTAGAATAGAGGAGATGTATAATAGAGTAGATGTAGAGTAAAAGTAGAGTAGAGTAAATATGATTTAGGCAATTATGCTATAATTATGCAAATGTACAGACAGCAATTATTTCCAGTGTTAGTACAGTTACTCAAGTACTGTAAGTCAGGACAATTTTGAGGTCCATGTACTTTACTTGCATATTTCCATGTTGTACTTTTACCTCACTACTTTGCATTGGAAAATATTGGCCTTTTTGCTCCTCTACACTTACTGTACAGTTACTAGTAACTTGCAGATTCAGTGTATTGGAGGGGGTGGGGGGTGAGTCCTTTTATGTTATCGACTAATAATCATGTTTTATGGTTATGATTATCATTATGAATATCGTTTTGAAAGATAGTATAGGCTTTGTTATCCAGCTTTGTGTAGAGTACTTAAATCAGCCCCACCAAAGCCACCTGGTGTACTGGCTAGTTCCACTTAACTTTTAAGTACATTTAGATTTGATTGAATACCTGTGTTTATTTTTTTATTGTTTTTGATTGGTGGAAATTAACTTGTCATAGAATACGTCTACACTGTGGTATTAAGTTAAGTTACTTTAAAAGTCAATGGTTACATTGAAATGAGTCTCTTTCGCATACCCCCTCTCAAGTTACCATACTTCAGAGGGGATCATAGCGCAGGGTCAGCCGCAGTACAGCACCCCTGGAGCAGTTTGCAGTCTTGTGCAAGGACACAATGGTAGAGATGGTGGGCACTGTAGACGTAATAGCAGCCTCTGATAGTTTTACAACTAACACCCTCATGTCCGGTGCCGGGGATCGAACCAGCGACCTCATGATTACTGGTCAGCCACCTTTCCTCTAGGCCATCCTACCACCGTTATGAGGTGGTAGGAAGTAGTATTACTTATTTTGCTCCCATAACAAAGCTGAATACTTCTGCCACCACTGATTCTTTCAGAGTTAACTTATGCAAAAGTCTTAATACACGTGACGTTGAAGCGTTATTGGCTCTTGCAAACAACACACTGCGAGTGAGAACGTGTGAGAGCCGGCGAATGGGAGGGGATTTATTGTGAGAAACTGTTCTATTTTTACATTTCTGATTCATCCCTATGTACTTGCACCTCTCTGCCAGCTGGAGAGTTGTCCTAGTATAGGACAAGAAGTACAACATTTTTGAATAATTTTTATGTATTATACCTTAAAATTGGATCAGCTACTAATGACGTATTCATGAATGTATGGCTGCCTTGGTGATTGTAGCACAAGATATTTTTTGACATTGACATCAGACTGCAAGTACGTTTGTGTAAGGCATTTTACCTCTCAAGTTCAAATCCGCAACACAATACAAAAAAACATAGGGTAATTGCTAAACGTGCCCCTCTCCACTCCCACTCTCAGTTAAAGCAGAAGTAGCCTCTTGTGCTACATGACAATACAATCATCTAAGTCTTGAGGGAAACCTGTAAAGCCTGTTTCTCTTCAGTGACTCTCAATGCGCGCTCGAAGGCAGCTTTTTTAGCCAGTGAAAAAAGGTAGTATACACAAATACAGTGAGTAGACAAATCTGCCATGAGTAGACTTGGATGCCACAAACAGCTAAAATTCTCCAGTGGTGCATAAGCAAATTCTCCATACAGTATAAGCACATCTCTGTGTCCAGAGGGGGATCCAGACCAAAGTCCAAATGTCCTCACAACTTAAAGCAAACCCAGCCAAGCCATGAGCCCAATCATTCTATCTGGAAGAGCCGAAAGAGATGGATAAATACATAAATAAATAAATAAATAATAATAAGTTGTTAGGGAAGTTGGCTGGGAAATAAACGCAGTCTGTATTTTTAGGTCCATACATCAAACATTTGTTTCTAGGCTGATAGGTGCAGCAGCCCTACTTCTGTAAGCACTTACTGCTCAATTTGCTGAGCTTGTTTGGCCTCGATAGAGACAATTATGCTGAAAAAGGGACAACGCAGTCTCATAAAGAATCCATAAAATGAGCACACAGTCACTGGCACTTTATTTTTTTTACGGCCCAGTGGTGTCTTAGTATTTATTACAGAGCTCCTGGTATTACTGGTAATATAATAAGAACCATGGTAATTATCTATTGATTATTATATAATGGTGCTGTATTTTAAAGTACCTACTTTAAATATACATTAATTGGTAGCATGATAGCATAATGGAGGGTATTAGCATTTTAAGACCCTGTGTTGTGAGACAGATGACTTTGAATGGGAGTCTCCTGGCATGCCAGTTGATCTGTGACTGTGGGCTGTGTTCTACAGAGTGGTGCTTTGTGCTAACGCTGACATCAGATGTCATCACTGGTCACGTTAGTATTACAATACTAACATACTAATGTATGGTATAACAATTACCAGGGGAGCCATCTTAGATTACCATGTAACGGCTAAGGGTTAATGGGAACAGGGCCGCCGCTCCCTATACGCAGAGTACGCAGACTGCGTAGGGCACCAAGTTCCTGGGGGGGCACCCCAAAAAAAAAAAAAATTATAATTATTTTTTTTTTATTTTATTTTTTTTTTATTAAAAAGGAAAAAGAGATGGTCCGGGGGCCCCCCAAAATAGTTTTTTTTTTTAAAGTTCATGATAATCATTACATTACAAAAAATATATAAATTAGTTATGAACAGGCCCATCGTTGTTTTTTCTTAATTGTGTAACCTATCCAGGGGTGGATTACTGCACAGGCACACCGGGCACAGGCCCAGGGGCCCAAGGGCTCAGGGGGGCCCTTAGCCAGAGATACTGATAGTAACTTTTCATGTTGCATAGTCAAAGAGCTCAGTCACTGATGTCAATAACAGGGTCCAAAAAGGAATAGCCTAAATATAAGTACTCATTAAAATGTAACAAGATAGAAATCATCATGGGCCCCTCAACTAGTAGGGGAGAAATACAAAAGCAAGTTAAAAACAACAGCATTAGTAGCTCTGTCTAAGGGGGTTGAAGGCCCCCTCACACATACACAAATAAACTTTATATGTGTGAATTCTAAATTGTTCATATCCACCCTTTATCTGTTGAAATGGGCCTCCCCATCATAGAACATGGGTCTGCAGACCAATCTACTGTTTTTACAGTTGCAGAGTAAAGAGTGCTACCTGTTTAAGAAAAATCTGAAAAATAATGTTCCTTCTGCATCTCAGGATTTGATATCTCTCTAGTCTCTAAAATTTCCTCACAAAGTGCACCAGATTGATGCATTTTACTTTAAAAAGGTAAAACAAATTCCACCACCCCCCAAGGTACAGGGTCCCTCCAACAATACCCCAAGATCCTGTGGGAAACACTGACTTCCTTAATATGTTTTTGCCATTAATTGTATGTATCCGTGTAGAAAATTCAGTGTACCTGACTGGATAGGGACAAGTGGGGGGCCCTTTAAGAGTGTAAGCCCAGGGGCCCATTATCTCATAATCAGTCTATGATCCTATCACTCAATTCCTTTGCAAAGGCAGTTTTTTCACAAGTTAAGCTGTTCTTTCTGTTAGTAAATGCTGGCAAATGTGCCAAAAAGCAGTCGCAGAGATCTTGCAATGGCAAAAAAATTTTGCTCGCGCCCTACGGGCGCGAGCTTCTGGGTGTTTTTTCTTTTGGGGGGGAGGGGCATCACTGACAATTTCTGCTTAGGGCACCCAAAAGCGTAGCAGCGGCCCTGAATGGGAACCTCATTGGTTTAGCAGGTAGGTCACCACTTATGTTGTCTTTTTATTTTCATTATGAATACGGGTCCCTGGTGTGAAATGGGGCATTAGTATCAGAGGAAAACAAACCTCTCTTTCTTTCTCCACCTCCAAGTTTCTGAAAACCTGTGTTCAAAAAGCCCCCAGTCAGTGTGGTTTCTCCCCTTATGATGTCATAAGGGGAGAAACCACACCCTCTAATAACCAACCTAA
Source organism: Ammodytes marinus (assembly GCF_949987685.1). NCBI lineage: Eukaryota > Metazoa > Chordata > Actinopteri > Uranoscopiformes > Ammodytidae > Ammodytes > Ammodytes marinus. The sequence continues at coordinate 2,768,815 of NC_137227.1, forward strand.
CCTAGCTAACACTACCTCCACCTGTGATAAGCCACACCCCCAGAATACCCCTTCAATCTAACGGTTAGATTCAAACCGGTGGTTTAATTCAGGGCCAATGATAGCAGACTGGGCTGTTTGGAAGACTTAAGGAGGGGCTTGATGAAACAGGCTCGATAACGGATTGTTTCAGACAGAGGCTGAAAAGAGGAGAATCAGCAACGGAACTGTGAGAAATACTGTATATAGGTTTCTTTTTGGACAGGAATTCATTCTGAGGGGAACATGTCCGGACAGCGGCGTTCCATCCAATAGTTGTTGACAAAGAAATCCCAAATGTCAAACTGATGATATTATTGATGAGAGTATAGCAAATGCCATGGATAAACAAATGCCAGGGAATGCATACTCTATGAAATATGACTGATGTCAAATCTTGAAATATTTCACTGGTAAGATGACATTTGACTTGTTGGACCGTGGATATCCGTTTCAGATTCAATGTCAAAACTTGTTCAAAAGTTTTTGGAGACGTGACATCTCAATTAAGGAAAACTGCACCTCACACATGCCTCTCTTTTAGTGTCAGCATGAAATTTCTATCACACATGACATCTGCAGACAACTTAATTAGCAGTGCCTTTGTATTGAAACCTTCAAAAAAACCAAAGTAATCTATCCACAAAAGAACACATAGGTGCAATGCCAGCGTGTCAGAAATTCACTCGCACAATAATATCAGCGTCAAGTGCCATGGCAGACCTGAGTGTGGGAGGGCAAACGTGTTAAAGAGCAGTCACCAACTTTTTCTACCTGTCTCATAGCCATCTGCATCTGTCACATCCTCCATTTACAGGGCCCCCCCCCCGGTCATGTCAAACACCGACGCGTGAAAACAGTTGTGATGAGAAACGAGTGGTGGGAGAGAAGGAGGGAGGAACAGAGGCTGGGAGTGAGAAATCTAACCCATGATGAAATGAAAGAAAAGTAGGATAAACAAGGGAGCAAGAAATAAGGAGAGCAGGATGGGAGGGCAGAGAGAAATCAACTTCACAAGAAAGCCTTGATAGCCGTGCCAGACAGCTTCCAATTTAGAGCGTCAAAAAACTTCCCGTCCTAAATGCAATTCAGAAAGCTATATGGAATTATTTTTTTATTTTTTTATTTTCAAAACAGCTCATGCTCCAGCTGGTCAAATCTTTAAAGGATGATCCAGATCTTTTTTACATCCCACAAGTGAGTTATGTTTCAGATGTCTTCTCAGGGCGAAACATTTGACATTATAGCAAGCGTAAAAAGAAGGCTGCCGCTTTTAAGAGTGGATTTAAACAGATGATGTGCATGGTATAGTGAAGCAAGCCATTTTGTGGGGGTAACTGTGTGCCAGTCCCTGTAAGATAAGATACAAAAACAAATTGCACTCAAGGATTGCGTAGCGTTCCGAGACGTTTCAGTCAAATAATGGGTTCGTCGATATTAACCAAAGTGCTGGTTATTTAAAAGGGGTGAACTCATTTTCTTCGCCTATAAAACGAGAAGGAAAGTATCATTTGAAAAATTAAAAAAGCATTTAACTTGTACCTCAAATCATTGAGCAGCGTAAAAAAAAAGAAAAGAACTCTGACATCATATTGACACACCAATTAGCGGAGCCTTGTAACACACCCGTTAATATCACTAGAGGTAATTGCAGAGAGCTAAAATAGAATGATGGCTGGATCGATACAGAAAACCTTAACGGTAGAGGCAGTGTGTGTGTGTGTGTGTGTGTGTGTGTGTGTGTGTGTGTGTGTGTGTGTGTGTGTGTGTGTGTGTGTGTGTGTGTGTGTGTGTGTGTGTGTGTGTGTGTGTGTGTGTGTGTGTGTGTGTGTGTGTGTGTGTGTGTGTGTGTGTGTGTGTGTGTGTGTGTGTGTGTGTGTGTGTGGGTGCGCTTCATTGTGTTCGAAAGACGATCCGTGGAAGGTGTAGGTGGAAAAAAAAGGTGTAGAGAGAGAGAGAGAGAGAGAGAGGGCTGTGGGAGGAGCTGTTCCCAGAGGATAGCACCATCTCATAGCACATATAGGCCCGTTTGCTATACCTCCTGGGCTGGAACTAATTGGTGCGAGATTAACTTTCCAGCAGGGATATAACGAACCCCGAGCGCTCCCACACACACACATGTTTGTGGATTAGCGACATTGGAAAGAGGGGCCGGTTTCCCCCTTGCCACGTACACTGAAAGTGATTATTTGGTTCTGGGCTGTCTGGCCAACAACACCTTAGTCTAAAGGGGATAAGAAAATAACATGCTTCAAGGCGAAGACACTGTTTTTTTCCCCAAGCACTGGTCAATTTTGAGCTTGTTGTCTGTTTTCGCTTCCCTAACATGGATTCTTTCAGACTGGTATACGTCAAAGGTCCAACATGTACATTTAGGCGTGTATTTGAATAAACATTGTCTATATATGTCTCCCGTACAAGCATCTTTAAAGACCATTATCTCAACATCTAGCACTATGCTGAAGGTAATTACAAAACGATTTGTACATAGTGGTAATTGTCTGATTTGTGATACCCGCTATTCTTAAAAACATGCTGAAAAATGCATGTCTGAGACCTTTACATGATATGTTTTTATTTATAAAATGGAAAAAGAGTATCGGAAATCTGTTATGTAAAACTCTTCACTCTAATATACTGTATCTATCCAACATCAAGACTTATGGCCTTTATAGAGACGCAAATGTACTCATAATTGGTTTCATATTGCCAAATTTGCATATTTATTCGAACATCTTAGAAAAAAATTCAAATACAATATTTTTGTAAGTGTTATAACTGGTAAAGTTTAATGATGATATATACAGGTTTAAAATGTTACCCTACTCACTAGGAGTCTATCACCTCGTAAAAAAACACGAACACTGCCAGGCCGCTACATATGTAATACACCACAAACAAGACGATATGAGGAAATAGAGGGTCTATTTAGAAGTTGCAACTCCGTCCTAAACATCTTAGCGTAATGAGATCCATGAATTATGTCAGCGGGGGTTGTGTTTTCATGTCATCTGGAACAGCTATGGAGGAGAACACTTCGGGATAAATACTCATGGTCTTCCTTGTTTGTGGAAAGTAGGCAAATGGCATCTCCCCGCAGAGTAAAAGAAACAAAGGACAAATTGGTGTTCTTTTCTGAGCTGCGTATACACTTTCTGATTGTGCTTATGCTGCATTGTTTTTGGTTGCATTAGTCCCGGGAAAACAGCTGCTTGTTTTTCCATGCGCCCACTCTCCCACTGTCACTGGCTACAATCTTGAAAACCCTGAACGCAGCGCAGGTCAATTTGGATGTTGTACTTATTGGTTGAATCGGACAAGGCTTGTTTGTTGACATGTTGATCTCCGCACCACCATCGATCCACTGCCCTGTGTTTGACTATTGGAGGACAGCTTGTTTTTGGCAGGATAAGTCCTCCAACCATTACGAGCATTCCACCCTGCCGCACCAGCTGTTTGTTCTTAGCAAAGTTGGTTTGGACTCTGAGTATTTCACCTTGATCAGACAAAAATCGTTGTTGAAGTTGGTTTCTCCATAAAAAAAAATAAATAAAAAGTTAACTATCGGGAAGCACAATGACCAAAGGTGTAGTCAGCAATTTTTTTTGGGATGATGCTTGTTATCAAACTCACTTTTTTTGTCGAAATCAGGAAATATCTACAGTACTCACGATCCTCTACCTGTCTGTCTGTCGGGAGCGCAAGGACCATTATAGGTGTAGTCAGCGATTTTTAGATTACGTTTGTTATCAAAATTCCTTTTCTTTTATGTCGCAATCAGTAAATATCTTCTCACAATCCGCTACCTGTCTGTCAAAATCTGGTGTAAATTCACAGCCTATGGGTTCTGTAAACAAGGGGTATGTAAAAAAAAGGGGGGCCTACCATAGCTAGCAACATGAACTCCAACATTTCTTCAACACGCACACACACACAGTATGGTCACAGGTAAGCAGCTTGTGAGGAGATGTTCACTGGTTTTGTCAACAAGAGCGTTGATTCTCCAGAATCGCTGACGCCACCTTTAAGTATAACGTTATGTTGGTTACATTCATCCCTGATTCAATAGATCTGGGACTTCTCTTGGCTTTAATCCTCACACAAAGCATATGTAGATCAGTGATTCTTGAAAAGTGGGACAAAACAGGGTGCAATGTTGAAAAAATACAAACCCTATGTTTCAAAAAATTAAATTACATGTGTATATCCAACATATACTAAGCTACTGAGCTAAGCTTTTTTTTTACTGTCATTGGCCTATCACCACCGTCAGATGTCAACTCCGTCAGATTTCCTGTCTGACGGTGTTGACATATTTAACGTTTCTTAAACATGTCAAATGGAATTTATCTAGTAGCCATTTGGTTTTTCTGTTGATGTTAGGTGCTAGTATGAACTACTTCAGGAAAATAAAATGATCAAAAAATTTCAAATAACTTCTTCAGAAATTGTAAGTCGTGTTGACATATGGTTGTGACGCAGGACTTTCAAGATTCGGAATGTAACATATTCTAAAACTACAACACTTGTCAGAGCCTGTCTGACTCTAATGTACTCTGCAGAGGTAGAATGTGACAAGAGGTCCTTCAAAGTGACAGCTGCCCCTTATTTCGCCTGATTTTATTACATTGTATCTGTCTGACGGTGTTGACTTACAGTAACGTGGTCCCACCACTTAGAATCCTTATAAAACATGAACGTGTTGTAGAAAAACAGTTTTTATTGATATGAGAAATTATGTAGTGTTGCTTTTGATGAATAAAGCTATTTTTAATCATTAAATGATATTTGTAATAGGTTTTATGAAAGATGTAAACCTTCTCTGAGGACACACTGTTTTGGACGTCATGAGAAGATAACAAGTGTCATATATTTGACATAATAATGATAAAATTAAATTTAAGGGGATAATTGTGCTCCAGACATTATATTCTTAAAGATCTCCTATTATACTACTTTTCTGGTCTTACTTTCTCATTAATGACTCCTATAGAGCAACCTGACACGAATCACAGCACAAGAAAATGTTGATTTTTGGGAAATGCTTCCTCTGATCTGGGTGCTTCAGCATTCTCTGTCAACACTCGGCTTCATCCTTCTCCGCCCCCTCGCCCCCCTCCTGCCAACCTCACTCCGTTGTGATTGGTTACCTTCCGGAAGACTTTCAGCGGCGCACGAGCAGATTTGAGCAGGTAGGTGGGGGCATGGCCGGTGCGCGCCTGAGCACGTTGCAGCATTACCATACATGGAAAAGCCGGATTGATCAACGCAGATAAATCCCGGAAACGTTTATAGGTCATAAAAGTTGAAAAAGCATAACAGGTGCTTTTTAATCCCTAATAACATCTACAGTTTTAAATATTTTCTGTTTTAAACATAACAGCAGTTACATATGGAAGACGACCTTTTGTCCCGGTTCTCAAGAATCCCTGACATACATGATGTACATAAACAAACGATCAAGTTAAATCGTAAAGCTTATGAAAAACATCTTCATTTTGGAAACAACACTTGAATCAGATGGGATATACCTTCCTCTATTTGTCCTTTTCAGTCCATCCTCTCTCATTTCTATCTTCAGCATAAACGTTACTGAAAAGTCCAACAACAACACGCCTGATTGCTGTCAGCTCTTTTTCTACCATTCTCCTTCCTTTCACACAATCCACTGCTCATCCGCTGCACACTCCCTGGAGGCAAACAATTGTCGGTTTTCACCTAAGATGCCTCTGCACATAAAAGGACTTTCCGACGGGATGCATAGTCGCTATATATATTCAAATGATAGCAATTCATCCTGAAAGAAAGGAGCTATCTTCTATGAACGGTTTGAATCCCCCAGTTATCACTGCAGACTTGACAAGGTGCAGGTAGTAGCCCGACTCATTTCAACCTGTCAACAGCGGGGTCTATTGACACACGGAGGTGAGATGACATTTTCACGGGTGAGCGACTTTGCACTAGTGGAAAAGCATTTTCTAAAAGCTAACCAGAACACTTTGTGGGTCAACGATATGTAGTGTTCTCTTAACGCTTCATCAGATCCCACACCAGTGAGATGGTTGTTTGACTTCGAGCGTGGTATCCTATTTTTATTACAGTGAAAAGTGCACAAGGCTTCATAAACATCACTATCACTAGACTAGATTACATCAAAGCCGATGATGAAGATGCTGGAGAAAGTTGCATTGTTATCCCAACATGACTAACTGCAATATCTCTTCATGTCTACCAATATATTGTGCATGCACACAACTAAAACATCTTTAAATTGCAGTTGCTATTTCCTTAATAAATATCCTCAATTTGGTAATAAACCAGACATGAAAATGTTGGTAGCACTAGAATAAAGTGGCTCGTACATTTACAGCGTCACGCCAGGATTTCAATTTCATTTTGAGTCATTTTTTCCGCAATCAAATATGTTCATGCTGGGATGACTTTTGAGTGAATTTTTCAGTTTTTCTAACTGCAGGAGATAGAGACGCACACACACACACCTAGATAGAAAATAGCTCTGTGTCCATAGCTGGATTGATAGATGCATTCCAAATACAAGGGTGTATGTTTATGAAAGCAACAGAGAGGCTGGTGATTATATGGTTTTGAATACGCTTCAGTATATAACTAGAACTAGCGCCTAGCGGTGATATTCCTTTCACAAGGCATACTATTGCTGATGGTAGAAGTACAGTGGTGGTAGGCAATGCTAAAGCTTTTAAGAAGCTACAATATGATACAAGGTCACTGCAACCTCATAATATAAGGTCACAGTAACCTTTGACCTCCAAAATGTAATTAGTTCCGGTTCATTGTGACTTAGATTATATATTTGTGCAACATTTGAAGAAAATCCCTCAAAGCATTTATGAGATATTGCATGCTTATTTTAAGTAGGATTTTGCATTAAATAATTTGGGTCAATATTAACTATTACCATTATGAAATTGTTCTGATATTGTTGTATAGGACGAAGAATAAAAATCTTGTTTCGCATGTTTTAATGACTGTTATGCACCCACCGACCAATGTCCCTGGGTGTAACTATTTTTAGTCTTCTTTTAACAGAAGACAGTACTGTACCCAACTCCCTTATCGTACCATTTGCACTGCATGGGGGAAAATGGGGCTACATAAAAAATGGATTGGTATATTCAGTTATAATCGTACACACATAGAACAATAGTTACATTCCTGGAGAAATATTAAAGTAACTACTATATGGAAATCAACAGGGCACCCTTTTGGATGACAGCCAGGTGTAGTATGAAGAAACAAATGGGGCATAGCACTAAGTCTAGCCTCTTCTTACACTCTGTCACACTCGTTAAAACATTGATGAACACAACACTGCTGCATAGCCTACATCACGTCTTCCATGCTCTGAAAAAGGGCAGTGCCACCATAACCAGCTTTGTTTAACAATTGTTCTATTTCACACAGGATTTAACCTGTGATGGTCTCAGTGGGCTGCGTGCATATTCATCTACATACATTATGCATGAGTTGAGGAAGAGCAAGGGTATATTCTGCAGAAATACAGCTTTTCCTCCAAAAGTGGCATTTTGCTAAATATATTCATGCCCTGATATACAAAGAAAAAAACACCATCTGAATTTTTCATCAGTCTGTTCATCTGTGTTCTAACCAGGGCTGTACAGTGCGACAGTTTTGATCGCATTTGCTACTGAAATTGATCACGTGCGATGATGAATACGAACCCATTAGCACTCGTGCGACAGCTTGCTAATGAGGAGAGGCTGTCTTTGAAACACAGAGGAGAGATGCACAACACTGCTTAGAGGGCTCTACATTAACACTGCGGGTAAATGAGTCTTAGGCAAGTAAGTTATTGAGTCCACCCTCCACTTTGGCTGGTGAAAGATGTGTGCTCGGGATCTGTGCGGGTGCAGCGATTCTAGGTATAAAAACTTCACCAACGGCAATTACCGGAAGGAGACGGCACATTACCGCAGTTAAGTTAGCTCGTGTACAAACAGAATATTTCCTGTGCGCCTTCACATTAAAAGCCTGTTATTAGCCAAACGTGAGTTGACTTTTATTTTGAAGCCGGTAAGAACAGGAAGTTAGCGCTTTTTTCTAGCTTGAAAGGCAACTCATTCAGCTGCAGAGAGCAGTCAACAGTACCCTAGTCTATTTACAAAGTTTTAAATAAGCCACTGAAAAGCTACTCCCAACACATTCACAACAACCTATTTAATTTATCCTAAATTGTACCAATATTTATACTTATTTATTTAATAGGCTATGTTTAATGTTTTAAAGTTTGGTTTTAATTAACAGAAGGACATTATAATAATAATTCTGAATCAGCAAAAAATTGCAATTGGCAGGTTAGATTCTTTTTTCTAAATTGCAATCAGTGCACCCCTATTCATTCTTCTACAATTATTACTGCACACACTAGGATATCATATTAATTGTGAATCTCAAATGAGACCAGGATGACATGCTCAAAGGTAATTAGAGCAAAATGCAAGGGTTAAGGTTATGCAAGTTTTCAATCATAGCCTACTTTGTGTGCTACCAAATTTATTTTTGTGCTACTGAATTTTTTTGCTTGCTAGCACCAGTGCTACCACCTGAAAAAATAAGCGTACAGCCCTGGTTCTAACCATATAAGACTCAATGGGAGTGATAGCAGTCTCAAGACAAGATAATCTATTTAAAAACCTCAACACCGTAGGCCGTTACAGAAATATCTTCCTTCGAGTTATGCATGCATACGTATATCTTAAAAATTATGATTTCGACCTGGCGCGCAACATGCACTATCCGGCCCCCATAGGAGATGTACATGGGATCATGTGACAATTGGAAACCAATAATATCGGGAGACAACGGTGAGTAAAAGGAAGGGTGTGTTTACTGGAAAAAAGAAGAAAAAAAGAAGAGGAATCAAACCGTATTGTTGTTGGATTTCTCAGGGTCGGGCCCATTACCTGATTTAGTTAGGAGACACTCAAAGTAAATGAGGCTGCAGTCGCACACCGATTTATCTTACATTTTCTTTTTTAAACACCCTAAGGTGGCATGCAATTCAGTAATGAAATGGGCATGCACTTAGGAGAGGGCTGACGTCAAAACGGAAATGTTTTATTTAAAAAAAAAAACTAAATCTGTCGAACCTCAGTTAAGTATGGTTCTGAAATGCAACATTTAGTGTGTGTGTGTGTGTGTGTGTGTGTGTGTGTGTGTGTGTGTGTGTGTGTGTGTGTGTGTGTGTGTGTGTGTGTGTGTGTGTGTGTGTGTGTGTGTGTGTGTGTGTGTGTGTGTGTGTGTGTGTGTGTGTGTGTGTTGGGGCTGTGTTGTAAACCACCAAGGGAGACCAACATGCATGCTGCACAATAGACTTGTGAATAATTCACAAACTTTGCACGTTGGGGTTGTTAGGACTTGTTTCTGAAAATACCTTTCCAAACCACAGGAGGGGGAGAAAGCATGAAGTGTCTCCAGAGCTGAGAGACAGAGCCCACAGCCAACGTCCTGTTTACTGTAAGAATAAACCGAGTATTATTGTTTTGTTCATTTTTTGTTCTAAAGTTGATTTTCATCTCGGTAATGTTCTGTTCAGTTCCCATCAAAGAGTGAGCTAAAACAATGGTGATTGTGGTCTTCTAAATAATGCAACGTGTTGTGATAATGTTGCAAAAAAATATATATATGCAAATTTGATCGTTTAGATACCTTGAGAACTTCCAGCATACAATGCACTGTGTGCACCGCTAAGCAAATGGGAAATTTTTTTCAATAATTTTAACGGAAATGCTTAGTTTAGAGGGGAGCCATTATATGTTGTTTCTTGTTTTTTCTCCATTAAGACATTATCTATGTACAAGCCAATGGAGCAGAAGAGGTACACACTGTTAGTGGTTAGTTTTAAACATTTTCTTTCCACACAGATATGCACCCTGTTATAATAAGGAAGGAAGGTGTTTTTAATATTCCGCCTAGCCTCATTGATTAAACGTGATGAACAAAATCTAAGAAACAGCCTTTGGTATAACAAAATATGATTCAACACCCCTGTCCAACAATTTCAAGTGTAGTACATTAGATTTAGCTGTGGTAGGCAATTAAGTATGCAAGTGAAATTTGCTCTAAAATGCAAAAATGTTACATCCTGTAAATTATATTTTTTTCCTGACGCCACTGTATACATCCTACAATGCTAACTATTGGGCCCATGATGTCGAATGAAGCCAGGGGGAGGTCACAGGGCAACAATAAACCTAATCCAATTTCACATCCAAAGACAGCCAGACAGTTTGAGTGCTGAACCAGGGGTCAAAAGGGCCAAACACGCTCGGATTTGATTACCACGCCATTCAATATTTATCACACAAACATCAATACTTCCAAACTCACTGACAGCTCATTTTACAAACTGTCAGTCTTACTGTATTTCATGTCTCCAAAACTTATTCACATCACAAATCTTATTGTGAATTGTAAATGCATAACTCAGTTGTGACAACAGCAGCAGTCATATGAAATGGTTGTATTGCTCCATCCCCTGCTCCACAAGTTGAAGTGTCCTTGAGCAAAAGCACCAAACTCCATATTGTTCCTGGTGATCAGGCCAGTGTTTCACATGGTATCTCACTGTCATGGTGTGTGTGTGTGTGTGTGTGTGTGTGTGTGTGTGTGTGTGTGTGTGTGTGTGTGTTTGTTAGGCATGGACTAATGTCCATCCTATGTTACAGTACGTGAGGGAATGTTTGATCCGATTTATTTTCTGTAGAAAGCAAACATTCACCACACGTGTTCAATGTTTAAACATTAGTCAACTGAACACAAATTCATTAATATGACATTATCTGAATTAAAATGGACATTTATTTATATTGATTGAATTATCAATGAATGTACTAATAATTTCAGATCTGATGTGATGCACTTGTGTGGCTGCTGGCTATTCCAGAAGAGCAAGCTGGAGGTGGAGGGACAGTGCAGGCTTCCATCTACTGTCATCTAAAAATAGCCACAAGCGCAACACACAAGTTTACCTCTCACACAGAAACCACACACACACACACACACACACACACACACACACACACACACACACACACACACACACACACACACACACACACACACACACACACACACACACACACACACACACACACACACACACACACACACACACACACACACACACAAACACACACACACACACACATCCTCAACCTGCACTGGTGGTGGTGGTGCAGTCCTGCTATCTGTGTTTGTCTTTTGTGGCCTAGAACACCTGCTGTGTCTGGCTCCACTCTCAGGTTTGTGCTGCCTGGTTGGCCACACAATTCAGACATAATCCACACGCTGCAAAGGGACAGTATGCAGGTTCCCCCCGCGGGCCATTGAGTGATTCTGACAAGTCTGAATGAAATAGCCAGATCTTTCCCCTCTTCATTTTGATGCACCACATGTCTGAAATTGTCAGACGAGGAAGCAAAAGAAAAAAGGAAGAAAGACTAGACATGAAGGAAAAAAAAACAAGAAACAGTCCATCTCTTTCTAATATTATATTCAAAAAACAAGGGAGATAGTGGTTGTATTGGACATTAGCTTGAAGACAACTGTGCGACAACAGACAAATGCATGTGACAAGAAGACATAGTAGTGAAGTGAAGTGCTCCGAGAAAGTTTCAGTTGGTGATATACCTTGCACCCTTTTGGACAAAAACGGTAGTGTTTTTACCACACCAGCTGTTGTTTCTGGGTGAGCGTACCCATGACAAAGGCATTAAGAAAAACTATTTAAAAATAGCATTATTTGCACTGATGGTCTCGTTTGTGGTGACATGTAATTCATGATCATCAGAGGTAAAATGAGATGTTTAAGGAATATTTAAAGGTTCCTCGTAGCACCTTTAAGAACAGAAAGAAAAGTCACTAGTCTACTGTAAAAGTCAAATGTGTCTAGATTAATTTAACTTTTTCTTTCAGCGATAATAAACACTTTCAAGCAGCATTCAAGAGATCTTAGTCCACTTACAAGCCATTTCCTCAACCTTTTACATAACCTCTCTGTGATTAATTCTGACCTCAGCTTTAGGCTCCAAGAAGTGCCACATTAGCTTTTAGTAAAATCACTATTTACCACATACGGTTACCTAAGGCATCTCTGAACTATGACTTCCTCAATAGTAAGCAGAGACACTAATGGGGGTAGGGTTTGTGATGTAAAAACAATGTGTGTTGTAGGCGGTTCTTCAACATCAACCCTGCGTTCCAAATCACATTATTTTTCTTTTTACTACACTACATACTAAAGCACAGAAGAGCTTTAGGCCCACAGGAGTGAAAACAAAATCACATTAGGAAGTTTTTTTCTTTTATTATGTCCAGAAATGTCAAGAATAAAGACGAATACTCCAAAATGCTATTGGAGTCAGTGGGGCATTTATGTATTTTTCAGCATACTATAATTGACGTGGATGTATTGGGACATCGTACATCTTTTTCTTGCACACTAAATAGGAGGGAAGTATGGGGATTGGAATGCAGGGCAAGTCAGCACCTAGCGGTCCATGTGTATGGAGATCACTCTCTCTAACAAGGAAACACAATCCAATGTATCACAAACATGGATTATTGTATGAGGACTGTGGATTTTAATACATCCAGACTGCTAAAATCTCATAGTAACTTTGCAATGCCTTTTTTTCATAGAATGATCTTACAGTCTCTTGCATTTAACCCTGCGTTCCAATACCTATACTTCCTGCTATTTAGTATGGTAGAAAAAATATTTAAAATACGTGGTTGTCTACTACATGCCGCCAAGATTTTTAGTGTCAAAATCAGCATGCTATTTGAGCGATTCTGACCCACAATCCAGGAAGTGACATCACATCGACGGAGCCTCCGTATGAAAACAACCTGGTATGAGACGGATATTAAAGCAAGAGGTAAGATCAAAGGGCAATGTTATGATGATAATAAATGAGTACAAGTATGTCCCAATTGTAGCATAGCCTACTGCATACTAACTAGATTATGTGTATTTATTTTTTATTTTTTAATAACCTTTATTTTTCCAGGAATATACTCATTAAGATTCAAAATCTCTTTTTCAAGAGAGTCCTGGCCAAGAAGGCAGCATAAAAACATAAAAGTTTCACATAAAAAAAAACTAAATTTCATACTTAAAACAGGACACAAAACACAATAAAAAATAAAAATTAAATAAAAAGTCACAAAGCATCAATCTCATTGGCAGTAAGTGTCAGGATTGTACCAAAATGGCAGGCCAGAACCCAATAGCACGACAACAAACAGTTCAGGTATAGCAACAAAGTTTAATAAAGAATCAAACCAGGTAGTAGCGAGGCAACAAGTCCAAGAGGGGCAGGCAAAGGGAATCCAAAATCCAAAAGGATGGGTCAGAACACGAATAGGCAGGCAGGTAAACAGGCAGGAATTCGGAATAGGCTGGAGAGCAATGTAACACAAAGACAATCTGGCAGGGAACTGAGGGAATGAACCGGTATATATACTGTGGGGCTAATAGCTGATGGGGAGCAGGTGAGTGTGGTTAGGCCAGGTGGAAGTAATCAGCAGGGAGTGCAGAGCAGGGGGGAGTGGCCGGGTCTGAAATGACAAGAGAGTTAATATGGAAACAGACAAGTGAAAAAAAACTAAATTGTGGCTGAAGTAGTGACAGAACCCCCCCCTCTAGGGACGGCTCCTGACGTCCCACCAGGCTGATCAGGATGGTCCCTATGGAATGTGGTGATGAGGTCGGGGTCCAGGATGTGGCGAGCCGGGACCCACGAGCGCTCCTCAGGGCCATAACCCTCCCAATCAACCAAGTATTGGAAACCCCTTCCCCGTCGTCGCGACCTGATGAGACGATGAACCGAGTAGGCAGGCCCTCCATCAATGAGCTGGGGGGGCGGCGGGGGTCTGGAGGAGGGCTGGAGCTGGGACTCTTTAACGGGTTTGATCTTGGATACATGGAAGGTGGGATGGATCCTCATGGAGCGAGGAAGACGGAGACGGACTGCAGCAGGATTGATGACTTTATTGATGGAGAACGGACCCACAAACCTGGGAGCCAACTTCCTAGACTCCACCCGGAGCGGAAGGTCCCGTGTAGACAACCAAACCTTCTGACCCGGAGTGTAACCGGGTGCAGGGGTCCGACGGCGATTGGCATATCTCTGGTATCGGTCGGACGAGCGCAGGAGAGCAGCACGGGCCCGCACCCAGGTGCGCCGACATCGCTGGACGAACGCCTGGACAGACGGGACACTGGCCTCTCGCTCCTGCTCAGGGAACAATGGAGGTTGATATCCTCGAGAGCACTGGAAGGGGGAAAGACCTGTTGCTGAACTTGGAAGTGTGTTGTGAGCATACTCCACCCATAGGAGCTGCTTGGACCAGGAGGACGGGTTCTGGGATGTGATGCAGCGCAAGGCAGTCTCCATCTCCTGGTTCATCCGCTCAGTCTGGCCGTTGGATTGAGGATGGAAACCCGAGGATAAGCTGACCGTGGCCCCCAACAGCTGACAAAACTCTGTCCAGAAACGAGAAGTGAACTGCGGCCCCCGGTCGGAGACAATGTCACAGGGAAGGCCGTGCAGACGGAAAACATGATGCAACATAATTTCAGCTGTTTCCTTGGCAGATGGTAACTTGGGCAACGGAACAAACTGAGCAGATTTAGAAAATCTGTCCACAATAGTAAGAATAGTGGTGTTACCCTCGGAGGGAGGCAGTCCGGTGACGAAGTCGATCGAGATGTGGGACCACGGACGATGAGGAACAGGCAGTGGCTGAAGAAGGCCCGCAGGGGCATGGCGAGCGATATGTGCTGGGAGCAAACACAGCAAGCAGCGATGAACTCCTTGGCATCCTCTTCCATGGTAGCCCACCAGAACCGTTGCTTCAGCAGGGCTAGAGTGCGCCTAACCCCTGGATGACAGGCAAGGCGAGAAGAATGTCCCCACTGGAGGACCTGAGAGCGGAGATTCACAGGCACATACAGACGATTATCAGGGCAAGCACTGGGGCCCGGGTGGTCGGCCTGGGCCCGTTTTACCTTGTCCACAATGTCCCAGGTAACTGCGCCGATGACCATCTTAGTGGGGAGGATGCTCTCAGGATGTGTGGGAACATGTTCGGATTGGAACTGACGGGACAGGGCATCTGGTTTGACGTTCCTAGAACCTGGGCGATAAGACAGGGTAAAATCAAAACGATTAAAGAACAACGCCCACCTGGCCTGACGGGAGTTCAACCGTTTGGCTGACCGGATGTACTCCAGGTTTTTGTGGTCCGTCCACACCACAAACGGATTCTTCGCCCCCTCCAACCAGTGCCTCCACTCCTCGAGAGCCATCTTAACCGCCAATAGCTCCCGGTTTCCAACGTCATAATTTCTCTCCGCTGGGGACAATTTGCGGGAGAAAAAGGCACATGGATGTAACTTTTGGTCTTTACCTGACCGCTGAGACAGGACTGCCCCCACCCCGGAGTCTGACGCATCCACCTCAACGACAAACTGGCGTTCTGGATCTGGTAGGATGAGGATGGGAGCAGAAGAGAACCGTGACCTTAACTCACTGAACACCCTTCCTGCAGCAGGGGACCATTGGAAGGCTACCTTTTGGGAGGTGAGGGCTGTCAGGGGAGCTGCTACAGAACTATAGTTGCGGATAAACCTACGATAGAAATTGGCAAACCCCAGAAATTGTTGAAGCTTCTTACGAGTGGTGGGGACCGGCCAATCCACCACCGCTTTAATCTTGGTGGGATCCATGTGAATACTTCCGACTGAAATTATGTATCCCAGGAACGACACCTCAGTGGCATGGAACTCGGACTTCTCGACCTTCACGAACAGCTGGTTCTCTAGGAGTCTCTGGAGAACCCTGCGGACATGCTGCACATGGTCCTGTTCGGACTTGGAGAAGATGAGGATGTCATCAAGATAAACAAACACAAATACATTGAGAAAATCCCGGAGCACATCATTCACTAAGGCTTGGAATACTGCAGGAGCATTTGTGAGTCCGAAAGGCATTACCAGGTACTCGTAGTGGCCCCTAGGGGTATTGAACGCCGTCTTCCACTCATCCCCCTCCCGAATGCGAACTAGGTGATAGGCATTCCTGAGATCAAGCTTGGTAAACACAGTGGCCCCTTGCAAAAGTTCAAATGCAGAAGAGATGAGTGGGAGGGGGTACCTGTTCTTAATGGTGACATCATTCAGACCGCGGTAATCGATGCAGGGCCGGAGGGATTTGTCCTTCTTACCCACGAAGAAAAACCCTGCTCCAGCAGGTGATGAAGAGGGACGGATGAGGCCTGCTGCCAGTGAGTTGTTTATGTATTCGTCCATGGTCCTGGTCTCCGGGGCTGACAGAGAGTAGAGCCTCCCCCTGGGTGGGGATGAGCCAGGGAGGAGGTCAATGGCACAATCATACGGGCGGTGTGGGGGAAGAGAGGTGGCCCGTACCTTGTTAAACACCTCCTTTAAGTCGTAGTACTCCGACGGGACACCTGACAGATCTGGGAATTCATTAGAAGAAGGGGTGCTGCAGGCAGGTAACAAGGCAGATTTCAGACAGACCGCAAGACATTGATCACTCCATTGTAGAATGGAACCGGTTCTCCAGTCAATGTGTGGGTTATGTTTAATTAACCAAGGATACCCCAAGACCACTGGCTGCTGAGGTGCATTAATCAGGTGAAAGGTTAGTGATTCAGTGTGGTTACCTGATATGCCCAGATGAATAGGAACTGTGCGATGGGTTACAGTGCAGAGGAGACGCCCATCGAGAGCAGTAGCCTCAATAGGCTCGGCCAAGGGTTCCTGGTTAATACCCAGCTGCATGGCAAGGCCCCGATCCAGAAGGTTGGTGTCAGCTCCCGAGTCAATGAGGACAGCGACAGTATGGGACAGACCATTAAAGTTGAGCTGGGCATGAAGTAGTGCTCGAGAGGGACCTTCAAAGTTCTTGATGCGGCTCACCAGCGCCCTCTGGATTCCTGGTGAGCCCTGTCTTTTACTGGACAGGATGACACGTAATGGCCTCCCTCTCCACAGTACATGCAACAGTTCTCCCTTTGGCGCCGTTGTCGTTCAGCAGCTGACAGCCTGGTCCTGCCCAGCTGCATGGGTTCAACTGGGTCACTAGAGGCAGCAGCGGTAGGAAAACCCGTTGAAGTGGAAGGTGAAACTGGAAGACGTGGAAGGCTACGGGAAGTGCTGGTCAGTACCTTCTCTCGTCTCCTCTCCTGGATACATCCATCGATGCGGATAGCGGTGGCGATGAGAACGTCCAAATCCCCTGGAGGATCCCGGGCCGCCAGCTCGTCCTTGATGGCATCAGAAAGTCCGTTGTAAAAGGCGTCAGCCAGGGAGGAAGAGTTCCAGTCACTCTCTGCAGCGATAGTCCGGAACTCGATGGAATAATCAGTCACTCTCCGGCCCCCCTGAGCCAGGTTAAACAGACCCCGAGCATTCTCTCGACCAGGGGTAGCATGATCAAACACCTTCCGAAGACCCTCAGAGAAGGCAGCCACAGAAGAACAGAGAGCCGACTGCTTCTCCCACTCGGCGGCACCCCAGTTCCGGGCCCGCCCAGTAAGCTGGGTGATCATGAAAGCCACTCTCGACCTCTCGGTGGGATATGTGAGAGGTTGTAGTTCAAAAGTCAATGAGCACAGAGTCAGAAAGGAGCGACAGGTATCTGGAGCTCCAGAAAAGCGCTCTAGAGCACTTAAGCGGGGCTCTGGCCGGGAGACAGCAGGGACAGGAGGGCTGGTGGGTGGTTGAACCGCTGGGGTCTGGCTGTCCAGCGTGAGCTGCTGGAGCTGGCCGCTCAGAACCTCAAAATGCTGATTGTGGCGTTCCGAAGCTTCCTGGAAAGCCACTTCCATAGCGGTGAACTGTCTCGAATGCTGGTGTAGGGCGGCACCTTGTGCTGCCACTTCTTCCTTAAGAGCCTTTGTGTCGGCTGGGTTCATCCTTTGGCCAGATTGTACTGTCAGGATTGTACCAAAATGGCAGGCCAGAACCCAATAGCACGACAACAAACAGTTCAGGTATAGCAACAAAGTTTAATAAAGAATCAAACCAGGTAGTAGCGAGGCAACAAGTCCAAGAGGGGCAGGCAAAGGGAATCCAAAATCCAAAAGGATGGGTCAGAACACGAATAGGCAGGCAGGTAAACAGGCAGGAATTCGGAATAGGCTGGAGAGCAATGTAACACAAAGACAATCTGGCAGGGAACTGAGGGAATGAACCGGTATATATAGGCCGTGTCTGAACTGCCATACTAGCGTCCTACATCCTACATACTCATGCATACTCTCTACTCAAAGATCGATTGTGTATGCGAGCTGCGTCTAAACGTTCTCAGTTGAAGTATACTCAAGCAATGAAGAATTTCTTCTTCTTCTTATAAGATTCAGGCAGTTTAGACACTGTTAAGCTTCTAACCGCCCTCTACAGGTTAGATATTGAACTAGATTTTTACAGTCCTGTGTTCATCATCTGTGTTTTAGACCTCGTGTTTTATAATAATGATGTTTTGAGGCGGAGGATCCCTCCGACGCTCTCTGTCCGGCTCATCAGCACTCAGCTGTCTGTGAGTTGAGCTGGACGAGCCGCGGTGTGTGGAACAGCGATCTGTTCTAATCTCTCTCCACTATCAGACTCACAACACTCATTTCACTTAGTGACTCTAATGTTGTTAGGTATTTATCTTCATCTCTTATCTATTGTAAGAGTTTATGAATGACTGCACGTGCAGTTGTCAGATCGCGGAACCCCAAACAATGTTGTTGCCTAGCAACTTGCTCGAAAATATTTCATTTTCCTGGGCGGGTAGAATTGACCCAATGCATTATGGGGCGGTTGAGTAGGAAAAGTATACAATCGATTCATACCCAAAATCTTCCCGGAAGTTAGTACTCATCCGGGAATTTCTCACATACCCAAACTCGCATACCCAACCGTCACATACTCAAATTGAAGTCAAAATGAGTATGAGTAGGACGTTAGTATGGCAGTTCAGACACGGCCATACTGTGGGGCTAATAGCTGATGGGGAGCAGGTGAGTGTGGTTAGGCCAGGTGGAAGTAATCAGCAGGGAGTGCAGAGCAGGGGGGAGTGGCCGGGTCTGAAATGACAAGAGAGTTAATATGGAAACAGACAAGTGACAAAAAACTAAATTGTGGCTGAAGTAGTGACAGTAAGTCAGTGTTCAGTAACCGGGCATGTACAGTTTGCGGTTAAATAGTCCTTAATCCTGCTAAATCTCTTTGTATGGTCAGATGTAGTATGTAGAATAGCAAAAAAGAAAGAGTATGCGATTTGGAATGCAGCCTGAAGTTGAGCTGGGAAAGCATCTCCTTATGCCCAGTAGGGGAGAAGTGCAGGGATGATTACAACAACCAACTACTGTGCATATAGTATGGGTATGTGAGAAAATCAGGACCTATCCTTAACCAAACTGCCCAAACCAAGGGAAATCAACACCCGCCATTTTAAGAAAAAGAAAAAAAAATACTACACCATTTTCTCCTGATTGCATCAGGCCCTCAAGGCCAAAATGAGCAGCTGGCTCTTTGTGAGGTGTATTCTTTCTGATATGGATTTCCAAGTCTATGTTTTTGAAAATCCTGTCAAAACTGTACACAGACAGAAATGCCCCCGAATATAAACAGTGAATCATCAGAGCAGTCATCCTTTTTGACAATATTAATATGTAAAGATGATTAATTATGCCTGATCCCCAGAATATGTGTGTAAAGTGTGTTCAAAATCAAATTGTAAACTGATATTAGTTACCCTGCAATCTGCAAGCAGTAAAACAATTGAAACTTTCAATAATTCAACTCAATATATTATCACAATCGACCACATAACAAGACAAGGGCCAGATCCACAAATAATGGATTGTTGCGCGCCAATAACTCCATGATTTGCAGAGAACTAGGACCTGTAATTTGCCCCGTTTTACCACCTTATCCACAATTTGCAGTGATTATATACCGGCGCTAACATGCTCACAACGTTAGACAAAGTTTTTTTCTTTTTACTGGGTTCACCGTCTTAATGGCATTAGTTGGGAACTCTAGGGACCTTTTATCTCTGAATCAAAAACACACATAGATCCAACTAGTAGCTGTCAAAGATATGTTGCTCAAAGAAAATGAACACTCACACACACACACACACACACACACACACACACACACATAACATACACACACACACACATAAAATACACACATGCACACACACACAGATACGTAAAATGCACACACACACACACACACACACACCAACTGTCTGTGATGTCATCAGACTTGTTAGACCCCCTCGTTAGGATTCACCCCCCCCCCCTTGGAACAGCGAATATCTGTTTCTCTTTATCAGCCAATCCACCCGATAGACTTGAAGCTATTTTTACTGTAAGTGACAACCTGTACCGGGTTTTAGCACAAGGGGGAAATGCGTTATTACTTATCCGCATAGGGGACTTTGAAATGTCTATAGCACATCACCTGACAATCAATATTTGAAAGGTTATTTCACTCTGAGCCAAAAATACCCTGCAACCGTATTGTATTGCTGGAAGATAAAATAAAATGATTGAGTCAGTAGGATTCATCCTCTGAGAACATATTGGGTCATATTCATAAATATGTTGATGTGTTTGCAACTGTGCAATGAATTGAATTCAGAATCGAAATGAAGAGAAGAACAACCAAGCGCACACAATAGAAATAACAAGAATATATAACAGGAACATCACAGCAAATCAAGTGAAAACAATGCCAATTAAAAAGAATGAGGATAAATACACAGAATAGAACAACTTTTTGACCACAGCTATCCGGGATTTCATCACGATGGCACAGAGTAGAGCAACTTGGTGTATCCTGATACGAAGCCACAACGACCTTATTTTGTTACAGAAACAAAAATAATGGGATTCGGTTTTCTATTACAGGAAATAACAAATACAGGATGACACCACAGAACTATTGTGAGGGGCGGCTGTGGCGAAGCGGGTAGGGCGGTCGGCCACTGGACTGCAGGGTCGGTGGTTCGATCCCCCGCCTACCCGCCACATTTCGAAGTGTCCTTGGGCAAGACACTGAACCCTGAATTGCTCCCGATAGTTAGCTTGCTATGAATGTGTGCTCTTTGGATAAAAGCGTCTGCTAAATCGCATGTAATGTAATGTTCTGACATTACCAAATCTCACCAATGTTTGAGACGCAATTTAAAAAATATGAGCATCTTGTTGTCACACATACAAAAAAAAAGCTGAACTTCAGAAATAGAACAGGACAGCTGCAGGCAGTTTTCTGACATTACTGGAGCCATTTTCTATAGTCCAGTTTTCACCAACTGTTCCTCTGTGTAAGCAAGTCACCAAATATCTGTTTCATGTGTTTGTGTATGTGAATGAGGTATAGAAAAGAAAGAAAGATGGGTGAGGAGATACTGCCAGACACCTCTCCTCCCCCTTTCTTCCTTTCAAGACACACACACACACACACACACACACACACACACACACACACACACACACACACACACACACACACACACACACACACACACACACACACACACACACACACACACACACACACACACACACACACACACACACACACACACACACACACACACACACACACACACACACACATTCCATACATCAAACCCATGCATTTATGCCAAGCAATTGAATTTTTATTGGATATAAATCCTAGCAGTGACAAATGAGGGCCCATGTCTGCATCTTCGCCTTATAAACTGACATGCCTCTCTCATGACTGATACCTTTAATTAGCCCAGCCGTCTGAGAGAGCCATGTCCCCTGTATCTCACCTCTAGAGCCAAGACACACTTATTGAGGGGGAGACGCAGATAAGAACCATTTGGATGCCAAGTTAACTGCAGCCTTGAGGCACTTTCAGACCCTTCTTTTTCAAGGCAAATTATGGAAGTTTAAGGTCTAGCTATAGCCTAAAAATAGAGAACAAGAGGAGAGCGTTTCTGTGTATGTGAGTTCTGATATGTACCTTTGTATTCCGTTCCCACTTATTGCATATGTGTTATGCAGACAATACTGAGAAATCAACACACCCAAAACGATTCACTCAAAAGTTGGAATTCATAACTTCAGTGATTGTTCAACTGATGTATTTGTTCCGTTAGTTCTGACCAGTGTACAGCGTAGGGATGAAACCCAAAAACACATTGGTGCATGTAATAGTGTATTAATTGACATTTTTGGGGGAAATTATGAAGAAAAGTATTTCTGTTCAGTAGAATATAACTAAGATAAGCATATTTGGGTAATATAAAACCTGTTAATTGTTCCAAAGACACATTAGAAGGCGTAGGGTGGGGACACGTCACAGCCATACTTTTCAGTATAGGGGCTCGGAACTGGTGACATCAATAATGAAAATAATTAGAAAAAAGTACGTTGAGCATTTCCTAAACCCAACAGACAAACCTGCGAACCAAGAAACATAGCTTGAGTTTGAGGACATTCTTCCATAACCAATACAGGAGTCCAAGAACCTTGAATTGGAAAGCACAAGAAGTACTTTTGAGTTCATTGGACGTTGACCTCATGTGCACTGGAGCGGTTCACAGCTGTAAGGGATGCAGTCAGGATGGATGTAAATTGGGGGTTGATTTCCCAATCCAGATGAAAAGCAAGCATATCTAAGTGGATGAGTTCAGCTATGGTGGAGACCTATTCACAAATGTAATGGTAAAACGGATTGTAAGTTTGGGAGCCCCCTTAGGGACAAAGAGATGGCTGAGCTAAAAAGCAAAGCTCTTGATAGCAGTCAGACGTTTCACTTGTGGTTGGAGACTTGGGAAGATTTAGATTACAGGTACAGGTGGTGAGGCTTCTCATTAGGGGAGCTGGTCTTCCCTTCCCTTATGTGTTCCAAGTAAAATGATGGTGGGTTTTGAGATGACCTAAGTGTCCAGTTATCTCTACTTAAAATTGAGAAGAGGTGGAGGTAGGAGTAGGCTGCAAAGGAAAAATAAGTATATGTTGCCAACGTAACCCTGACCAGGAGAAGTAAGTGCTATTTTTTTGTTAATAGATGTGTTACATCACTGTATATTCATACAACACACAATCACTAACAGTATGCACCTTTCATAACACAGGTCTCCCAGTCATTCAATTTTGTCTCTGTGCCTGTGAACGATGACTCGCTGCATGCTCTCCGTCGCGGCACTATCTGATGAAGACAGCGCGTGCATGTGTTGGTGACGTAGGGATGTCAATCCTGTTTGTTTGGCTTTCAAATCAGGGAAGGGCCTGGTTTGACTGGAGGCTTAGATTGACAACTACATGAACCAATCAGGGCTTCTTTCCACTCACCCCCCACGGGCTATGGAAGGAAGTCCAGACTGATCTAGTGGAGAGAAAACAAATGTGAAGCTTGTGCAATATCAGGCTGGTCTCACCAGGCTAATTAACCTCTAGAATGTCTTCTTCTTTCCCCCTCACTTTGTCTTACTTTCCCTCCCAAATCGTCCTCCCTCTACCTTCCCTTGTCTCGCCTGGAATTCCCACCTCCCGCTCTCTCTCCAACACGCAGAGACATAGGCTACACCGAGCACCGATGCTCCCCCTCATTTACACAGGCCTTCACAGGGGCCAATTGCAAGCTTGACATTTTGTCTCACAGTTCAGTGGATACTATTCCCAGTGGGATCTATTAAGTTATGGTACTACTCCGCGAGACAGGCAGAAGGGAGAGCCAAGACCGCAGAGTGGATGAGCTAATCAATAATATGGGGGAAACATTCAAATAGATGCATTCATACGTTCAAGATCAGGGTGGGGAGACGTCTAGCATGCAGGATTCCCTATGGGATTGATCACGGCAAAATGGTGGGTGAACACTTTTTCTGAGGTTATCGTCGCTAAAGTTTGCTACCTCTAAAAATAGCATTTTTCTATAGCTTCAAATTCATGTTCACCTTTAAAAATATATTAATTATGTTAGAACATATAATTGTCGCAGTACAGTTATTTCTGTCCGACTGTATGGTGGACTCGGAGAGCACAGTGACCCCGGAGCCATTTATCTTTGTCCTTATGCAGATGATACTTTTCCTTAATTCTCAGGGGAGGAAAAAAAAAGAGGAACTAAGCTCATTATCGTGCAACTTTGCTGCATCGCTGCACCACTGAACTCCTTCTACCTCGGCTAACATCTAACTGAACCTATTCTGTTTCACCTTGTTTCTGTGAGAGATACTCCAGTCCCCCCCTAAAACCCTCCAGGGAACACTAAACAGCTCGATTGAAACTCACGGGGAAAAAAAATCTACAGATGATAAAATGATGTGTAAAGCAAGGCAAGTAGAAAACGATAATCTGGAGCCCAGGGGCATTTTTCATTATGCAATTATATTTCATTGCCAAGTGGACAAAGAGGGCCTCGATCTGGGAGTTGCTGCAAATGGTGCATGGATGGAAAAAAAGGATAAATTAAATATTAAAAAGGTTGGGTGATGACGGGTTATATAAAGATTGTATACTCTGCCAATAAAAAGCACACAAGGATGCTTTTAAATAAACGTGCACAAACCATCTTTAAATTATCTCAGAATCATGTTTTACCAAGTGAGTGTGACCAGAGTTGTTCATCTTAACGTCTCTATAAGATCTTTCTGGATATGGGGAACAACCAAGGACATAAAATTAGAAAAAATTCAGCCATTGACTGTGTGTGGTCCGTGGTGAAGTGACGACAGCATTCTTGAAATTACATTTTAAATATTTGTTTTAATAATAAAGCATACCAGGGAAGTACAAACTCACTTTAAAAAAAGGGAAATATCTCACAATAAAAATGAGTGCTTCCTTATCAAACATGGCAGAAATGTTGGAACTTTTCGGGACATTCATAAACCCTTGTTTCTAAACCCTAGTGCGTACTGTAAGTGGTACCCCTATTCACCTGCATGGAACAAATAAGAAATACACAGGACACACTAGCTTCAAGCGTACATTAACTTAGTGATGTGCTGTTTGTGACAAGATGTGAAAAAAAAGTTAACAAGACTCAGAAACACACAACACAGAAAGCACGGTTTCTAAAAGGACATTTTGAGATTTAAGCTTGGTGTCTTCCGCCCTCTCCCCTCATCAGATATTGGTGCTAACATACATATTTATGAAAAGGCAAAATAGGCCTACTGGTAGCTGGGGCTAAAATAGGACAAGCAACTGAAAGACACCCAAAAGTAGAGTTAGTCTATTAGCCATTATAATGTTAAGAAATATACAAATCAAAACTAACCATTGGGGTATTTTTTCTGCCACAGTGGTCCTGACAACATGTCACACAGACACATATTTCAAACGCATCTAAAAATAGAGCTCGAAAAGGCAGAAGCCGTTTCATCCATGGAAAAGCATTAACCATAAATGTCAGGTGTTGGTGTCAGCCTTTGGGAATCAAAGAGAGGGAGCTTCTTTCTAGAGTCATCAGTCTGTCATCGCCAATTCAACGGTCACACAATTTTTCTCTTTCCTCTGATGCGGTTAAATGCATTGCAGTCACAGCTTTTGGGTGATCTGCTGTTTGTTTGTAGCACATGAAACAGTGTGTCCTCTGTGATGTGCTCTTTTGTACTTTTAATCAACATGGACTCAGCACATCCTGTACTCCCTCCCCACCCACCCCCCACGATCACTTTTTCCTAACTTGAAATACTGTTGGACTCTCCACCTGTATGTAAACAGTGCCAGGAAAAGACAACTTGTTCTGGTGATCGTAAGAGGTTGAAGACATCAGAGAACCATAACATCAAGTCGGTGTATCAAAGGAATCACGTCCTTACCACGTACATCATGATGTATGTCCAAGGTAAGCATGTAGAGATCAGGGTGCTGGGTTGGTTTACAATGTTCTAATAGTGATGCAGACAACTAACGTTTGTGTCTCTTCACAAACCTGTTACTAATGTATGCCTGTTTATTCAAATGAATCTTAACCAACCGCTTTAGTTACCTCATTATAGCCATAGAGTAGACCTTAAAGGGGAAGTGAGCGATATATTTATGTTAATATACGTGTTTAATCACTCTATATGCATACAGTGATCACTTATATAGTGTACATGCTTCATAACACAGCTCAGTCACCCGCTCTGCATGTAATCTGCAAATAAACTTTTCTGGGATCCCACAAACTGATATCCAATCAGAAGAGAGAACGCTACAAACCGGCACGTATCTCTGCTGGTGAATGTGTATGCGCCTACAATGGCGGAGCAGGTAAAACTCCTTTCCAATGTCTGTTTTGATGGTTTTTATCATTTTTCATCGCACATACGGATCTGAGATGATGCTAAATGACTCGCTGCTTGAAGACCGCAGTGCATTAATGTGGTGACGCAGGGACGAGGGAGGGGACTGCTAACTGCAGGTAGACAAATGGAAAACTGTTTAAAATGTAAGGAGGGAGAAAGGATTTCTGAGCAACTCTGTATTGTACAGTTTTTGTAAACTTTGGTCTTCCCAACGAGGGGTCGAAAAAGATTTTCAAAATTCTTTAACATCAGAAGCATTTCTCTATCAATGTAAGCACATAATGTATAAGATTGGTTGAGCATTCACAAAGTGGACGGCTAATATTGGCTATATACGTTTAGTTTTTGTTTGTTTTTATGACATTCAAATTCCCAACAATCAACCATTCTATTATATTATATATGTATTATATTCCTGCTAGCATGCACTGCTATCATTGTATTCAAATGTGTACAGGGTGCAGCACAATCAGAAAAAAACACATTCAGATTGCTTGGGCTGATCATGCACCAGCATCTGTATACTGGATGCCTTCTCACTCTTGCTTTACCCTAGCCTGGCTCCGCCCGCCCGCCTACTTCCGGCCAAATTTAATTTTCCCTTCAGTAGTCAGTCTGGGTGTACAGCGCATTTCCCAGATTCTCCGGAGAATCTACAATCGTCCAATCAGCGAACAGAGCGAGTGGCTGAGAACGCTCCAGTTTCAGTTGAATGCTGCGTTCCTTTATACTCGGAAGAAGGAGATTTCCGACTTGGTAGTTCCGAGTTCCGACCTGTCTGTGTTCAGTGCATCTGCTCGCGAAAGTATGGACGCCTAAAACCTTTCTCGTCCAAATATCTAAACGTTAGGCTCTAACAAGTTACTGTTGTCAGGTACCTGTAGATTCATAGACTACAATATGTAGTGAAGTCGGAAATTTCCGAGTTCCCTATCAAACTGGAACGCACCATCAAAAGCCGGCTCATGACACACGTGATGACCAAACGTGATGCGATTGGTTGGCTAATCCAGAGTGGCACTGGGCATATCCAATAGTTTTAAACTTCGACAGACACCCGCCTCCAAGTGAGTGAACGTTTGCCAATTACAGCACTTCCAGACCTTCTGTACAAATGAAATGAAGTACGATGGTCTGGTTGGACCAGGCTAGCTTTACCCCCCTATTTGTCATTTCTGTCACTCACTTCTTCATTTTTTCCCTCTCGCTCTCTCTCTCTCATTTCTCTCTCTCTATCCTTTCATCTTTTTCGTCTCGCCTGTACTGTCTCATTGTAAAGCCCCCCTTGGAATCATCATTATGCACACTCAACCGTATCATCTACAAATATTTCTATGCTAATGCCTGTTTTTGTATGCTGCTCTAATTAAGGCTTTGTGTCACAGGCTTGCCAACAACCCATAGAGAGGAGTAGAACAATCTGCATAAACACTGCTGCTCAGACTGGATATGTTCTAACCTTTTCCCCATAGACCTCAAGCGTGTGTTCCAAAAGAAGAGGATACGAGCTGATTGGCTGGCCACTGAATTGTCTTACTCTGCTGACCTCCCAATGGTAAAGCAGGTAAGTTAATTAGTCATGCAGCAGCATCTCCCCCGACCAGACACTCACTGCGTTCCAAATCGCATACTCTTTCTTTTTTACTATTGTAAATACGACAGCTGATCATGAAAAGTAACGTTTGCATGCTGTAGGCATACAATTGGGACATACTTATACTTATTTAATTAATCATAACATTGCGTCTTGAACTTTTTTCCCTTGCGTGTATATGTTGCATCGCCGGTTGTTTTCATTCGGAGGCAAAGTCGATGGTTGTGTTCGGAAAGCCCTACTAACGTCCTCCCTCCTACATACTCAATCTACTGTATATACTACGTACTGTCTACTTAAAGATCGATTGTGTGTGCGAGGTTCGTCGAAACGTTCACATTGAAGAAATCTACACGAGCATTTCAAGTGTAATATAAAGTCATACATAAGTTTGTTTAATCATCATCGGTGTTTTTAGACCTCTTGTTTTATAATCTAAGTAACACTAATCACGTTTTGTGGCGACTCAGTAGTGAAACTGAAAGTAGGCTAGATATACAGTAATATCGCTCTGCTGCAGTGGATTGTGGATCAGGATTGCCAAAAAAAGCATGCTGATTTCCCCTCTAAGAGTTACGAGCGGATATAGTAGGGCTATGACCTCATGTTTGTACATTGTAACTTAATGTGGCAGATTCCTGCTTGTGTTATGTTTGGACCAGGACCCAGAGGAAATGACTGAAACTTTGTTAATGTCAAAAATTCCCTTCATCTATCCTCTCAGAAAGTATGCTTCTCCATCCAACCCTTAGGCTAGGCTGCTGTATTTTTATTTACTTTTTCATTTGTGATCAAATATCCATGCTATTCACCAAAGGCCTTATGGCCTCAAGTTTAGATGAAATTAGAAATCTATAATTCAGTTCACACTTCAGAAAGTGTGCCCAGCAGAGTAAATGTTTGGCGAGAAAAAAAGAGAGACACACACACACACACACACACAAACACAGAGGGAGAGAACGGCGAGCGGGGGGGAGAGAGAGATTTAATTTCCTTCGCCTCAGACGATCACACTGCTTGTGGCACAGTAAAGTCCCCGGAACAAAACACAACCTTGAATAATAAAATATACGTGCATAACAATATATTCCTTTTTCATTTTGATATTCATATGAAAAATGGGCAAGCGGTTTGCAAAAATAAAAACACTGCCTCAGACAACAAGCCAGCATTTAAACTCTTAACAACAACAGCTTGACAAGTCATGGCATATGGATCCCAGAGAAGAGTTTCATGTTTGATCTTCTGACATGATATCTGACACACACACACACACTCTATATATAATTGCTCATAGAGGAAACTGGATGAGCCCTTTCCTTCCACATCATCCTGCCTTCTTTTTTCTTCAAGACTCTCTGCCAGTTGATATAGTCGCTACAAAGATCCAAACTTAGTTGGATGTTATTGAATTTTTGGCGAGTGTGAAAAGATATTGCTCAAGAGTTTTTTTTCCGCTCAACACTGAGACCAATACCATCAGATATTAAACATGGGGAGAAATCACTCCCTTTGAAGAGAATGAAGGTATAGAGGAAGAATGAACAGAGCAGGGGGAAACACAAGGTCTATTACATTGGATGTTGGCTGAAAGAAATATATATCGAAAAATGGCTCGGGGGCGTGGGGGTAATTTTATCCAGATTCAGACAAAACACTATAGGCCTACCTTTTCATTGCATGCAGCAGGGGTGTGTTGTGCTTTGTTAGAGTTTAGCACACTATGCCTTGTTTCCTGACACAAGTTAGTACTGTAGAAGCTCAGATTTAATGATACAAGTAATATTCTCGTAGATTGACAGCTACGTGAACCAATCAGGGGCTGCCTTCCACTATCGGATACGTTCGGGAGATATAGGAGAAAGTCCAGACTGATCTGTGGTAGAGAAACAAATGTTGAGCTCACACAAGATCAGGCTCTCTCTCTCACCAGGCTATTATAATGTTTGCAGCACACAACACCCTTTGTCCTACAAGACCCTCAAGTCAGATTAGAAGCAACTGACCCCAAACAATAACAAATAAACGTTTCAAGAGGTAGCAGATGAGGAATCCCTCTCTCACGACGGACTGACATGCCATCGATATCGATAGTATGCTGGATGATGCGACTAGCATGATAGGTGTGTTATTAGGACTCAACGTCAATATCAGTCATAGGGGTTTTTATGTGATGTTGTGCATCTGACCTTGAACACACATTTGCAAGGGCCTTGTGCTGAAAGTGAAGAAGTGTTGCGTAGCAGGGTGATTGTATGTCCGCTCCAGTTCTCTCTTTTCTGTGACTGAAGGCCAGACGTACGTTAACACAGAAGGATGGACACAGGGTTCACGCGCACACATGTCATGGTCGAGTGACAGCGACCCACACTGCTATATTTCACCCATGAAAGTTATTTTTTATTTTTTCACAAAACGTTTCTTTTTTTTTTTTTAAACGTGTTGACAGCTGATGCGAACAGTCCTACGTGAAAGCACTTCTGGAATATCACAGAGTAATAAGAATATTTCAAACGCCTCTGGTTATTTTTGACAGAGAGGGAATATCAAAAGGATCCCTTTTCTTACTACCATGTCATGTTTGGGACACATGGATTTGGTTGCTCTCATTATGCTCAGATTGGAGACAAAGCAGAAGGACACAGAGAGATGTGCCGGCAGTGAAGCGCTCCTTTATACTGCATAAATTAATCCAAATCTGTTAACATGACAATTTGACAAAACCAGAGCATAATCACAATCAGTCCACCACTGTATCAAATACTCACTTAAAAAAAGGGCAAAAGCAAATATGTAATATAACATTCTATGTATGTAACTTCATACTTCTACTCCACTACACCTCAGAGGCAAGTATGTAATCCATGTTACAAGTGGAGTTTAGCCTGGCACCGCCCGCCTACCTACTTCCG
Source organism: Ammodytes marinus (assembly GCF_949987685.1). Classification (NCBI taxonomy): domain Eukaryota; kingdom Metazoa; phylum Chordata; class Actinopteri; order Uranoscopiformes; family Ammodytidae; genus Ammodytes; species Ammodytes marinus. The sequence goes on from NC_137227.1 coordinate 2,799,714, forward strand.
CTCAATTTTCATTTCCTTTCAGTAGTCAGTCTGTGTCCGCGGTGTATTCACAGGGTTTTCTCCTGTTGATTTTTTATTGGTCAAATCAGCGAACAGAGGGAGTGGCTGAGAACAATGACGTGCGGCAGTTTCAGTTGCAGAGGCCGGTGCATGACATACGTCACGACCAAACGTTATGCGACTGGTTGGCAGATCCAATAGCTCTGAACTTCAACAGACACCCGCCTTCAAGTTTGAGCGATTCCAGACCTTCTGTACAAATACAATGAAGTACGATGGTCTGGTAGGACCAGGCTAGGTGGAGTCGGCGATTCTGGAGAAAGATTGTTGTCAAAATCTATTTTTGTCAAAGTCAGTGAGTATCTCCTCACTATATGCTACGTGTCAGAAATGTGTGTGCACAGAGAAAAAATAATCAGGTGTTAATACACAACCTAGGCTCTCTAAATTGGTGTGTCAACAGTGGGTATGTAAACAAAGGGGTCCACCGTAGCTAACAACCACCGTAGCTAACAACATGCCCGTTTCCAGAGCCTAGGCTGTGCACTTATTAAAGCTCCCATATTATACACTTTTCGGTACTATTATACACCATATTATATGGTCTTAGTGGTCCCTAATACGTTTTTCTTTAATTGTTTGCTGAAAAAAACTTTCAGATAATTTATTGTACTATGCTGAAGTTCAGCTAATCTCACAATGGCCTATTTTTTAAAAAGAGCTGCAGCTCCCCTCGTAAATATACAATCTTTGAGCTGCCCCCGCCCCCTGTCCGGAAGCGAAGCCAGATACGCCTCGCCCTCTGTCTGTCAGGGCCGTGGACCAATAAGAAATAGGGGTGTGGGCTGCACAGTGGAAGCTTCTGGCTTTCCAGTTTGTGAGGTCAGAAAAGGGGAAAATTCTGACTGGAGTATATTGGGGGGGAGGGGTGGGGGTTTCAGAAAGGGGGAGAGTGAGAACAGGAGAGATTGTTATTTTTTTAAATATTTTGGCAGTCTCTAGGCACACCGTGGACCCATGGATATGTTAGAACACATTTAAAAAGTGCATTTAGCATAATATGTGACCTTTAACACTCAAATTTGTTTTTCAGTTCACACAGGTAGCGGATCGTGAGGAGATATTCACTGATTTCGACAGAAAGTGATTTTGACAACAAGTGTTCTCCAGAATCACTGATTGCACCTTTAATGCTAAGGTAATATAAATCCCAAAACATAATAGTAAAACAACAGACAGCAGAATGAGCATTCTTCCAAAAAATGTCATTATTAACTGTTCTACAGCCCAATGAATATTTTCTGCATTTGTCTGACTTTTTAAAATGAATGAACAGTGATGGACAGTGGTCTTCCCAATTAGAACCAGACATTTCAAGATGGTTTTATTTCAAACAAAAAAATGCAAATGAAAAGCATCTTATGAGTGGTACGTAGTTTGCATAACAATCAGATACTTGTTCCACTGCATACTGTATATGACTCTTATACTCCCTAGCTCACTTTCTCTGTCCACAGCTACATACCATAATGACAGTGAGCTTAATCAGATTAATGCTGATGTTGCAGCAGTTTTCTCGGTTGTCGACAGAGGTCAATAAATGACTGAACACGCCTTTAATTCCACACAAAGCCTCTGCTGATTGCTGATAATCACTCAAAGAGATGCACAGCGACGATGACAAAATGTTATCAATCCATTATGAGGAATGATTTCTCATGAATGCTGTTTGTAAGTAGTCGAGTAAATTCAGTTAATTTGAACTGTGAACACGTCAAAACAAAAACAAAGAAGAGATTTCTGCAGACTGGATTCCACACATCTTACCACGCTGTTAGTCTGGTCCTACCAGACCATCGCACTTCATTTCATTTGTACAGAAGGTCTGGAACTGCTCAATTGACAAACGTTCACTCACTTGGAGGCAGGTGTCTGTTGAAGTTTAAAATGATTGGATCTGCCTAGTGCCACTCTGGATCAGCCAACCAAAGGCATAGCATTTGGTCGTGACCAAGCCCTAACCTCAGCGATTTGTACCAGCTTCCAATAAGGAAGTGACAACAACTGTAGTAACCGGAAGTGCCACTACGGGGGTGGTACCAAGACTGAGCCATTTTTCTTTGACTCACTTGTTAGACAGGCCGTTTTCAAAGTCTTATTACACCTATTTACAGCCTGGTCCACAAAACCATTTTAGTCTGTATGTTTAGGTCATATCTCCATGACAACACTGAGGGGGGTGAATTTTTGCGGACCACGCTAGTTTTTATTTTATCAGAGGTTAAAATGTATTGCCGCAATCTCTTGAGTGACAGCTCTCTGCCCGTTGTCCCTCACTTTGCCTCGGAGGTATACGTCAGCTATCTCCCTCCCCCCTCACAAAATGGCGACGCGCACAAACCAAGAATATTGGATGCCGTGTGAATAACTGAGGTCAGCCCGGATGCTACATCCATATTATTTACTATCTATGGTCGTGACGTATATGTCATGCGCCGGGACCGGCCGGGAACCAACAAAACTCAGCAAAGCCTGTTCTTGCTCCGGCTTTAATTTATCGATATTCGGCAGCGTTGCCACAACAAACTAAATAGCTTCTCTCGTATCCTTATCCATTGTCTTCCTGGTCTTCCTCTGACTACAACTGAAACTGGCGCACAACCATCATTCTCAGCCACTCCCTCTGTTCGCTGATTGGACCACCAAAAAGCTGACTTAGCAGGAACGCATGAATATACCGCAGCCCCAGACTGACTACTGAAGTGAAATAAGAATTTAATAGAAGTAGGTAGGTGGGCGGTGCCAGGCTACCAAGCTGTTGGTTTTCCCTCACTAATGTAATGGACAGTTCACTCGTCCATAATAATTGGTAAATACTTTTCTAGCAGGACTTGTAGTAATAGTAAAATGCATTCTGTAAAGAAATTAGCATGTTTAATATTAAAGTAGATCCTTGCATTGCCCATCAGCAGGGGACTTAACTGTCTTTTCTTATAAACAATGTAATTACTTATAAAGCAGCAGTCTACAGCCATTAGTTTGCAAAAATCTTAAAACTTAAGTTTATTGTTCACACCAGTTTGACACATTTTAATTGGAGGTTGTATGAAAGGTTGTTTAATTAGTTTTTCTAAAATGGTTTTAAAGGTAATCATATTATTCTCTATAAATGTATGTCTGGATCATGCATTCGTGCACTGAGATTGACATTAAAAAGTTAAGTCAAATAAAAAAAGGAAATGCTCACATCTATTCTTATGTTGCATAGTATATCACAAACGAACAATCTTCACCTTTTGACCGCAACCTCAACTTCTTGGGCATCAACTTGACATCTAATGTCAACTGTTTTGAAAGAAGCTGTTCCTGGAATCCATTCCCTATTTTCATCCATGGAAGTTCTTGAATTATGAATGAATTATTCACTATTAAAAAAACATGTGCAGTTCTACTTATACAGGGATTCAACTATGTATTGGGTTTCTCTGCATTTCCTTTGAATTGATCTGTCCTCTGCAACGGAGCATTATCAGCAAATTGTACTTGCACTTTTAAAAAAAGACTTGATGATACTCACCTTCAACACAATGCCAGGAAATACAGTGTATAATACATAGATTTACACACAGATTGATGTACTCCCATAAAAGCTACTTAAAAGCTACTTCACCATGTCATTAAAGGTGAAGTAAGCGGTTTACTTATGTTAATATAAGTATTAAATTGCTCTTTATTCATACAGTGATCACTTTCATAATGTGCGTGTTTCATAAAGCTGATTTCTCAGTCGGCTGCTCTGCATGTAATCGGCTAATACACTTTTCGGGGGATCCCGAAATTAATATCCAATCACAAGAGAGAACGCTACAAACCGACACCCGTCTCACTCATGGTCTCACTGCCGGTGCACGCCAGAGCAACAGATGGGTGAATGTTTATGTGCCTACAATGGCGGAGCAGATACAAATCCTTCCCAATGTCTGTTTTGATGGTTTTTATCATGTTTTATCACACTTATGGATCTGAGATGATGCTAGACAACTCGCTGCTTGAAGACCGCAGTGCATTAATGTGGTGACGTAGGGACGAGCGAGGGGACTGCTAACTGCAGTAACTGACAGGAAGTTAGCTAAAAGAACCATTCCGCTTACAGCACCTTTGAGGGTTTCTGTGCAGAGATGCAGAAACACACCGTAAATGTCCTGAAAGCTGCCACATAGAGGCAAGGAAGGAACCACTTCTCTGGGCCTTTTCAAGCCATCTGCCATGGCCACACCTGAGAACCACCACACTGACAAGGCAATTAATAAGACTAGCATCTAGCTGTGGTGGTCAACCTCAGTGGCATATGTCCTTCTGATGACACCAGTTTGTCTGGCATCATCTTTAAATGGGCCCAACAGAAACATATTACCCAGCATTTTATAACGATGAGAACCAAGTCAATTTCTTTACTCCATCACTTTCCATCTAGAGGAGTTTTTAAAAAGTACTACACTTGATCTTAGACATGTGTTTTTGTTTGGATTTGCCTTGTTCAAATATACAGTTCCGGTAAAAATTAAGAGACCACTCCAAATGTTCAGTGTCTCTTGTTTTACTCTTTAGAGGCATATGTTTGAGTAAAATTAACATTTTGATTTTATGATATAAACTACTGTTAACATTTATACCAAATTCACAATACAATTATTGACATTTAGAACATTTTCAATAAGTAATGTAGAGATAAAGATTTAAGAAAAATCCAGACTGGTTTCTTAATTGTTTCCACATCTGTATAGATTGAAACGATACTCAATTCATTTTTAAAGATATTTTTTTGGAGTTGAAATGGGGCAGAGAGGGGAGTGACATGCAGAGAACTACCGCGGGATGGAATCGAACCCGGGTCCGCTGCTGGCCGAGGCCCATGGTGGGGACGCCCTACCAACTGAGTGATGTAGGCGCCCCTACATCATTCACTTCATGTCAAATCTATAATATGAGATTTCCGACATGATCATGCAGCAAGACAATTCACTGTTTTCAGGCAAGTTCAAGTCAAAAGGACAACTGGGACATGTAATGTATGTTGAGGTGTGTGGTGGATGAATTGATGCAACTTTGCACTTCGTTTTTTAGATTGATCCATGTGCCAAGGTGAAAATGTCAGTGCTGGGTTATGGAATGTGGTTTGGTGCTGCTGAGAGATTCTCAAAAAGGTTTTCGGCAGGAGGAAGTACATCACTTTGAGATCTGCGGACGGGCTTGGGGTGGGTCAGTGATGCGAGAGTGATTAAGCTACAGTGATCTGGAGACAGGTCAGCAGCACTCAAAGCTGGATTTATGTGCCCACCACACTACGAGCCATCCGTAATGAAGAGAGGTTGTGCTGGGCAGCTGCTAACAGTTTTCTAAAAGGGTAAAGCGTGTCTTCATTTATGGATAATGTCCTGCTGTAAATGTATGATAAAGATGTGCAAATAGTTTGACATTTTGGCAGTCAGTCTCACTGACTCCAGGCAATTTAGGCACAATGGAGGAGACTTATAGATATGCACAGCAAGGAATGTTTCTAAATAATTTCCCTTGAACTGCAAATAGGATATAAAAAAATAAACGCTTCCTACTCTGTGCACATGGGAACAGTATCCCAAGTTTACTCATGGAGTGTGTGGGAGTAGGTGTATCGCTGGCTTCAGGCCAAGTCTTTAGTATACAACATAAAATGGCAGGCCATATATGAGTTTGTGTGAAAGAAGAGATGTGCTTAGCAGTACAAAGTGACAAAAACAAGGTTTGAGCCTAATTTAGTTTGTCAATCATTTGGGGGTTTAGTATGGGTTTGTGATGGAAATGGTCAGCTTCAGTCTGATGCTGCTGGTGACTAAAAAAGAGGTGTTGCATCACATGGTATAAGCTCAGGCTCAAACATGTAGGGATTGAAGGTCCAAGGTTGATGTTAATTGGAGAACTGGCCAAACATGGGGCTACCAAGGGAGCATATATTCCACTATACTGTATATGCTACGATATTGATACCTAGATGTATCTGGTGTCCAGCAATGTGGTGATAGAGTGTGAAGCAAAGAGGGCACATGGAGCAAGCAGGCATATGCTTAGTTAAGGGAATAGTGCAGGGGGACAGTTCAATATCACACCCTGAGGCACTCATCCAAACGTGTCATCTAGGAACTGCACCAGCCATAATATAATCATCTCTACTTCATACACTCCTACACATACTCCATTACACCTTACATGCAAATATGATTTCTTCAGATGATGAACATTAAAGCGGATTATGTGTGAATAACAATGAAGGTACAGATCCAGTGCTTTCATACCACCAATGAATGCCAGGGTGTCTCTTCCGCTGAATGAGCAGTTACATTATGCACACATGCTTGTGAGTCACATTTCAGTTACAAATACTTTAAGAATCCTTGTTAGGTAAATACATGGCACATCAGTAATACTGTATGACTTGTTGTTGTTTTCCTCTGTGCAGGTGAAGTAGCTTTGAACTAACACATGTAGTGACTTGTCTTTGATTGGAATCTTGAGGATCCGTTGGTGATTGGCGTCAATACCAAACACATGAACAGGATCAGTTCCTCAATATCCATGTACACCAAATGTCCGATAACAAAATGGCGAGTATTGATATCGTAAAGCACTCCTTGGCAGTCTTAGTTTAGGGCCATACAGCTTATCCAGGGAATCCATAATGTCAATGGAGCAACAGTTTTAGTTAAAAATCAATTGAGCACAGTCAAACATCTAGGAGGTACAATGTGACTTTTTTGCGATGTGAATTAATAACTGCTGAAGCAGCGCAGTCAACATTTTACTAAACAGTTCTTTACAAATATGTATCTGTTATTTAACATTTATGACTTAAGGTTCCAAAACTTTAGGTAACAGTGCCAAACTCACTTTAAAATAAGATCTGTCTGGCCCTATTAACGACCTAACACAATGCAATGATCAGTAGTTGTGCAGCCATATAGTGCTCTGTCATTAAATGTCACAAGCACTTGAATAATGGGTCCGTCCAATGTTACAAAAAAGGGAAATCAAATATTCCATGTACACCATAACTGCCAACTGTTAGCCCATTCTGTTTCATTTGTTGCTGTGATGCCTTTTTCAAAGCATTGGCCATACACCTTCAACTCAAATAACATTTTTGGGTGATTGTCTGCTTGCAATGAGTGTTAATAATTGATCGGCAATTGAGGTTTCCTGTTATGGTAAGTGGCAGTCAGGCAGGCAAGTAGGACCCAGATGCAGACAGTTAAACTAGAAGACTATTTATTAGCGTCACAAATAAAACTCCAGACATGCAAAAAAGTCAAAAAGGCAAGGCACAGGGAACACAGGGAACACAGGGAACACAGGGAACACAGGGAACACAGGGAACACAGGGAACACAGGGAACACAGGGAACACAGGGAACACAGGGAACACAGGGAACACAGGGAACACAGGGAACACAGGGAACATACAAGGACAGACTCACCAACAGGTACAATGCTCAGACAGGGAACAAAGAAACACACGGAGTTATATACACACACAAGACAGGGTAGACAACGAGGGACAGGTGTAACACATTAGGGGAGGGAGCAGTAATCAAACAAGAGGGAAACCTGACAGGACATGGGGAGGAACAAGACAGACATACCAAAATAAAACAGGAAACAAGGGGAACCACCAAAACATGACAAGACAAAGACAGAACATGACATTTCCTCTTCAAATGATTCCCCTTGGGCGTGGATTTACTTTAGCTTGACCTCAAATTTTAAAATCAACATCTCAGTCTTTATAGCTGGAAATTAGAACCAATTTGCTAACATGCATGTCACATTTATTTTCATTTGTTTCATTCAATCAAAACACAACTTTACATCATTGCTTCATTGTTGCACAGTCCATTTTGGTTAAGGCTGTCTCTTGATTTAATACCGAAACTCACGCGTCCTGATTAATTTGACCATCATGAAATTGCATAGTTTAATAGTGGCCGACTTATACAACAGAAGCCCTGTATTAATTCCTGCTCCAATGATCGTATCGTATAATACATGCTGATGTCTCAGGCTGGGCATGTTATCTATTGGGAGGTTGGGATTAATCCAGTCAGACACATGGCTGCCTTATGGGCACCGTACATGCCGGGTCAGCCATCCCTGTATCATTTACTCGGGGGGGGGGGGGGGGGGGGACCCTGTGAGTCAGTGCTTACCCTTTGACCTTAATGTTTAACAAGGCAAGTGTCAGAGGCAAGGCAAATATGGTGGCGCTTGCTTGAAGTGGCCAGAGGGTAGATTAGGATAAGATACAGCAGGTAGGATAGATAGCCTAGACCAGGGGTGCCCACTAGGTCGATCGCGATCGACCGGTAGTGTGGGTCGATCGCGTGGCATTCTTCATTTTTTTTTTTTTTTTTTTTTTTTTACTATGAAAGAGCGAACGAGCCGTGCGAGCATGCGCCGACGTTCGGTAGAGGGAGAGAGGACACCACTTTCTATTTTGACATACAGTACATATCAGTTTGTTAGCCAGTGAGCTAACCAAAGCTAATCCAAGTCAAGGAAGTGGAGAGGCTTCTGCACTGTGACAAATTCTACTATGTAAAATACAGCCAGAGAGAGGAAGACTGTTCAGACTAACAGAGCACCACATATTCTAGTGGCACAGAAGTGATCATTGAGAAGGATGTTTTTGTATGACTATAAGTCTGCCTTTAAGATCAACCTATATGCATTTGTGTATATTTCTTGCTCTTTTAAATTAGAATTGCTTAAGCCTTCCTAGCCTAATACATGGGTCAAAGACGTGACGCCTTCATTTTCTGTACTCCTGCATTCATTTGAAATTGAAAAATTATTCAAATACATAAATATATACCATATATTTGTGGCATATTGACCATATATGTGCTCACTTAAACTTTTCAAAAAACATTAGTCATTAGCAATTTTCTGTTATCCAAAGTGTCAAAAAATCATGTGGTGCGACCGTCCACAATGATTTTCTGTTTTTAAAACTTATTTGACATTACTCTGAATGTATTTAATTATTAGTCTGCCCTATTTGGCATGACCTCCTACATGTGTTGTAGTTCTGTGCAAAATTGCAAAGCATTTGCATTTACATTTACATCATTATATACGAACAAACTTTGTACCAAATTGTCCATTTCATGAAATATCATGTGGTGCGACCATCAAGAACAAGTCAGACGACCCTCAGAACATATGTAACTACCGACCAATCAGTATTTTACCTATAATTTCCAAGGTTGCTGAGAAATGTGTATCAGAGCAGCTTGTTTCTTTTTTAAATAATGGTCCATTTACTCTTCATCCCATGCAGTTTGGCTTCAGGGCCCACCACTCTGCGGAAACAGCTAACTGTTTTTTCTTAGAGGAGGTCCGAGCAATGGTCGACAAGGGAGGTGTTGTTGGGGCTGTGTTTTTAGACCTTCGTAAAGCTTTCGACACAGTCAACCATCAGGTCCTTATTGCCAAACTGTCTGCTTTTAACTTCTCACATTTAACACTCAAATGGATTGAGTCATATTTAACTGGTAGAAGTCAACATGTTTTTGTGAACAATCAACGTTCACCAGCTCTTAATTTATGCACTGGGGTACCACAAGGATCGATACTTGGCCCGCTTTTGTTCAGTTTGTATATTAATGATCTGCTGTTGGTTTGCCCTGATATCAAAATACAAATGTATGCAGACGACACTGTAGTATATGTGCATGCCAAAACAAAAGATCTGGCTGCTGCTAAACTGACCACAGCTATGGACCAGATCACTAATTGGCTAAACCATTCCTGCCTCCAACTTAATGTTAATAAAACCGTAGGATTTTTTTTTACCAAAAGACAATGTAACATCGTGTCGAACATAACAATATCAGGTCAAAACATAAGTATTGTGCCAAAATTTAAGTATCTGGGCATTATCATTGATTCTACTCTTTCTTTTAAAGCACACATTAAGAAGGTGTGCAACAGGGTCAAGTTTAGCTTAGCCAATTTTAAATATATTAGAAATTCCCTAACTTTTAATGTTGCCAAACTTTACATGGATGCCATGATTATGTCACATCTTACATACTGTATGACAAGCTGGGGACAAACTAACAGTTTGTCATTGAAGCCATTAGCAACTCTTTACAAGAGAACACTCAAAGTGTTGGACCAGAAGCCTAACAGCTCACATCATTGTACTATATTAAATAACCGTAAACTGCTGAGCTGGGAAAATGTAATCAAATGTAAAAACATCTGCCTGGTTTTCAAAATTCTGCATAACACCGCTCCTCCTCCTTTAAAATCATTCATAATCCAACGTAACAGCAGCAATCAGATCACCAGAAGCACCACACGGGGTGACCTTCTAATCCCATTTAGAAAAAGCACATTTGGTCAACAATCATTTTCTGTTAGGGCAATACAAAACTGGAATTCACTGCCTACCACTATCAATGAAATACATACATTTTCCACCTTTACAGCACATCTTAAAACATGGCTGTCCGACAACTATAACTGCACACATTAATTTCTGTCAGACGTGATGTGTGTGTTTGATGTGTCATTGTTGCTGCCGCTCCATCTCTGCTACCTGCCTGCATGTTCTGCCCTATGTACTTTCAATGTGATCTTTGTGGCCTATTTTCCCTTGTCTACTGTGTGTTTGTGTTGTTGTTGCATGAACTGCCTTGATATCTTTGCCATCATCTGTGCTTGCCTGTTTGTTCTTGCTCCAACTGTGTGCAATATGTTTGTTTGTCTTTTTCCCCTTCTTGCTCAGGCCTGCTGTAATTATAAATGTAATGTATTTTTTAATTTTTTTTACTGTTATGTATTGTAGGTTGCCTACTGACAACTGGCCGGGGACTACAGCTGGAAATTAGCCAAATAGGCTAAAGCTGCTCCTTCTCAAAGGGGACTGTCCACGAAACTATAAACAAATAAACTAAACTAAACTAAACTAAACTAAACTAAACTAAACAACCACTTTCAGTACTTTTATGTTGAAATCCATTCAAAGACAGGAAGTTGCATCATATGCCAATTTACCAAGGGAAGCTTCAAACAGGTTTGTAGCTCACTCTTAAATTTGGAAAAAATCAACCTTTATAACGGCTGGTATGATGTGTCGACTTTTGGATGTCATGTGGTACGACCGCAAAAAAACAATAAATATGAAGTTATTTCTACAAATATATACTTTTATTATAAATGTCTTGGTGCCCTATTGTTAAAAGCTAGCTTGTTTTCTTTAGGTGGCCCATTCTGTGCCTGTAAATTCTGATTGAACTTGAAAATATCATGCGGCGCGACCAAATATCATGTGGTGCAACCATTGTTAAGTGCTTTCCATGATAGAAATATGTCCTAGATTGGCAGTTTGTGTGTTTATATATATATTTGATGACTCACATGCATTAAGTACTTTTTTATAATATTATTAAAATACTTTTATGCAATCTGAGATCTATTTTCTAACATTTCAGAAAAAATGGCTTATGTCTGATAATGTGAGAACAAAAATGTAAAGATTATTTTGGAGAATGTCATTTCACTTTCATAATTATGCATTTATTATTAACTTATGTATTTCTATTACAGTTTTAATCTTTTTTACTAGATGCCACTGCCAAACAAAGTGACATCTGTCAACAGGCAGCATGTTAAAGGTGGATGTCAGTGACTCTGGAGAAAGCTTGTTGTAAAAATCCCATTTTGACCAATCAGTGAATATCTCCTCATGATCTGCTGCTACCTGTGTTTACTGTGTGTGTTCACTGAAAACAAATACACAGCCTAGGCTCAGTAAACGGGCAGCTTTGTTTACATACCAGTTTACAGAGTCTAGGCTGTACATTAACACCAGATTTTTTTTTTCAGCACACACACAGTATGGACAGGTAGTGTGAGGAGATATTCACTGATTCTGACAAAAAAGTGATTTTGACAAGCGTTCTCCAGAATTGCTGACTTCTCCTTTAATCCTTTATCTACAGAGTCGAGTACCTTGCGAGGAGGAGAAGGACGTTCCATAAACCCATCATCGACACGATTACTGTCAAGTTAAATTACTTGTTTATTCATGAATGTGTACTGCAATTAAAGGTGGGAGTCAGCAATTCTGGAGAAGGCTTGTTGTAAATATCCCTTTTTGACAAAATCAGTGAATACCTCCTCACCATCCACTACCTGTCTGTACTGTGTGTGCATTGGAAAAAAAATCTGGTGTTAATTCACATCCTAGGCTGTTATGTAAACAAAGGGGTTCCGACCAAACCTTGACTTTGAAACTAAAGGGACTTGACAAGCATTCTCGAGAGTTGCCGAAGCACCTTTAAATGTTTGTGTTGTTGCTTCAAATGTTTATGAAAATGTGATGTTTATGAAATATTTCTTCATGAAAATTCTGTGGAAGTTTAATCAAATCTGGTTTGAATCAATGTTTTTCTATGAAATGTATTGTTTATTGACCTATTTTATATATTTTCAATCATATAAGGTATTTATGTCATTTGGTGCGACCAATAGTCATCCGGTGCGACCAGTAATAGTAATAATTGTATTCAATTAAAAATAAAATATGCCATTGTTGTGGGTGAAATGGTATGTAATCACTTATACAGTATGCTCTTCAGGATAGCAGAGGAGCTCGACTGCCTTCTCAGTGCAGAACGAGCACAGGGTGTCATCTTTAGTGCAGAGTCATCATTGTACTCCAGAGTGTTGCATGGCAGCAATGTGTCTAGACAAGGACAGAGGATAAAGGCTCAGAAGTCAGCCACAGCTGTCTTACAAAGTCCTCCTGAAGATATTGCCGTTATTGCCGTCTGGCCCATCTCATTAAGACACTGTTAACAATCCTTGGTCAACTGTGACTTCTGAATGTGCCTATGAATAAGAAAATAACTGGACTGGAAAACACTTTTCCTCTGTCAGTCCCTGCTCAACTATGAAGTTGTGCAAAGGGGGAAACGGGTTCTCTAAATGTGCATCAAGCAATGAGTCAAAGAGACAAAGGGAAACTCGGCTGTTGGGACTAACCTCCAATATGTGGCAGCAACCCATACGCTGGTTATCTAATTGGTATAAATGTGTGCACTCCGAGCGAAACTTTCTACATTTGCCTTTTAATCAGCTAGCTTCATCATGATTCTTACTGGGTTTGCTAAGAATATCCGGACTGCAAGCGCAGTGTTTTGGAGAATATGTTCTTCAGGGATCCATCAGGAATTTCGAGATGACGGTTTCCAAATTAAAATTCCAATTAGAATCAATCACAGTCCCGTCACCACCCGGATCCTATTTTGAAGGACTCTAGTTATGCTAAAGAACGCCAAAGGCTTGAAAAATAATGGATGGCAATGAGTGTAACAGACTTCCCCCTCCAACCTCTCATATTCTGAACCAATCCCAGTTGTGATTAGTCATGAAGTTAAACAAAGAGAAGTTCAAACTTTGGGGGATACTTACACTAATTATTTTCGACTGATAAAAGTTGGGGAGGGTACCAAAATTAGCAAACCATGCAGTACCATTTTTTCCCCCTTTTTGTTGGGGGTACCAAGCTGTCCCAGAGGGTCCCAAAAGGGCAGAGCTAGACACTGTTGATTGGTCGACAGTATCGAAGGAAAACAAGGCGGCATACAAACTGCATGGAAACTCAACCCTGAAAAAGCAGTGCATGACATACAGTTACAGACTGCCTATCAAAGCCATAATGACTGCATTCATATGGTTGCACTGGAGGGTGCATATATCTGGTTTGGCTTCATCATGAAGCTGAAGCTTGGGGACAGCTGGGACTTTTAATGGTTTCATCTGTGAATGTTCTCCATCACTTTCAGATTCAGCAGGACAGTAGTGCAACTTGAGCCTACTTTAATTGTTTGTGACAGGCGAGTTCACATTGGTGCTTGCCCCCCAAACACAGCTCTCAGCATGATATTTTTAGTTGGATTAAGCATGTATGTGATAACACAGCAACAACCACTGATTTGTACAGTTGAGCCTCTAGCATGACAAAAGTCAGACAAGTCAAAATGCTCCCTCAGTTTCTCTCATGATTCTGACCTGAGGCAAGGCCAGGGTGAGTTTAGCTACATCAACTTAAGAGAGAACAATGATAATGTACGTAAAAAAAGTGGTCAAAATAGATCAAAGCACTGTACATGTGAACAGGATCAGTTCCTCAATGAATGTGGTATATTGAAAATAGTCCAATTAATGCATGGCCTTAGAAACATACTGTATGCAAATCCGCGTTACTAAAGGTACTAAAGCTCTGTGGAGTCACGGAACTGCGTCTGCTAAAACAGGTATGTGCGAGAGAATGTTTCAAACCAGTCCAGTCTCCCAGAATAAATACAGTGACTCATAAATATCGCCTTACTTCAGTGTGAACCAAAGTGAATATCACATACTAAGTACTGAGCATACCTTCACCCACTCACATTGTATTTATATTGCATCCTTGGCGGAATTCCAGCTATGCATTTTTTTTGCTAAATCTAATATTGAGTCAAAAATAACACTTTAAAAAGGTGGAATCCCATTTTGTTCACCGTAGGTTTCACCAGTATTTCAATATCATGCCTTCAGTGTTACTGTGTCTGTGGTGATACATGTAGTCAAAGTGTATAGTCAATCATTTGCACTAACTACGATGATTGAAATATATTATTTACATGTGTACTAATGTTATATTAATGTGGGAGCTTCAACACCGAACCCAAACTATTGTGTGGGAAACAAATACAAACATTATTTTCAAATGTGAATACAAAAGTGCACCATTGTAAATATATTCACTTACAGTATGTACTTATGTAATCAGAAATTCTATTTATAGAACTCAGTTGTGTGGATGTTGTAAAAGCGCTGGGAGCTGTGCATTGTCCGCATCACATCCATGCAAATAATTTTTTTAGAACATTTCAGTGTGCAAGGCATGATACTATGTAACTTACATTATGTAATATTTCCTTTCCATATGCCCATCCTTTTCCCTTTAACTGGTAAAGAGTAAAATCAAACAATGGGCCATCAACTTGAACTTACTGCATTGGGCTTTGACAGTCCTAACTTCTTTTTCATGTATCTTATGTTATTTTGTATTGTATCTTGTACAGCACTTTGGTCAACTGATGTGGTTTTTAAATGTGCTATAGAAATTATTTTGACTTTGACTTTATCAACAAGTGACACCAGGGCTCAGGTAATGACATGTTCACAAGTCACGACACATCCGCTAAAAGGTCAAGAGCACTTTTGTAATGCAGCTCTCCTGCACCAGAGTACGATCTCAGACGATGGATACAAAGGTTACATCAACCCGCTAAGCCCCTGGATGAGCTGACACTGTGACACCTGTTAAATACAAGTCTCAAATGAACAACACATGTGCTACAAGGAACTTTTAAATATTTCTGAAACAGTATTGCAACTTTTTTTTGCTCTGATGATCATAAATGACATGACATAGCAAACAGTGCTATTTTTATATGTTTTTTCTTAATGCCTTTATTATGGGTACGTTCATCCAGGAACTACAGCTGGTGTAGTAAAAACACTACTGCCAGTTGTCCAAAGGGGGTGCAAGAATCAATACAAACTGAAAGTTCCTCGGAGCACCAATCTTAATTTTAGATTTCTTTTGTAAAATGTGTTATAATTTAGCGGACAAAGGGTGTAGCACCTTACTCTATATATTTTGAAGAAATAAATTGAATAAGGGTTGGAGGTGATTCGCGATCACCTATAATGCAAAATATAACTTCTATTTTTTTTAACATTAATATGTGACAATGAGAAAAAAAACAACCCTCTCTCTTTTTCTCTGTGTTTCTGCTGATGTCTTTCACAATACCTGTGCACATAGAAAAAATGTATGAGTCGACTTGGAGTGTATTTGTAGACACCTCCTTCAGAACTACCATTCCACATCAATTTCCGGTCAGCGCCATTATATTGCACAGTGGTGTGTCTGAGTAAGATGAAGCAGGATAGAGACATACTGATGTCCATTCAATGTTTATTTTAAGTTGAAAGTGATTCTTTATTTTTTATTTTTTTTACAATAAGCCCACCTCACAGAAAGCAAGCAGCCTGAGAGACAACTCTGCATGGGTCCAAATGCAACCTTTCATAACTCCCTGCGTTCCAAATCACATACTATTTCTTCTTACTACACTACATACAGAAGAGTTTTAGGGCCATAGCAGATACAAACAAAATAATTTTTTTTTTCATTATGTCGAGAAATGTCAAGAATAAAGACGAATACTCCAAAATGCTATTGGAGTTAGTGGGTGCATTTATGTATTTTAAGCATACTACAATTGACCTGCATGCATTGGGACATCCTACATATTGATTGATTGATTGATTGATCGTCTTTATTTCGAACATGCAAGCAAGTTTGAATATTAATAGATGAATGAATAAAAATCCTAAATATTTTTCTGGCATACTAAATAGTAGGGAAGTATGGGGATTAGAACGCATGGTTAGTTACTCAAGATGTTCAACCTACAAGCACCAGAAATGTCCCCTGCTTTGAATCCAAGTCAACAGTATTCATTATCATCTATATTTTGCTAACATAGTGCACTGCCATAGTCAACAAATACATAAAATGCAATCAAACAGCTTGACTCTAGGATCACATTTTGAGGATATCAGCTCACACATTCCTCCACAGTGAGTAAGTAATCTCAGCATTACGATTCCCTTTACAAACCTCTTTTTAGGTCATCAACTTTCCCGACAGTAAGGACAGTGTGTGAGACGGCGGAGTCTAAGTTATGTACACTACCATCAATCAAAGAGGGCTATAGCTGGCAAGGTTGGTACCGACCCCACACACCTCAGCTAGCGTCCCCGTTACCAAAGTGTCATCTCAAAGTCAGCACAGGTCAATTGCAGATTGCAGTAGACTTTCCATGCATTCCGAATCACATACTCTTCCTTTTTTTCGATTCTACATACATCCGACGATAAAAATAATCTAGTTAGGATGCAGTTAGGCATACTATTGGGACATACTTTTACTTATTTATTTCATCATAACATTGCGCCTTGATCTTGCCTCTTGCACCCCTGTTTTTTTTCATATGGAAGCTCCGTTGATGTGACGTCACTTCAGGTTCGTACTGGATTATGGGTCAGAATCACCCAAATAGGATGCTGTTTTCAACACAAAAAATCTTGGCCGGATGTAGTAGACATCCGGGTCTTTTTAACCAATCCTAAATCTGGCCACAGGAATCGGGACATCCTAAATCTTTGTTCTACCATACTAAATAGTAGAAAGTATGCGAGTCGGAACGCAGGGTAAGTGAAATCTCCTAAACTTACCACTTAGATTTGCCCGCAGTTCCAAAACAAAGTTAAAGGTGCAGTCAGTGATTCTAGAGAATGCTTGTTGTCAAACTCAGTGACATATCCTTTGTTGATATACACGTTAACAGAGCCTAACCTGTGTATTAAAATTAAGATTGGTTATCAGTGTGCACACAGTATTGGCAGGTATAGCGGATAGTGAGGATATATCCACTGATTTTGACAAAAAATTGATTGACGCTTTCACCAGAATAGCAGACTCCACCTTTAACCATGCACACCCTTTTCCCGCAACACAATTAAACCACTGTCTAATTATGTTCTCTCTGCCATTATGTGCAAGTTTTTTTTTTGTTTTGTTTTTTTTAACCTTTATTTATAGGTAAATCCCATTGAGACCGAAGACTCTTTTTCAAGGGAGACCTGTTCCCATTCCCACGTTACCATTCACACACACATTCATACACCGATAGCAGGCTAACTATCGAACATTCACACGAGGCAAGGTGGGTGAAGTGTCTTGCCCAAGGACACAACAACCATGACACAAGTGGCAGGGCGGGGATCGAACCTCCAACCCTTTGATCATCAGCCGACCCGCTCTACCAACTGAGCCACAGTCGCCCCAAAGTTATGGATATTGTATGTCAGTTATGGTCTGCTTTTGAGTTTTGCATGTACTTGCTCAGTCCTGTTTGGCTCATTATACATTCTTACACTCACTAGAGTGGTGTCTTCTTCTTATCCTATTTTACATGTGTCATCCCTGACATATAGTGCCTATATGTTCTGCACAGCATTTGTGTTCAAATTGACTTTTTATTTAAGAACCAAATTACCTGACATTATAAAGTACTTTTCATTCTTTTGTAGAAGTAGCCATTTTCCTTATATCAGTTCTGGAAATTGGCCTGGACAGCATACACATGTGCATGAAGGCACATTTTCACACGGGCATGCTTAAACTTGTGATGCTTCCCTATAAGTCTTGTAATGATAACCTAAGCCTTTTAGGTGCTATGACTTGGGGAAAACACAGTATATAAGTCTGCAACATCAAGCGAACAGTGACAGAAAAGTAATCCCACATAAACCATAGGAAGGTATAATATTCCTCCTCTTTCACATCAAGAACACAGCAGCAGCAGCAGCAGCATTGCAAACTGTGATGCCATCCTCCTGAGCCCAGTCTATTGAAAGACCAATTTGAAGGCCCCCTCTGGGCAGCTGTAAAGGCCGGTGATGGATGGGCGGATATGTCAGGAAGTTCAGTTCAGAGACACATGCTCATCCCCATGATCTTGTTCATTAGAAAGGGGAGCATTGACTGTTTCTTCACATTCTCATTTACCTACAGGGAGTGTCTCTCCAAAAGCAAACGCTAAGTCCTGAGTTACCCCCCCAAAAAGAAAAAACTAAAAGTACAATTTGTTAGCTTCATAGCATAATTGCCTAAATCATATTTACTATACTCTAATTTTACTCTACAAACTACTCTATTCTAAATCTACTCTACGCTACATCTACTTTTAGTTAGCCAAATAGCATAATTGCCTAAGTCATATTTTAAGGGTTATAGAGTAGGGTAAAGTACATGTAGAGTAGAGTAGATGTAGAATGGAGTAGATGTGGAGTAAAAGTAGAGTAGAGTAAATATGATTTAGGCAATTATGCTATGAGTCTAACAAAATGGAACTCTTGATACCACTCCTGGCAGGGCCGTGCACAGACATTCTTTTTTTGGGGGGGCAGGGGCTCAAGCCAAAAAAAAAAAAAAGCGCATTTACCCCTTTAACAGTCACAATACCATCCTTTTACTGTACGTTCACACTTCTGCCATCCATAGTAACACACTTTGTAAATAAAATGGGACCTGTTTATATCCTACCGAAACAAAGTATTCACGAGTAAACATTGAATAGCTTTAAGTTTCCCTGCATGACAGGGAAAACGTACTAATGTAAATTATCTTGATTTCTAGCAAGTACAGTCCTACTGACAGTTGTTATTTTTGTAAATGGAGAATGTAAAAGGTCTTATGGTTTCCCTGTGTCCCTGTGTTTCCTGTTTTATTTTGGTATGTCTGTCTTGTTTCTCCCCATGTCCTGTCAAGTTTCCCTCCTGTGTGATTACTGGCCCCGCCCTAATGTGTTCCACCTGTTCCTCGTTGCCTACCCTGTCTTGTGTATATATAGTAGTCCTTGTGTTTCATTGTTCCTTGTCTGAGCATTATGGTTGCTGGTGAGTCTCGTCCTCTGTGTTACCTGTGTTCTCTGTGTGAGCCAAAATAAATCATTGTTTAACTGAACCGTCTGCTATTGGGTCCTACTTGCCTGCCTGCCGTTAACCGTAACATCAGGACAAGCTGGAAAGTACATTTGAGAGGGCGGGGCATGTGGGGTACTTCCTATATATATAAGGAATACTTTTTTTGTGGTTATAACTCTGCAATATTGTCTTGATAGAATAGAACATATTTTGTGTACGATGTGTATTTGGCCCGGAGCATTGACAACTTTTAGTGCTGTACTGCCCTACAAAGGCAAAAGACCTTAACTCACCAGAGTGTAGAACTGAGAAAAATGAGTTCAAAGTTATTTTGTTGTCCTGCCAAATCAGTTGTAGGTAGATACTTGAAAATTTGGCATGTTATTGTATGAAAAGGAAGTTATTTATCCCCCAAAAATCTAAAATTTTAACTTGACCTTTGACCCTTATTCGGAAGTTACTGTACTCTGCCTTTGTATTATCTGCAAAACAATAATGGGTCATGCAAAGGCAAAAGACCTTAACTTCTATTCTATTGACAATTTGGATTTGTATCACTCTATATCAACATTTCCTGTTATAACAATGATAGCATTAAGTGAGTGGTGTCTTGTTAGGCATAATACTACACAAATTGAATATATAAAAAATAAAATAATAATAATTTTATGGCTAAAATTATTAATTTTTGGAAAATTAAAAAAAAATTATGGTTGTACTTATTTGAGATAAAATAACACTTAAAAGTATCCACCTATATTTCTTACATTTGAAAGGTTGGATGTCAGTAAAATGTATTCTCTTATATGCCATTTATAATTTTCTGATAAACGTATAGGAATATGTGTTTGATGCCATTATGTGCAAGTTTTCTAGAGTCAGTGAAAAAACACTGCGTTTTTTATGGAATAGAAAATGTATGTATATTTGTAAGAGAGAGAGAGAGAGAGAGAGAGAGAGTCCGGATTGCAGGGACTTAATTCTTCCCACAACTATTCTAATAGGCTACTCTTTATAATTATGAAAAAACATTTTGTAATACACACTTTCACAAACACATTGGTGTTTGGTTAGGCCCCACTTCATACCCTGAAAATCCAGAGATAGCACGAGCAAATTTGCGTTCTTGTATGAAGACATACTTTTAGACTAGGCTACATAGATGTTTAAAAGTGGTATTCAGCAAGTAGGCCTACCGTGAGACCAAAATCACTTTATGAGCTGATCACTTTATGGCACCGCACCGGAAAATATAGGCCTACAAGCCAGCGAATGGACTAATAATACTGATAACTCTTTATGGATTTAGACAATGGATTTTTCTACTCGGTGGATATTTTTTTGCCATGGATTTTGACCAGATTTCAAGAAAAGGTAAACTGCGATCTAGGATCTGGATTGGTTTATCGTTCAGGCTATGTTTTCTCCGAGCCAGGGAGGTGTGTCTTGAGGCATCGCCATCTCGCTCGCGTTGTTTTCAGTCAGTGAGTGGACTGGACTGTCATTGGCAGGCAGCTTATTAGCCTACTTACTTTATTGAAGTTAATGTGTGTGTTACAGAAGTAGGGTGACCAGATGTCCCGCTTTGTGCGGGGCAGTCACGCATTTCAATTACTTTTGAGACGTTGTCCCACATTGTTAATTATAGTGAGCCCGCATTTTTAAATGCGTGTTTTATAATCTGGCATGTATCCGATAGCTGTGTGGAGACAGCAGTCTTGCTAGTTGCTACTGGAGCGCTGCCGAGCTCAGTGGTGGGGTCTGTGAAGGTGCTGCCCACCTTCCTGTTACTTCAAAATAAAAGCCAACTCACGTTTGTCCAGTGAAATGCTAATGTGATGGCAGTGAAATGCTTTTAATGTGGAAGCGCAGAAGTACTTCAATTACATGCAATACACAGGCAAATCACCGTAACTCCAGCGCTGTAAACAGTAACTCCACTGTGGTGCTTTGTAAAACCATGGACATATAAAGAAGTAAAACAAAGGCAGAGCGCCGTAACTCAGCCGTAACTTAATCCGAACGTTCCATAGCGACGCAAAAACAAAGCCAAAGGACCGTAACTGATGTTACGGTCTTCTGCCTTGGCTTTCCCTCTGCTTTTGGAAGTTACGGCAAAAACAGTATCTTATTTTGATAAGAAAACAACAGAATTGACCCAAGATATTTGTTCACATGATAAAACTGATGGCCAGTGTTCCAAAAATGACAAAAACTCATTTTTGAAAAAAATGAAGTTACGGTCTTTTGCCTTTGCACGGCAGTGTAGTGATCACACATTTGCCAGTGGTGAGGAACAGCAAGCGCTGTCCACATCAAATCAAAAAGCCCGGTCTATTCCTTTCTTTGATGGTGGAGGTTCTCAGCAGGAGTCTGACATAATGTTCTGAGAAAAAAGCTGGACATCTTTTCACCTGGAGACAGCCCAATCAGAAGCTCCAGATTTGTGTGACAGGGGACTATAACAAGGTCTATGTCATTATGCACACAGCTAAATGAGCTAATGGAGAAGCTATCAACAGTACTCTGTGCCCACGAAAGACGTTTCCCTCCTGGAATATTTAACTTTATCAACTCAATTTTACAACTTCAGCTCACTCAACATCCCATTCCATATAATTTCATTCCCAACAGCCCACATGGGTGATTAATTTTGTCCTTTGAAATGCCTCATCCTAATGTGACTAAAAAGGTCATCTGGAACTGTTGATTCAGTACATGCTTAAAATCAGACCATCGCTTTTCAAATCAACTATACACTACACATGCTATGTACACAAATACACTAAGCATGCCTTGATGCTTACTCATTGGTAGGGGACAGCAGTTGTAGGAAGCTTGGATTCACATGAGTAAAGAGGGCTTTCATTGCTGACCCAGTTTTATGGCAAAAAACCCAACTCTCAATCCACTACTGCAGCATAATCCACATCTCCACTGTCTGTCCATGTGCTAAGTAGGCTCTACATACTGATATTAAAAGTATCTAATAGCTTACCCATAGGCTATAAGTATACAAACAGTGTTTTAACTGCAACTGACATTGTGACCAGTTACAGTAGAAAAGTACAGGTGTACACCTGTCTAACCCATGGTGGTGGGTGATATTGTTTATTCTTCTGTTCTTTTCTGTTTTAGTGTGTACTTTGTTAGTATGTTTTGTTTGTATTCTTTTAGTATATTGTGGTCATTCTAACATATTTGAAAATGAGCCTCCTGGCTAACACTGGCACCTTTACAGAAATGTTGCTGAATGTTCAATGTCCCTTTTTCAATAAATACATAAATTAAAATGAAATTAAAGTGTTACCAGGATGGTATGGGACTGTCCCGCTGAAAACTCAAGCAGCTAAATGGCATTTATTATTTTCTATTTATTAACACCTGCACTTTCCTTACTATTATATGTCAAAATGTTCTATGTGAATAAGGTATGCACTTTTTGGAAATAGATATTCAAGTAAAGCAGACACTGCCTGAAATGTAGCCTATATGTAAATGTAGCCTATATTTTAGTAGCACTTTAGTGAATGCAGCCAATCAGTTACATTCCCACACTGCATGCTATTGGCAGTAGGCCTTTCAAGCAGTAATTGAGAGCCATTAAGAGCAAGCTGCCAGGCGTAGACAATAATAAATGATGACAATGTTAACAGCTGTAGTGATAGCAGATGATCTTTGTTTTAATTAATTTTTTAACAAGAAAATTAATTTTAATGAGGACACACACCAGCACGTCTCATTGAAGGACAATGTGGCCGTAACAAACCTGGGCACACGGTGGGATATTATATGTATAATACATGTCCCATTGCTATCAGTGGCCATCAAGCGGTTGGATTGCGAAGTGCAGCTTTGAGCGCAGCATCCCCTGCCATGCCATCTCTCCTCTTTTCTCTCCATCCTTTCTCTCTCTCTCTCTGCCTCTCTAGCCGTCGCCGGGAGCAGTTTGTGTGTGTGTGTAGTGCTATCCTCGTGTGTGTGTGTGTGTGTGTGAGAGAGAGAGAGAGTGAGTGAGTTTGTGTGTGTGCTGGTTTATTCCAACTGCACGCTGGGGCTGCGTTTCCTCAAGAAAAGCTCACATAGCTCTCTCAGTTTTTTCCGCCCGTTCTTATTGCCGCTTTCATTGTCTTTGTCGACAGTGATAAAGAGAGCAGGTACAATATTTCTTCCATTCCGTCAATGTATTACGAGTTGCCTTTTTTTTCTTTACCTATTTTTTTTTGTTTGCTGATCTTCACAGATGTTATGTCAACACTTTTTTGGGTGCGGGGGGGAGGAGCGGGGGGGGAGGGGGGTATAGGCTACTCGCGGCTCTATCTAATGGAATGTGTTGTGGCTGTTGTCTCTTTCAGTTCAAACCAACGGGGCCTGTTTTTGGAATAGGAAAAAAAGCATTGCTGTTTTCCGGACTTTGAGAGAAGAAAGAAAGGACTCCTCTGGAATTTCCTAAGGAATTTATTCGGACATCTCCCGTAAGTGGACTGATATATATACTATACTATACTATATATATTTTATTTTTAAGCCTTCATGATTAATAGAATGCATGCATGCACCTCTTTTGCCACATTGAGTTTATTTTCTTCGATACAATACATTTAAACCAGTGCATTTTTTTCTCCATTCTTCTATTTTAATTACAGTTACCGGGGCTTTGCATTCTACCGCCTGGGTTTATAGTAAGTGGCATCTAGACTTCTTCTTTTTCTCTGCATCTATCAGTTCTGTGAATCAGCGCAGTTGACTAGCGGATAGTGTGTGTGTGTGTGTGTGTGTGTGTGTGTGTGTGTGTGTGTGTGTGTGTGTGTGTGTGTGTGTGTGTGTGTGTGTGTGTGTGTGTGTGTGTGTGTGTGTGTGTGCGCGCGCGCGTGTGTTTGTGTGTGTGTTCTGCGAGTGAGAGTGGAATTAAGTGTTGGTTTGATGTCTGCTCCTAAGTTATGTGTCGTGCTGCGATGTAAAGAAGGTTCCCAGGGCGCATATTTTTGCATATCTTTTAGCATCCATCTGCGTTGTGGATAATGTAGCACCCGCAACGCGCACTGGTTTGCACTCCAGATGGTGGGCGACATATATTTACAGATGAGCCTATTTTTCGTCGTCATTTTTAAACACATATCATACTGTACTGTGGCTTAAAAATACAGAGTCGTCGTTTTGCCCCAAACGAAGTCTGCGCCTCTCCCATACACTGTATGTCGAGGATGAAAGGTGTGAGAAGAATGCGCGCACGCAACCATTTGACGTCGCGGGGCATATGCCGTGTGTTAGTGAGTTAGTTGCTGGACGTGTTGAAAAAAGTTTGGTGGAATGTTTGGTCCTGGAAGCAGACGCGGCTTGATTTGCCCCATTGTTTGAGGGCGTGCGCGCGCGTGTGTCGTAGTGTGTGTGTGTGTGTGTGTGTGTGAGAGAGAGAGAGTGCGT
The DNA here is from genome assembly GCF_949987685.1 of Ammodytes marinus. Classification (NCBI taxonomy): domain Eukaryota; kingdom Metazoa; phylum Chordata; class Actinopteri; order Uranoscopiformes; family Ammodytidae; genus Ammodytes; species Ammodytes marinus. Next base: position 2,824,790 of record NC_137227.1, read on the forward strand.
GCGTGCGTGCGTGCGTGTGAGAGATAGTGCGTGCGTGCGTGCGCCCAAGGTGCTCCCTCCTGACTCAGGGGGACGTAGACCATACGGTGGGCGGGTTGTGACTCACCTAGTTTACCCGTTTTCTTTTTGCCGGTTGTTATCTGACAAGGCTATGATGTCACATTTGGTGGATGATTGACAGCCGATCATGTTCAGCAGTGTGGATCATGATCAGCAGTGTGTCAGCAGAGGCTCCTTGTTTCACCCCCCCCCCCAATTCCATCACTGCCAGTGTCAGCTATTTGCTAGTGACCACATTCTTCGATTCCCACCCCAACCCACCCTCTATGGTCAAGCGTATTCCTCAAATATTACACTGTAAGCCTACTGACAAGTGATACACATATAGCCAATTAGCCATGATTTGCAGTCCCCAAGGGTGGAAAAAAAGACTCAGAAAAGGCACGATAATGAACTGAAAAAAAAAAGATTGTGTGTATCCATTATGTTGTGTAGCAAGCCAAGCAGAGGGGAAACAATGGCAAATGAGGGGCAAGGACAGCCCACGCCGGCCGGAGATATGTGTCTTCCCATGGCTACGGCGTAGAGTGACACGGGGCTAAGTGAGCGTGACCGTTGTGGAGAGGTAATAGCATTACGCTCTGCCAGTCATGAGGCGGCCGGTGAAAGAGAGAGGCCACTGTTGCATTTTGAGAACAAAGTGGGAAGTGTGCACAAGGGCAGGAGACTATGACATTAAGGGCACTGAGAAGTTTAACACCTAATGACAGGACTCACTTTGCATGGCTCAATATCGCACTGTTGCTCATTGTTAGTTATCATACATATATTTGCTGATGCTAAGCGTATTGGGACTGCTTTTATACTTATCTATCAATCCATCTATCCGTTTATCTGTCTTTCTATCTAGGTATAATATAAAGTCACTAAGGAATGCAGAAGCACAGGCATACGAAAATGTAAAGACGACCCATAGTGCATCTTGTCTCTATCTATCCATCTATCTATCTATCTATCTATCTATCTATCTATCTATCTATCTATCTATCTATCTATCTATCTATCTATCTATCTATCTATCTATCTATCTATCTATCTATCTATCTATCTATCTATCTATCTATCTATCTATCTATCTATCTATCTATCTATCTATCTATCTATCTATCTGTCTATCTATCTATCGTGTACTTGCTTAAAATAACAAGGCACTCAGGAATATAGAAGCACTATGGACATCATCCAAACTCTAATCGTGTAAGTGATGAACAATGAGAATGTTAAAAATAATACCGCCAACACTTTCTGCATACAGGAGACAAACACACAATCCTCCCCCAAAGTGCTCTGGCTTGCACAATACATTGCAACATGACGGAATGTTGAAAATAATATAGCAAAAGAAATATAGCAGGTCCTGTGGGCTAGTTATCCCTGTGTGGAAAAGGCTATACAAAAGATAATTTGAATCATATCAATCAGTGGAATTTCTTACTGAGCTTAAATTCAAGGATTAGTCCCAGGTTAGAATGTCCCCTTGCCACATGCCTTTGCCCATTCTATAAACTGGCAGCAATTGTCTTCACCTTTTTGAGTGACGCTCCCCCATAAAACCTGAACTACATCAGTCACTGTTGGATGGGATTTGAACTGGGAGGTTAGTTCAGCATAGAGACAGGTCTGCTTGCTCACGGTTGCACTATAGATCCCCTACAGTGACACACACACACACACACACACACACACACACCATGGTCAACCGCACCACTTAGATAGCTGTATTTCTACTGTATTTCTCCCATTAATTATGCTTCAACATTGCTTGCCTCTAGTGCGGGCGGTTGACAACACACACCCACTGTTGTGCCTCCCTGGAGAGAACTGTAAGGAGTAAGCTGTAATTATTCTTTATTAACTTCATCCAGGTGACATAATCAGGGCATGCATGGCTGAGATGGCAAAAGGCTGTCAAAGCAGCTGCTAATAAATGTATGGGCTTCTTTTGTACATTTCTCAAAGTCTTGCTGTGTAGATGCATTTTTTTGGGGGTCTGATGTCACACACTACACGCAGTTTGTATATCTACATATAGAGATTTATATATGAATTATACAGATGTGTGCAGTATGAGAAGACAGCACAAATTCCCAAAATTCTCTACAAAACAAGGTGGAAACAAGCAGCGGCAGCAGCACATAAATGGAAGAGTTGAGGCAATAAAATCCCAGTGTTTCCTTCCCCGGTGAGGGACACACCTTGATTGCGGTCCAAGGCGTAGCCCGCTCCCATGGGACTGTTTATAATGAGGATGCGGCTGTCAGATAATTAGATACACCTGACGCAGGCGTTTCCGGGGACAATTTTTGATTCATCCCGAAATAAAAAAAATGCCTGTGCCTGCCAACATGAAAGAAATATCCCGCTGTCAAACATTGCCTCTCTCTCTCTCTCTCTCTCTCTCTGTCTCTCTCTGTCTCTCTCATGGCGGCAATGTTTTATGTAATTATCCACACATCCTCATGCTCTTGGAAGAGGCCGGCTGGGTTTTTTGTGTGCGAGCTCATTGCATTGGGTGCTGCCAAAAGTTTCTCATCTCAATCTTAATCTCTCTCTATCTCTATCTCTCTCTCTTGTCCCATGCAGCCAAGGCTCCCTTGGCAGCAATTGATACGCACACGGCGTCATATTTATTCTGATTTGAAGACAGTGGCACGGCAATTAAAAATAACTCCTTCTACTGCGAAAAACATTTGCGTCACACAGCAGTGGATGTCACCAGTCACATGGTGTCAAAGTATTTTAGCAAACTGAATAGGGCAGGTTTGTGTTAGAAGGGGCAAAATCATATCAGGACAATGTGTGTGTGTGTGTGTGTGTGTGTGTGTGTGTGTGTGTGTGTGTGTGTGTGTGTGTGTGTGTGTGTGTGTGTGTGTGTGTGTGTGTGTGTGTGTGTGTGTGTGTGTGTGTGTGTGTGTGTGTGTGCGTGTGTGCGCGTGCGTGCGTGCGTGTATGTGCGTGCGTGTTTGTCTGTTACCCTTTGGAGCTCATTTGATGTTTTCCAATACAGCAATTAAATGCCTGATGGATGCCCGTGCCACTAATCGGCCATTTCATGCACATACTGCATACAGTACATCCAGCTATGAATAATTAATTAAACTGACTCCGACACACCCGCGACATAACACACACAGACAGATTTATACACGGGCCTGTGCACACCAAAACAACCTTAAATGTAATCTACCTTTCTTTCTTAGCAGTTGATTAGAGAATGCTGCGTGAGATGAAAACCCCTCACCTGTGCTGTGCATTTGTCAGACGCATGGCTCCAGTCATAAATCACAGACTCATTAGGCGGTTAAACAATAACTTTTGCAGTCTGCGGGAGATATCAGTGCTATTAAGCCTGATGTAGTAGTGTAGTGTGCGATATAGTAGGAATGGCGAACCAATTGCAGGCTGTCAATGTTATCCAATTAAGAGCTTATTTTTTCACCCTCACATTTTCCTCTGGTTACTTACATTTCACTTTGAAAAGCCTTCAACTCGCAATATAAAAGTTAATACCAAGAGTCTATAAAAACAAAATCTTTTTTTTAAGGATGTTGCCGCTGCAGGAAAGCAAGGAGACAAAGCTGGCATTTACTTTTGGTCCCCCGATAGCCGAGTATCAACACTACCACTACTAAGTCGTATCCGGGCAAAACTGATAAAAACTTACATTTGGGTCAGAGGTAGAGATAAAGGTATGCACGTGACATCGCTATCATGTACTGTAGATCGACACCTTCTGAATTAGCGTGTTTCAAGTGTCTAATGTGGCACCCTGTAGGAGAGTCTAATCCTGTATGTTAAAGATTAAGATGCAATTTCTTGTGATTAAATGTTGGAGCCTAAGGCTTTATCAAGGTCTCCTTTTATAATATACTTAATGTTGAGATGTGTGCTAAAAGAAACAACATCCCAAAACATGTGTGATATACGTTTCAAATGCAGTAAGTTATGAACAATACAAGAGAGTAAATCTTTGATAAATACAGACGGCCCTGAGAATGCCTTACATTAAGTATATTTCCGCCATGAACTGAGGCAGAAAAGGCACAAATTGGCACACAGAAAATGACCTGGATGTATACAATGAAGACGATTACGCTCAGAATATACTGGGAGAGGACACCCAGACCCCCCTCTTAATGTCCCCCCCCAAAAAAAAAAACCTATGCCCATACCATTGATGGATTAAGTATAGCATTATTTAACATACAGTATATACTGTCTATGTAGATTAAGACATTAAAGACTGGGAACTGTAACAATACGAGGGATCTGGACAGTTCATGTCTGGCCCCAAAGATGATGTCAGTCAGTTTGATCATAACATTATCATTGTGTCTCTTTGTGACCAGTCAACTTAGTCTCTCTTCCTCGCATCAACAGAGGTGAAGTTAAAAACATTTCAGCCAAGAGCAAGTTTTCTAAATATTTCATGATTTGGCATTTATTGGTTCCAATGCCCCCATTTTAATTTTATTTTTTTAACTCTGCACAGTGTTCAAAGCAATGCTTCTGGCCTATGTCTAGAGAGACCTATTCAAATGAAATCCTCTAATATTGGAATATGCTGCTGTGCAAATTTGAATTGCATTTTTTAAGGGTGCTGGTCTTGTGGTTGCAGTAGCCTGGACTGACTACTGTACATACACATGGTATTGCAGTACTGTAGTTTGAATTTGCAACATAGAGATAGTATATTGTATTCTTGCTTCACTGTCTTAACCTTGAACCCATGGCAAAGTGCTCTATCCTCTATTATTTCCTCTTACCTAACTTCCCTCTCACTGTAGTAACAGAGGTTCTGACCCCCGGGCTCAACCATGCATGATTTGAAATTCATGTCAGTAGTGAAAGACTGCAGCGGATGTTTCTCCTTCTTGTGTGGGACTTACTGTTTTGTTATTGCCCGGAGAGAGAGAGACAAAGAAAAAAAAAGAAGCCAACTATGGAGTTGAACTCGGAGAAAACAGAACAAAACAAAACAAATAAAACAAGATTATTATTTTTTTCTCTCTGCCCCCCAATGTGACAGGATCTCACCAAACTGATGGATATTGAACCAAGACTAAGGCGAGAAGAGAATGTTATGGATTTGAGAGAGCATCCCTGCCTGAACTACTAAAAACACATTTTTTTAGTTGAAATCAGGGCTGCGTGATATATTTCGAAAAAGCATCATCATTGCGAAAAACAGTCGCAGTATAGTAGTTATCACAAAGACTGCTTGAACTGCGATAAATGATGGCCTATTTAATGTGAAATGCATTCAGGCTCAACATGTTAAATATCTGGCCAGTCAAATGAAGCGGTAAGGAGCATGGATGTGACAATATAGCTCTTGGATTACATGTTGGATTACCACCAAACTCAACAACTGGGTCGAATATCAGTGTTTTTGTGTTTGAATTTGCGCACCACCCTATTGGATTACAGTGTAGACTTCGTGTACAGGCGTTCACCAAATGATCATCTTTCAAACATGTCATGTTAGGGCAGCTCTTCTTTGGGCTGTGCTAGGTGCTAGCTTGGATAATGACTTTTCTAAAGAGCAAATGCCAGAGTGATCTTAAAGTGCATCCTGACCTTTTTCAATGCACATACAGTATAGCCTACCGCGACATGTTGTGGATTTGTGGATATCTCATGTCCAATACGTGCTATACTACTGCTGTGGTGCATTGCTCTGTCCTCTTCTGGTGCCCTTAACTATTTTCAGAGGGCACTGTGTGTGTATGTGGACTATTACAGACATCTGGGATATGGAGGCACACAGAAAGGAAAACAGAAAGGAATAATGCAGGCCTCGCTGGAGCCAGGGTACTCTTGCACAGTTCAATGCTGCTGCCTCTAACCCACACGAACAAGAGAAATCAATTAGACAGGAGGACTTGGGTTGCTGTCCGAGTGGACTTCCACCATGGGGGAAGGTAGAGCAAAATCAAAGTGTTTTGAAATATACAAGCAAAAGAAAGCAGTAGTGGACTAACGTGAACTGGAGTGGCAGTGTGTTGTATTATTTTCCCTGACCTCCAAGATAACATTCAAATCCCCTTGGTTTTCATCCCAGATGTGCTTATCATTCCAGACACTTGCAAATCTCTTTTTCTTTCAACATCGATGCAAACACTTTCCCTCTTACTGTCCTTTTCAGCTCAGTAATGAGAGAAAAGAAAGAGAGAGAGAGAGAGAGAGAGAGAGAGAGAGAGGCTAGGCAGAAATGTTTCTCGCAAGAATATGTTGATGAAGACCTTAGCCTCAGTGATATAATGTGAATGCAGCCCAACAGCTCAAGTCATTGTGTTGATATTCCTACCTTTAAGCCACTGCAGCAGTCACTCGGAGGTCACCGTAAACCAAACTTTAGTTCACACAGCATTATTCTCACCGCCGCTGTGAAAAGAGCAAACAAGTCGGGAGTGTGAGGGTGTTATATAGGATTAACAGCTGTACTCAGACAGGGTTTAGTTTTCTAAAAAGGAAGAAAGGTATTTTATTAGAAAAAGCCAAGGCACTCGTCTTAAGAAAAACCCTGTAAAATATCCTTATTTCATCCATTATAAGAATATCGCTGCGCTCATACTCTTTTTACATTTTCTTCAAACTACAACTGATCATAAAACGTATGTACTTTGCATGCAGTAGGCATACCATTGGGACATACTTTTACTAATTCATTTTATCATAACATTGCGCTTTTAACTTGCCACACTAAAAATCTCGAATGGATATAGTAGGGCATCCGGGGATTTTTCAGCATGCTGCATCAGACTAAATCTATAGGGATTCGGAAGCAGGGAAGTATGGGTATTGGAAGGCAGCGTAATATTAAAAAAAAACATTAGTTCAATACGTTTCGCCGTGCACGTATGTGGTGAAAACAATATAGTGCACCAGGTGAGCGAATCAGCAGGCACAGACATTCAGTAATCAGTGTCGACCAATCAAAAAGCAGTGTTCATGTGTTCCATGCCAAAAACTGAATGAGATCATGTATCAGAGAGCAAAGGGTGACTTCTCAAGAAAATAAAAATAAAATAAAACAATAATAAAGATACAAAAAGACATGTCATATATACAATCATACAGTGAAGGCATGGATAATTTTTTTTTTTTTTTTGACATTTTCAAGCTTTATTAGATAGTACAGCGTTGAAATGGGGAGATAGAGAGGGGGGATGACCTGCAGTAAAGGTCCACAAGTCGGACTCGTACCTGCGACCACTGCAACGAAGGCCGGAGCCAATATGGTACGCGCTCTATCCACTACACCACCGGCCCCGAGGCATGGATAAACATTTTACGAAGAAAAGTCTATCTTTGATAGAAACAAAATCTAAGGTACTTCAAGATCAAAAAAACTGAAAAAGATTCTTCACATAGCATATTAAATAGTCTGACTATCCTGGTAGAATCAGTGAGGCCATTATCCAGTATATCATTTATTAATAGTATTGTACAGCCAGCTGAAGTAGTAACTGTAAAGTTGAAAGTCTAACACAGTGCCAAAGTAAATGAGATCCTCCGAGTTCCTTCTCGCAAACTTGAGTGAATAGACATTTAAAAAATCCGTACGTGGATTCACTGAAGATCATGAGAGAAATTACTGTGCATAACCGGGCGCAGGATGATTGAAAGAGATGGGGTGCAATTGATGCTTTATGCATAATTCATTTAGTTGGGGGCTAGGCTAGTATGATAGTGTAAATACTGCGTTTGAAAGTGCACTTGGCAGCACCCAGAGGCCCTATCGTCTTTGATCAGACTGAGAGTGGACACTTTCTGATGAAGCCCCACCTTTGGACATTTAAATCAAAACCCCTGACAGGCCTCGGCATGCAGCTCTTAGGGTTGGGAGATAGAGGGGCTAATCTCTCCACATATATGCAAGTGTGGACACCCCCCCTGGAAGTGTGCTGGAGTCTACTACTGTATATTCTTACATTTCTAACAACCCCACCCCCTCATGGCCTTTCCCTTGATGAATACCTAGCAGTCAGTGTGTGTGTGTGTGTGTGTGTGTGTGGGGGGGGGGGGGTTATTCTGCCGAGAGGAAATTCAATTTGACAAAGAAGACCTGTTTCATGGCGTCTTGTAAATGGTTATGATCTCGTAAAGTCTGCGGGGTGAACAGGCCTGCAAGGAATAATGAACAGGAATCCACAACTTTATCCGTCTGAGATACTGTTTATGAATACATCTGGAGGGGAAATAACATGACAGAGAAAGGTAAAACAATATATAGAGTAGAGTAGAGTAGAGTAGAGTAAATCTTTTATGTCTCTGTGAGGGGCTATTTGTCTTGCAGACAGTAGTCAACACAAATACATTCGGTACATTGCAACACACACAAACACAGGACCAGATCCTTATCACTCACTGTCGCCATCAATCATAGGGGTTAAAATGTGTTTAAGAAGGGAAAAAAGAAAATATAAATCTGTGTGTGCTCCCCTTTGGTGAGACTAAACCTCGGTACGTTAAGGATAATACACACTTGACAACATATATAACTGCCTGTGGCAATAAGCGCTGGTCTTTGAGAATTAGTTAGTTTTTGTAACAAGTCTCATTTGCATAAGATGGGGGCAATTTTGCAATTTACATTCACGCAAATGGTACGGGCGTACCCGGGATGCTGTCCGATCAGAAGTGCAGTTAAGGTGCACTTTGCGTGCATTTCCCCCTTTTTGAGTGTTCTTTGTGAATTAGACCCTATATTTTTTCTCTAATTCGCGAAGCTTTTACAGTCACAAAAGCGGTGCAATCCTTATGTGGATTTGTCCCGAAGGTAACCAAAGCAGCAAATAATTGAAAAAAAGACACAATTTAATTTAAAGAAGTGCTGAAGAAATATAAAATAATAAACATTTAACCGCAGAAGCTTAGGAAGTTGTGTTTCCATCTATAGGCTCCAGTGTGTGCATTGAGCTCAGTCGTCCCCCTGACAAGAGCGAGCACACATGTAAACACAGCACACAACAGCACCCCAACCTCCCACTCAGCTCCCTGCTGTAGGCTTTGGCTGTGGGAGCTCGGGCAGAATCCCTCGGCATCATGGGAGAATAACAATGAGGGTTTTGGGAGGGATCAGTTCGTCAGCGCACAGCCGCACTGGGGAAGGGTTTATGTAAGACCCCGGCTTCCCTTAGCTCTGTGCCAGTTTAAGATGACAAACAAATGGTACCATGGAGTTAGCGACTTGCCAAAGGGTGGGATTGCATCTGTGAATGCTCCACACCCGCTCACACACATAAACACCCTCCCCATTGCTCATGCACAGGCCCCGGTGTTATGCGTGGTGTTGTGTGTAACCATGCAAGCTGTTGTACGTATGTGTTTTTTCCCCAACCGTTTTCTCGGCTCTGCAGTGCTGGCCCCCTCTACTTTGAAGCCACCTTCTTTTTTGTTTTCCTGCGCAATATGTTCCAATGAAACAGAGCAGGGATCTGTCAAAACCCATCCTTTCTTCTGTCTGGCTTGTCAACTTTTTTTGAAAGGCAGGCTAGCCACGGAAAATTCACTCAGCCCTGACACCACAGTGGTTCTTAAAAACATCTGAAAACAGGTAGAGGCTGGAGAAGTTGTTCTGATGTGCAGTCTTCAAATTTTATGTTTTCATATCATTGTGCAGTTTTTCTAACGAGAGTGATTGACGTGATAGCTATTCTGCAGCTTGTTGAGGATCTTAATCATCCATCAATAATTACTACACGTGAACATGGTAAAATAGTTGACTCATAGGTATCAGCATGCAACTTTGCCAGTTGATTACATACATTAAAGCTTACATGTGCATTTTTGGCTAACAATTTTTTTTTCTCTAACCATTTCGCCGTAAAAGCCACAGATCTAGATGTCGTATAGGCAGTGTTGAAATCTTAATTTAGTTTTTAAAATATATTATTGTCCAACGTTTCTACAGGAAATATTTTGAATACAGCCTTTTATAAATCAAACATGACTATGCACAGGTCTTAAAAAGTCATTTCCTTCATGTTTTCTTTTAGAGGAAAATGTATCATAAATCAGACAAATAGCTAGCCTGGCATTCCCAGACCTGCCACTAGGCGCTGGCAAATAAAATTTGCTGTGCCTGTTGGTCTGGAAACTCTCCGTTGAAGCTTTTTCAAAAAGACCAGAAATCTGGGCTCACGTTTCAATTGGTTCTATCTAATATGGGCGCGACAGAGCCCTTTGAATGGCGACAGTGACGTAACCGGATGACGACAGTGACGTGCATGCGACATCGAAGCCGTGATAGTAAACATCAAAGATGGTTGCGGATATGTTGTGTGAGTTTGTGGAAGATGAATTTTTCATTGTATAAACATATGCTCCTTGTATAACTACATGTTGTTGTGAACTATGTACTTTCTGAAGATTCCCGTGACTTGGCTGACCGAGGCTGTCGGTTCCCAGGCAGGCAGGAAACGCTGATAAACAGGAAGTTCCCAGCATGATTAATCGTTAGCAGACACGCACTCACACACGCTTGTAACCACCATTCGATGTGAATAAAAAGGCAGACGGCAGAGAGGGACGGCGGAGTTGGTTTTGAGTTGCCTACCTCTCCCCGAGTTGCAAGAAACTGAGCTCATTTGTCTCTGTGTATCTTTGTGTCTGTGTCTCATTTGGTCTGTTGAACTAACGCCTGGGTCTTGTCTTACACACAAGGTATAATATCCCCAACAAGTTTGAGACTGCTTTGGCCTCGACCCTTTTCGATTTGGAAGACGGCACTCAAATATTTAATTAGCAAGTAAGTGGAATGTTCTGTTTTGCCGACCAACCACGGCAAACGTTTAATTTAACAGTTTAACAGCTGTTCGCTAAACGAACAGGGCTTACGTCACCTTGTGCATCGCTCTGATTGGTTGTAGTGCTATCCAACTGCATGCAGTGGCATTTGAAATGCACGCGTAGGAGCCGCCCCTTGAGTTGGAAATTATTATTGATCGTGGCCAGACCCTCTATCGTTCAAGATATCAGGGTCTGGATTTCCAGGCTAACAAATAACAACATATGATATCAAATCTATCTGATAACCATCAGAATAGTTGATGAAAATGCTTTAGAAGTTGGTTCAGAGCATTGAATAAAATAAAATGAAAATGCACTCAGACGAGAGGAAGGACAAACTAAAGAAGTGAAAAAGAAAATTGCAGTTTTTCAGTAATTCCCTTCCCCATACACTACAACAGGGGTGTCCAAACTTTTTTCACTGAGGGCCACATACAGAAAAATCTACGAAGGGCCGGGCCACTTTGCAAAAATAACACATTTATCAGGACATGTAGCTGCTCTGATGTTTAGTTTCATAGTGTCTTCGTAAATTGTAATCCTTCTTCACGGCAACATTTTACTTGCACATTAAACAGATACATCCCCCCTCTTGTTAAATGCCATTAATACACCCAGTGTTTTCTGCTTTTGCGTCCAATGTCCAGCTGGTTGAAAATAGTAGCCAGCCGAGATCCCGCCCCTCCAAGGGGATCCGGGGGTATGCCCCCCCGGGAGATTTTTTTAAGTTTTTAAAGTGAAATGCATGAATCTGGTGCACTTTGAGAGGGAAATTAAGAGGCTAAAGCTGAAGAATTTTGTGTGAAAAAAATGGAGACACTGTGTCAGAAGAATGACACATGGATTTTCTATAATTAATAATTATATTATATTATTATAATAATTAATTTAAAATAAAATATTATGCAGGGTCCTCTGGGATGGCTCTTTTTCTTTTATGAGACATATTTCTCTGTAATATAATGAGTGCATTTAAATTAAAAGGACCATATTACATTATATTTTTTAAATGTGCCACGGGCCAATCAATCAGTTTTGACACCCCTGCACCAGTGGGTTAACTAAGAAATGCAAAAAAAAATAATAATATATTTTATTTTTTATTTTTTTTCAAAGGGCCATATTCCATTATATTATTAAAGTCGGCCGCGGGCCAATAAAAAGCGGGCGGGCCGTAGTTTGGACACCCCTGCACTACAACGAAGACAGATTGTATGCAGTGTCTTCTGACATGCAGCAGTCCCGAGCACCTCTCCCTGTGTTCCTGCACAGCACAGAAATACACCACAGATAACATTAGGAATCCATTGAGTTGGGATTGAGAGGCGGGGGGAAAATCGATGTAAGGTGAAAATTAAATTTGGCCCGGAGAGCCTTTAGGCAAAGTGCAATTTGAAAACACATCTTTTATGTTCCCCTGGGCGTCTGACAGGGGAAGCTGGCAGTATAGATGGACGGCTCCGTCTAACCCTTATGGAAAAAGGCAGGAGGTATGCTGTGAAGGGGAAAGGGGAAACACCTCATCACACCGCTAATGCGCCCTGCCCCCTCCCCTTTGATTGTCTAATTTGGTTAGGGCCGCGCATCCGTTATTGGATCATATCAAAAGGTCAGAGGCTTGTGGTAGACAAATCAATCTCCCCGTCTGAGCAGAGAGAGGCCGATCCATCTAGTCATGGTGGGGCCCGGGATGGAGGAAGCTGGTTGAGAGAGGTACAATGAGAAGGGAGAAAGAGATATACTGTAATGGCATCTGCTGCTTTGGAGAGAAGTGGGCGAGCGAGGTTGATATTGAACTGTTGACTTGGGGAATTACGAGATAGGAAAGAGAGTTTACGTTATTGCCTGCGAAATAAGAGCAAATCTTAAGGAGACCTGAACAAGCTGACTACCTACCAAGCTGACTTCTATTTCTATGCATTAGCTTTTAAAGTTTTATTTCTATTCATTCACTTTTCTAATGTGTATGTATTTTAATCTTGCCCCTATAAAGCACTTTGAATGGCCTTGTGTCTGAATTGTGCTATAGAAATAAACTTGCCTTGCCTACCACATAGGTTAGCAATTAATCCAAAAAAAGCATAAATGCAAAGGAGTTGCTTTTTGGCGACTCCGGCCTTTTTAACTTTGTAATTTAGGTGACTTGTGTTAATTCATAAAGATCGGCCGGAATTTTTTGGTGGGAAATTTACAATAGTTATTTAAACTGTTCTACATCTAAATCTAACACGTTTGACACAGCTGAAACATCCCTCGTTTGGAATGACCAAACTAAATTCATGATTAACTTACCAACACATGTGAAAATAAGAGTTCCAAAATGGCTGTAACATGAAACGATAATTAATTTGTAATGGCAAATGAAAAATACTACTTTAAAATTTCTGTGTCTTATGTTTCTGAGTGTTGAATAGTATTTCCTGTTAATTTAAGCACAATTAGCACACAGATTGGACTATTCCACCATTTCTTCTTCTTTGGATAGCTTTCTTTTTTCACTATACATGTGTTCGCACCCCTGAAAAAGGCTTGACTGAGCAACACTGGGATTTTGTTCCATAAACAAACAAAAGAAAAATACTTAGTGTAAAGGCCGTATCTCACTGGGCTGCGACTGTTTGCGACAAGTTGGAGACTGCATTTGCGAAGGCGTTTCTAAACTGTCTTGAAACATTGAACATGAATTTTGAACATGTTCAAAAAATGTGTGCGACAAATGTTCTCTCAAAATAGTCTCAGAGTGGTCGCAGGTGTGTCGCACGTGTCGCAAACCCTTCTCAATTTAGTTTACGCCAGTCAGAAAGTGCAAGAAGTATGAGACAACTCTGCGATGGTTTGGTGACATGAAACTAAATTGTGAAAAAATGAGACAGACATTCTGCACGTGCGACGCTCGCCAGACGTTCGCAAGACAAACATGCAAGATCCCGGCAAGTTTTGGCCAGGACATTCGCAAACGTGTCTGGATTACCAACTCAGTGAAACTGCAAGTGAAAATGTACGCTAATTTGCATATTTCGTCGCAATTTTGTGTCTCCAACTTGTCGCAAACAGTCGCAGCCCAGTGAGATAGGGGCTTAAGACTCAACATGGTTGGAGTCTTCTTTTCACCCCTATCATTCAAGTGTTACATTCTCATTTTCAAAGCGCCGGTCACCACTGCCTGACACTATTAGCCTATGTGTTCTAATGGCTGTGAAAATAACCCAGTGGCTGCACATCTGCTCATGCATGGCTTCCCACATTTAATTCCTTTTTTTGCTCATACATTCAGGGCAGGTTTACACTAGTTCTATTTACTGCATTGAGCTGCTGAAAGTAATGCGCTGTATATCGCCACAAGGCCACAACTCGTGCTGATGAACAAAATTGATTCATTGAGAATCACAATAATTTTGGGGGGGGGGGAATTGCTCAATGATAAAAATCCTTTAGCATGAAAAAACAGCTAAATGGTTGTCTTGTTTTAGCTTTTTAAATGTTGAGGATTTGGAGCAGTTTTCTGTGTTTGAGATATTTTTGTAAGATGAATATCTTTGGGTTTTGTTTTGGACTATATGAAAGCACACACCTTGCAATGTAAATGTGCTGCCTTGTGGATTTTAATGTTAATCCATGTTTATCTGCTTGCAGTCTTCTTCAAACACTGGTTCACACATTGCTGCAAACCTATGCACTTTAACTATATATCAGGGCAAACTATTGGCAAGGAAGATGAGTGGGTTGAAATCTGCAATAGACACTTGTACAGGGAGTGTGGTCATTTGATTGACATACTATATCTAATGAGTTGTATTGTATTAGGTTGTAGTCCCCTCTCTTATTTTCAAGGTTTGAATTAACACATTTGAAACACTGAAAATATTGCATGTATCTGCATTTGTCTTTACAAAGTTTTAACCCTAAAACATGATGGCTAATGAACCTAACACAAGTAATTGGCAGTTCAATTAAACATGGCTCAAGAGATATGCTGCCTTTTGGAGAAGAGAAACACCGCTGTATAGTTAAACTCCTATTTTTCATCCTTCTCATTTCCTCATCACACTTAACTATATTTCTAACCGATATACTCCAGACCCCTTTTCCGAATTGCCCATTAGCAAATAGTCATAATTAAACCAACGATGCAGAAACACAGTGGTGTGGTGCAACGGTCCTGGGCAAAAGTGTATATAGGTGAGTATAAATCAACCGCCCAACAAGATGTTTAATTTGGTCCCTCTTGAGAGCGTAATTAGTTCAATTAGCCTCAATCCTGCTACAGGGATAAAACACATTATAACAGAACCCCGGGTCGCCCTATGCTTTGCCTGCATTAAAAAGGCAACAATGTATTAGCTTACAGATTAAAACCTTGCTGTGTAATAACTCGCCATACAGAGACCCCTTGCCTCTAGACACCTTCTTTGAGTGTGAGATAATGTTTGCTCAAGCAACTCTCAATGAGATTCAGCGCTCCGGTGACACCCATTACTCTTAAGCCCCCATTGCATAGTCAGGCTGGGTGGCTGTGGCTCTAACATACAAGGCCCTTTTTTTAGAAAGTCGAAGCAGACACAGGC
The DNA here is from genome assembly GCF_949987685.1 of Ammodytes marinus. Classification (NCBI taxonomy): domain Eukaryota; kingdom Metazoa; phylum Chordata; class Actinopteri; order Uranoscopiformes; family Ammodytidae; genus Ammodytes; species Ammodytes marinus. The sequence goes on from NC_137227.1 coordinate 2,840,212, forward strand.
GCCACAAGAGAGGGCACCTCTCGAGACAGATTGCACGTCTGTGGTCCAGGCTACTAGAGTATAGGATGCACTTCACCTCTGCCTTTTTCAGACAAGCATGGTTATTATCTTGAGGTGTTATATTTCCTCTTTTTTTCCATCCTTCTCTTTTCTATAGCTATTGCCAGTCATGTTAATGCATCCAGGACAAGCCTTAGCTAAGGTTGGACGACGAGGCAGGCTTACACGTCTTTTCGCTAATTGCCAAGGCGAGTCAGTGAAACGTATCTGAAATGTATAGTAGGAGGAGGATGGCATAAGCCCGCCGCATGTGTAAGTCAAAGCAGCCTTAGGCCCGAGCCCCCAAAGTGTTTTAAATGGATTACACCAGTGTGTCATCGCGATTACACGCTCCTCGCAGGGACCGCCACATGATGAATTGTGTTTTATGGCTTTACAGCAGATCGCGCCCCCCCCCTCTCCCTCCCCTCCCTTTTCTCCCTCCAACTTGGAATGCATTTTTTTCTTTTCCCCCCACTGCGTAATAACGTGGTCTGAATGTGGAATTGTGTTTTTTTTTGTCTTTGAACTACCATCGCAAACAGTTTATCTGCTTCTCGCCCTTACGTGAACATTTTTCTGTTTATCTCTGAGGCGAAGTGGCTTGCCTGAGAAGCCATGTTCATTTTTTTCATATATACTGTATGTGTGTATGTAACCGCTACATACAGAGAGGTCAAATCAATTGCACCACGTTTAATAAAACTGTCACATCCTTGTCAGTAGGGGAGAACGGGGTAAGTAGGCACACTTTTTACTCTAGTGAGAATTGCTCATCACCAAAACATCTGTCAATAGCCATTCCTACATTAAATTGAAGCTTAAGGTGTTGGCTAGAAATGTGTGTCTCTCTTTTTTTCCAACTTATTGTAATGAAGAAGTAATTTACCATCAAAGACACTCTGACACATTGTGACAACCAACCCCATCAAGGGGTCGGTTGTCACACACTATGGGGTTGTTTGTCACAATGTTATCTTAATGGGAAAAATCTTAAAAAGAAGGCAAGGAGGCAGAACCAAATTTGAATGTTTAATTGCATTGTCAATTTGACAAATAGGCCTACATAACGTTCTGTAGCCTTGGCAGCTGGTCTAGTTTGGGATGCACTGGGTTGTTTTGATTTTGTTGCCCTTTTTTCTTTTGCTTGCTAGCTGCCTTTTCCTGCTCTATTCTTTCCTTCTCTGGGGTGTCAGTGAGGATACAGCTTGACAATTTCTTTCGTTATTGGGTTCCTTTTCTGGCTGCAGCCTTGAGATAACATGTGACAACCAACCCCCCAAAAAATTTGACGACCAACCCCAACTTGAATTTCTTGCTAGCATCAAGGCCAACAACCATCTGACAACTAATTAGCTTGCTAACCACAATCTAAACTATAGTTTACCCTTCACACTTTCTGAGGGTAACAAGTGTTTTGTTATAAACCCATTGTGTAAAAGCCTAGAAGAAAAATACTGAGAAGCAAAATATTTTGAATTTGACATGAAAAACACAAAACATCCTCTCACCTGAAATGCAACTGTCTTCCTCCAAGGAAGTCTATGTATGTGACCTCTGATCCCAATTCTGGACCTTTTTTATATCAACATTTCAGAGCTAGCGCGCTCTGGTGGCGAGATATAACGAATGTGACATCCAACCCATGTGACAAATTACCCCGTTCTCCCCTATAACATATCACAAAATGAAATAAGCAGCCCCCACCCAGCAATTCACATACACTCCCCCTTTTCAACCCACATAAACCATTTAGCATGTCTCATAAACCCTCGCTGATAAAACATGGTTTTAATGGTAGTGCTTTAGGAGTGTCCTCCGGTCGCAATTGAATAAGTACATAAGGATATGACATAGGTTGATAGTGTGTGCCTGTGTATGTGTGTTTGCATTCAGAAAGGTTTATGAAGGTTGTGTGTGTGTGTGTGTGTGTGTGTGTGTGTGTGTGTGTGTGTGTGTGTGTGTGTGAGAGAGAGAGAAGTGTGTGAGAGAGAGAAACATGGAGAAATTGAGGTTTTGTCTGGAGGGAGTCCATTAAGTAGGGAAAGGGCAAGGGGTTAAACACTCAAGAACTCTACCATGACCCAGGAGGAAGCATGTTGAAACACACACACACACACACACACCCACACACACACACACACACACACACACCTTTACAGTAACGAGGAAGCTCTCCTTATAAACCAGCAACTTTCAATTGCACCGCCTGTCTATTTTTCATTTTTCTCAAGTTCTTTGATGTACACTCTTAGTGAGACTTTGTTGAGGGACAGTCAGCGTGATGTGGGTGTGTATTACATCTGGTACTGTGCTGGTGGTAATACCCCTCTTGCATGAAACTGTGGGACGCGTGTGTGTGTGTGTGTGTGTGTGTGTGTGTGTGTGTGTGTGTGTGTGTGTGTGTGTGTGTGTGTGTGTGTGTGTGTGTGTGTGTGTGTGTGTGTGTGTGTGTGTGTGTGTGTGTGTGTGTGTGTGTGTGTGCGCGCGCATGGAGCTGTTGGAGACTTGTAAAAAAAGATGTGAAGTTATTCGCTGATATGGAGTCTACAAATAGTGCTGGAAATAGTACGAGAATGTGAAGGACAATGGACTCCGCTTCAAAATAATGAAAAAAATACACCAGAAAGCTTTTACACTTTCAGTTGATGGGTGGTAACGACACCAGCCGATACAGGATATTAGGTGCACGGTAATAATACAATATTTTAAGACTATCTTAAGAAAACTTCAATGAGGAAATACATGACTGGCATTTTGAAAGTCAGTCAGAAAATGTCTGGAAAAATGGAAATTGGCTCTGAGTTTAAATATTGTGTTATACAATGTTGTCACTCGCCAAGTTGGCTTGTTTACGTGAACCTTTTTCAAGCAATTGTAGCATTTATGATAAAACTTATATCTCCCTAGACACTGTGAAGGTGAACACTGACATCCATTCTTGAATGGGAGATGAAATCTTTAATAGATATTTTAATGTAGATTCAATTTGTAATAGAATGGGGTGACCCTTATATGAAAACGGTCCATGCACATAAAAAAAGTGCCAGTGCATGAGGCATATTCATATTAGAGTTGTGTAATAATCCTTGTTATTATACAATTAAAGCATCCAGTAATTGCTTGCTATTTGGTCAGTTACCTTAAGGCAGTGCTTCATAAATGGTGGGGCGCGCCCCCCTGGGCGCTTTTTAGCAAGCGCAATTTGTGCTTGTGTATGGTCATATCCCCGCGAAAGGCCGCGATTTGCAGTAAATTCATGTCCACATGTGTCTCCAAGTGTCTCTGTAGGCTATTTAAAAAGAAATCAAGCAAGTAGACTAATAATAACATTAATGAATTATTGGTTATCGCATCACAGAAGGCCTATATTGGCCTATAATTATAAAAAAACACCACCTTAACTATGTTTACAGTTTAAAAATGTTTTGAATGAAATGCAAACAAAAATAAATATTAGCAGGTTCTCAATAGTATTTCAATTTAGGGGGGGGCGAAAACATTTCTGTCCCCTATTTCTGTCCCCTAGGGGGGGCATGACAGAAAATAATTGAGAACCACTGTCATAAGGTATATTCCAGCCTGCGCTTTACAGTGATCTTGCCACTGAAACAAGCACCGTCAAAATCCCTTAGTCTCTCGAGAGCCTACAGGACTTAATGCTCTTACTCGGATTGTATGTCGTAGAACACACTCACTCCTCAAGCTAATCATAGCATTAGCGTCTTAAGACATTTGATCAGTCTTAAACAATGACCATTGTGCGCTCCAATTGAGTACCATACAAATTAGCCGGTGTGCTGGGTGGCCACACAATGTATTCTGCTGGCTTTATCCCATCTACACCCTGGCCTATACTATTAATCTTGTGTACTGTATGGGGGCTGAATTAATGCACTGGGGGATTTGTACGGCTATGGATATGGATTACATTGTCTAACGCTATATTTGAGTAGCTGTCTGAATGTAATTCCCGCGGACTGAGATTAAATTCAGCTGATAGGAGTCGGCTGTAGCCTCACCAACTCATTATTACCCAGAGTCAGAGTCTGTTGCATGTGCATGGGAAAATGAAGCAGTGTGTGCTCCCTGTAAATCCTGTTAATCTACAAAAAGGGCTGCATCAATGATAGAATTCCATGAGTGTAGTTGCTGTGGATTGGCTGGAAAGTGATTGCAATTTTTTCTCAATATGTCCTCTGCACTCTCTCTCTCTCCACTCACCTTCAAGCTGTTTTCTTGTTACTTTTGGTTTCTGCTCTGAACAACAATGAACAACTCCCCACATTCCTATTCAACACTGTTTAACCATGTTCACACTGGAAGGATAAGACCAGTGGTAAAGAGTAGACCTACCTGTAAACCATACTCGGGTAAAAGCAGAAATTCCTTACTAGAAACAATGACTCGGTTACAAGTCACCTAGTACAGTACCACTTGAGTACAATTACAAAAGTATCTGCTTTTAAAAATACTTAAGTATCAAGAGTATTTAGCTTATGTGTAAGGTAAGCTCTAAGATGCAAAAGTACAAGTACGTTAAAATACTCGTAAAGTAATGCATCATAATCATTAACGAATGCTAACTTGACTATTAACGTACCATTACTGAAGCAGTTTCTGTACCTTCAAGTAAAGTCATGCATCATACTCATTAACGAATCAGTACCTACTCATTTACTTACTATTACCTAATACTTCAATAATACAGTATCATTATAATATAGTATTATATTGTATAATACAGTATCTCCCAATCTATTTACCAGTAACTAAACAGTGCTTGAATCAGTTTATCAGTACCTACTCATTAACCTGTCATTACCTAATGCTTCATTAATACAGTAACTCCTGGAGCTGTTTACAGTAACTAATCAAGTAAAATCAATAGTGCTTGAATCACAGTCTCAGTAACCTACCAGTACCTACTCATTAACTTACCATTCCTTCCTTATTCCTTCCTTATTTACTACTCACTTTTTGTGACCCTTATTGTAAAGTGTTACCGTAAAACTATACATTTAATCAGGAACATTTAGTCAAATTATGAACAGTAAAAGTGACTGTCCTATAACACATGAGATTATAATTACACATGCATTAATGTAACAGGGTTTGTTGCAAAGATCTTAATAAGTAAAGTAACTAGTATGTTACTTACCTAATACGGTATAAGATCAATGTAGTGGATTCAAATATAGTACTTATATGATATTTTCCAACTGAATTGTAGTGGAATAGAAGTATAAAGTATAGTATGAAATAAAAAATGTGCAAGTTGAAGTGCCTCAAACTTTACAGTATGTTAGTAAAAAGGTTACAAAACAGCTGTGGATAAGAGAGGCCATGGGACATGTAACAATACAGTGGAGCTTTCTCCCTCAACCATTCAAACAGACCCACAGATATGTCTAGACTAGACCGTTGCTACTCTCTCCTTGTTCCAATTCACATACTTTTTCTTTTTATTACACTACATACTAAAGTACAGAAGAGTTTTAGGGCCACAGGAGAGAAAAATAAATCAGTAAAAGAAGATGTTTTTTTTCATTATGAGATATGTCAAGAATAAAGACGAATACTCCAAAATGCTATTGGAGTTAGTGGGGCATTTATGTATTTTCAGCATACTACAATTGACAATCTTTTTCTGGCATACTAAATAGTATGGAAGTATGGGGATTGGAACGCAGGGTTTTTCTGCTGCATTACATCACATTAGCGTATCATAGCACGGTTGTTCTTACTGCCCACTGCACTGTGAAATCAGCACCGCAGTCCCTGTATCTGATCCCTACCTAAAGTGATTTTTTTCCTCCCCTCTGCTCATAATTGAAAATGATGTTCTTAAACGCTTCGATAAGAGTTGCAAACATTCTCCTTCAATCCGGCTACCGTTTTAATTTTTTATCAAGGGAGTGTTATGTGTGGTGTGCACTCAAAGGCATCTGCACTCAGTCGAGGCAATTTAAAAAAACAGTTGCAGGCTGCGAACATCTGACCACCCCTGTGTCTGAGTTGAGCAAAACAGTCCCTCACACCTCCGCGATAATTTGGTTTTTGGATTATTTTCTGTTTACCTCTTTCACCCACGGTGGCACAATTTGCTCGTATCGTTTGGTGGTTTTCTGCCAGTGCCATTGTGTGCACAATACCAGCCGATGATTTTCAGGCCAGAGGGGGGAGATGAGAAACAATTGAATTAGCATTCGACTCCAGGCTAGGGGCCACAATCATAGTGGAACATCTCCAAAGAGAAAAAAAAACTCAAGCCTCCACATTTAAAAAAACTTGGATATTAATAAAGTGTAGTAATGATTCACCAGTGACTATTTTGGCTTCCCAGCTCGCTCCACCTCTGCTCCTCACAGGCACAAAGCAGTTTGCTCTAACACATGGTAAACGGGTGGTGGTGGAAAAAAAATAAATAAATCCAACATTCAACATTATGCTTGCTATTCGCCCCCGTTGAGCCTATGCATTTTTAATACACTGTCCCCAGAGGTTCATAAACATTGGAGGCAGAGCCATGCCCGCCCAAAACAAATGTCTGGGCCCGTGAAAAGGTCTCGTCAATGTGCCCCCGCTTAACTCATACTTTATTCCTATCAATGCATGCACTTGATCCTACATAAATATACACATGTATTCGGAGAGAGACTATCTCAATGATCAGGGGGCTACATGACGGATGGACACACACTGCATTATTACTATACAAGTTGATTTTTTTTCTTTGAAGCAAATGGGTTTGAGTGTTAGACACATTAACGCACAATAAAAACATAAATAGCGATGGAAAAGCTTGTTTGGTTGACCTTTTTGACGTTGCACCCAAAGGCTACGAGATAATTGTTTGGTTTTAAAGATGAAATCGCATTAAATACAAAATAAAAATGATGTTCTTGGCCTCGAGAGACAGTCAACAGAGACATGCATAGGAGGATGGCATCCCATTTTGGGATCTTCACAGGATGTTTTTTTTTTGACACCTGCTAAGGCTGGACATACAGGAAGGTGGCAGCACTCGCACCGCGGCAGCTGTAAACAAGGCCACGTCGCTCAGTGTTTGTCAGCACTAAGAGCTGACCTCCTGCCATCCATTTGGCACTACTTTATAATTACCATGAATGCCTGCATTGCCTACATACAAAAATGTGGAGTGGAGACGAAGGCCTCCGCTTCCATTAGCGGCCGCATTTTACTGGAAGGGGCCAAGCGTGCCCCCCGGGTAAGGCCAAAACTCTCACTGTCCTCTACAGTCTGTTAAACAGACTCTGTAATCAAGGACTGGGCTAAGTGGATGGCGTGCTCTGACAGTGTGGTGTTCACAAAATGATTATTCATAGAGGATACACTGAGTGCGTGCTAGAGGAGGTAATTGGGGGCACGAGTGTTTCCTCACATAGAGATCATCCTTGAAAATATATAATCTCAATCAGTGAAAACCATTTGTATTTTGTTTTGCTTAAGTCTTGAATATTCTTCTGCCAATCAGAATGTTGAACTGCACAATGTTCCTAATAGTGTTTGTAGTAATGCATTGCCTCGGGAAAAACAAACTAAATCCTTTCATATGTATCTTCCCTTTGGTCAAGTAGTTATGTTAAAAAAAAACATACATACAAATTCCCCAGGAATTGCATATATATTCTATAAGGATGTGTGATGGTTTATGTGTTTTTTTTCCAGTAATGGGAACTGATGAAAGCAATAACATGAAAGCAAGGAAGCTGCCAGCTCTATGACACATGGTCCATTGTAATCCACGCCTCATATATTTTTAAGGTCATTTAATCATTTGGGAGTATGAGTCCAACTCAGTTTTAATATCAGCAATTGTGCGGGAACGGCGGTGCATACAGGTTGTAAGGCCTTGCTGAGACAGTACACATAATAACATTGCTTTTTCTTATTCAAAGGGATTTGAGTTTTTCAATTTGACGTTGTTCTGTTTGCTTAGCGGAAGCAACTTTTTTCAGGAGACAAAAACTCAGAGAGGACGAAATATATGGTAATCCAAAAACAATCATTCAAAAGGCTGCGCCTGCATACAACATTTTGCAACATAACTTAAAAAATGCATTCAAACAACCGAGTTACAGCAACCTTTTGTGATTAGCATTGGGGCTGTGCAGGAAAGCACATGTTGACTTTATTTAAAGTGAATGGATTAAAATGTGAAAGACAACTCCCATAGGAGCTCATTGGAAAAAACTTGCACAATAATAAAATGGTTGTGAGCGAATCTAATATGAGCGCACGATGACAAGAGATCAATGTTGCCACTTATTCCCAGTGACAGGCCTCAAAGTAATATACTCGTTAAGCGTTAATGCCACCGTGATATAAATTGAACGGGCTAGTTAATAGTCCTTGTCTGAAAGTGGGTAAAGAGTGGTATTCTCTGCAGCTCAATCTGTCATGTGTCCTTGGGCATCAGTGGCTAACAGTGGGGTGGAAATTGGGTAGTTAGTGTGAAAATTGTAAAGGGAATTGTGCTATGAGGTACACCTTTAAGAAAAATACCTTTTTATAATGCTGTATTCTCACTTTGAAGTACTTTGGCTGGATAGTATTGTTGAAGGTGAAGTGAGCGATATACAGTATTTCTGATATACGTGTTAAATTGCTCTATATTCATACAGTGATCACTGATCACTTATATAGTGTGCACATTTCATAATACAGGTCTCTCAGTTACCCGCTCTGCATGTAATTGTTCTACACAACAACAAAAACATATATAGGGGAAGGTGGGGTGATTTGTGCAACTTTTTACTCAAAGTGATTTTAAAGTGAGGCCTTGACAGTTATGTCTCCAACTCAAATATGTACATATATTTCAGGATGTTGTGCATCCCTGGCAACAAAAACTTTGGATCTGGAATAAACTGTTTAAGAAATATAGCTTTCGGAAAAAAAGTTGTCTTGTCGCACAAATCACCCCACGTAGTGGGGTGATTTGTGCGTCATTGTGTCACAATGACAAAGTCACCATCATCATCTTTCTGGCCATCTGAACTCTCATCAGTGGTGTCGTTAAGTGGAATTGAGATGTCACTCTCTTCTGAGCTACTGTAGACAATCACTTTCTTTTGGTGACCAGCGTATACAGCCATGCCACTGGCACAACTCTCAGAAATGTACTTTGCACTAGTTGCTCCGTGCTTGTGGAACCAACTGCCACCTGACAAATGTGATTCCCCCTACATTTCTGCCTTTAAATCAAGGCTCAAAACCCATATGTACACCCTGGCTTTTCCTCCCCATTAACTATCTTACCTCTGCACTACTATCTGTGTTTATGTGGATGTATGGGCTTTACGTCTTTTATTTTGGTTATTGTTATTGTACCTTCATTGTTTACCTACTGAATGCACTATGTACAGCACTTCGGACAGTGCAAACTGTCATAAATGTGCTTTTATAAATACATTTTACTTACTTACTTACTTATAACTCACCCAGGCCCTTGCGCACAAATCACCCCATCCCCAGAATTTTGGATAATAGGCATGATGCAGCAATTTAGGGTTGACATTGTGCTAACTATATAGACTCAAAGTGTAGCATACCAAAGCACTAAAACATGTGTCAAATGTTTTCAAACGTGTCTATAATTGTTCAGACACAATAATCAAAAAACCTTGATCATGGAAATGTTACTTTGAAAGGCAAAACACAGTTTTTTGAGCTTAAATGTGCTTATATCTTATTCCTTGTGTCTCCCTTCTTTACAGGATGAGTCAAATGGATGGCTCTTCTTAAATATGTGGTCACATTTCCAATTTCTTCCACGGTTTTCTAGAAACAAGGGGTTTTGCAACTTCCAAAACGCACAAATCACCCCACCTTCCCCTATTCAGTAATGGTCAAAGGATACCCAATTTTTTTTTGTTTTTATAATGAAATAATGGGTCTCTAAAACAAAGCAGTCTGCTATGTATGGGTTTGTTATCTGAATAAATGGTCTCCTTAGAAAAGCTTAGTTACTGTATCCCACGGAGCAATTATCAAGCATAGAACACCCACACTCACCGGCCACTTTATTAGGTACAGCGGTTCATTTTCTTGTTAACTCATATTACTAATCAGCCAATCACATGTCAGCAACTCAATGCATTTAGGACGGGAAAAGTTATTGAGGTTGAAACCGAGCAACAGAATGGAGAAGAACCGGGTTTTAAGTGACTTTGAACATGGCAATGTTGAGGGTGCTAGGAGGGCTGTTATGAGTATTTCAGAAACTGCCTATCTACTGGGTTTTTCACTCCAAACCATCTCTAGGGTTTACAGAGAATGGTCCGAAAAATTAAAAATATCCAGTGAGTGTCATTTGTGTGGACATAAAATGCCTTGTTGAAGTCAGAGGTCAGTGGAGGATGGGCATACCGGTTCGAGATGATAGAAACGCAGCGGTAACTCAAATAACCACCCGTTACAACCAGGGTATGCAGAATACCATCTCTGAACGCAAAACACGACCAACCTTGAAGCAGATGGGCTACATCAACAAAAGACCCCACCGTGTGCCACTCCTGTCAGCTAAAAACAGGAAAATTAGGCTACAATTCTCACAGGATCACCAATATTGGAAAATAGAAGATTGAAAAATCATGCCTGGTCTGGTGAGTCTGGATTTCAGTTGCGACATTCAGATGGCAGGTTCAGAATTTGGCGTAAACAACATGAAAGTATGGATCCATCCTGCCGTGCACCATCAACCATGCCATGTTCAAAGTCACCTAAACCCCTTTTCTTCCCCATTCTGATGATCGGTTTGACTTCAGTACATTGTCTTGACCACGTCTTAATGCCTAAATGCATTAAATTGCTGCCATGTGATTGGCTGATTAGCTTTTTGTTTTTATAAGCCATTGAACAGGTGGACCTAATAAAGTGGCCGGTGAGTGTATATTGGAAGAGCTCAGGGGCTGTAAACTGTGTATGTGACACCTACTTCAATTTCATTCCTCCCTATTAAACACCAGTCACTTTAAGAGGATTACAAGCAGAATGCTAATGTGGTCAAGAATGGTCATGTGTCATCACCTAACCAATTGTCTTAAGTTAAATCATCCAGTGTGTAAAACACTAGCATCCAGATCCACTAAGAATAGATGGTGCGTGACAATAGCACCTACAATCTGCCATCGTATCATCTTGATAAATAAATAGCACCACTATTAGCGTTGGTCTTTGTGAATAAGGTGGTATTTGCAACAGGCAAATGTGACACCCAGGACACAGTTTGCGTGCATTTTCCCCATTGTGTGAGCTTTGTGAATTGGATATGTTTTAATCTCATTTGCACAGGTGTTATGCCGCAAAAGTAGCGCAATCCTTTTGTGGATTTGGCCCTCGATGTGTTCTAGAGGAGTGTTGTGAAGGAAAAGCAAAACTGCTGGAAGGAGAAACAGCTAAGCTGCTGAGGCTGGAAAGGATTTCTTCCCCACAGCTGCTGCTGGCTAACAGCAACAACAACGCCAGGAGCTGTGATATAAAAAATAAAAATATAGAAATGTGGCCAATGCCAGAGCTGAAATGAGTGCATGCAATGCCCTGCATTTGTTGAGATATGTGTTTGTAATAGAAAGGCCTGTAGATTGCATCATTAGCGAATAACTGTCAGCATTGGGTCTGGTTGTGCCGAGCGCTAGCGACTTGTGATTCACTGTTGAGTTCTTTGGCAACATTTTAATGAGTTCCCCTCGTTTATACTTGCCAAGCTAAGCTTGACGTTTTGTGACTATTTATTAGTTTAGGTGACATTGAAAGATAAGTAAGCTTATAATTAGAAATGAGGCTCAGATAAGAGGAGCACGCCAAGGTTTTATCAAAAGTGTGAATAATTAAGGTAGTCTGTTGGAACATAAATACAGCTAATAATTTAGAAAAAAAATTTAAGGCAATGACAAAATAATGGAGCACCTATTTTTTTTCTTGATTTGACGGCTGGATTTTACAGTATGTTAATTAACTTATTTTCGACGGCACTACTGTTAAGCTCGCCTTTTGTAATTGGACGAACCGTCACTTTGAGATACTTCTCCAAACAGAAAAGAGTGTGAGTGACCGCTTGGCCCCAACAACACAGCTCTGTGCTTGGCCCAAGACAAATAGTCTATAGTCACACCTTCCGACAGAGAAAAAGCTTGTAGCTAGATTCCACTGCAGCTTTAGTTACACAGGGGGCCGGCTTACAGATCGATAGTAGCCTGCCATTGACAATGGCTGTGTTAATGCTTCAGCCCCGCTGCTGGTGCATTCTCACTCACAAAGACAATCCCTCCCTCTAATTACATATGCATTCTTTGTTTTTCCTTGTCTGTCCATTCTCCGCAACAAGCTTATAACAAGGGCTAAGACGCTTTTCTTTTTCCCTCGTTTCCCCCCCATACTGCCAGAGAATTGATGAAATATTCATTCAGTTATGCCAAGAATGCCAAGCCGGAATTTTGAGTGTGACGAGTGCTAATGCTGTAACGGGGAGGCTGTATCACTGTGTGTGCGCACCATAATCATGTGCTTGTGTCTGACTAATGGTAGGCAGTGTCCAAGTCAACCTCGTAAGCAACCTGGGTTCACGTAGACAGACGTGAAGACGGGATGGAGGGAGGTAGAGGAAATAAGAATGAAGTCGCACAAGGGGGAGGGACGGAAAAAAAGGAATAAAGAAGACTCAAGAAAGAAGTGGAAGGAATATATCTCTGTGGTTATGAATTATTCAAACGTCTCGCAAGAAGCAAGCGCGCATCATTTGGCGCTGCTGTGCTCCTGTATCCTCAATTTTGACTGCTTTTTATTTTCGATTTTGCACTTGAATTGCCGTACGACTTAATCTTTCATGGAGGTATCCTGACCCCCCCCCCCCCCCACCACCACCCCCAAAAGAAGAAATGAATGCAAAAGTCTGCACAGAGGCAAGTTGTCATCGGTGAAATATCAACTTTTAATAAACAGAGAGAGGTTTTAATACACTGCAGCAGACTGAATAAATGAAAAGCCCTTGAAACCGATCATAAAATAAGAATCATTTTAGCTATTTTGAATATATGATCTTTGGTGGCACTTGAAAAACACCTTTTACTGTTGTTAGTCTAATCCAGTGATTGACAGATGGGGTCTTTTCACTTTTTGCTCTTTGATCAGCAGCAGCTTGACAAGGTGCAACGCGCGCAAACACACACACACACACACACACACACACCTCTGTTTGCTTCATTCTACGTTGACAGCCGTTTCTTACTGAAACACACTTATGGCCCAGGAACATTTTCATACGTTTTGCAGTCTAAATACACCATCATTGGCGCTGAGCTAGTATATGTGCAGCTATTCTGACATCTCTTATCAATATCGAAACAAGCCGGGGAACAAGGTAAAGAGAAATCACTGGTCCACAAAGCCTTCAGCTCTCCACTGTTGCGCCCAGCAGGCTTTCTGTTTGCCGCCTCAGCTGTGAGCCTGTGTTTGTCTAACAGAGCTGTGCCAGCAATGGAGGAATTGTGTGTGTGTGTGTGTGTGTGTGTGTGTGTGTGTGTGTGTGTGTGTGTGTGTGTCACAGTTGACTTTACAAAGGATCATGCATGTCCCCATCTTTTTAATATAAGAATGAATAAGTAAACAACTAAATATTGATAGCAGTGCACATCTCTGCATAGTTTGACACTAATTATTACATTGTAAGTATGAGGTACTGTATATACACTCTCAGCATGTGGGACTTTTCGGCTAGCTTTAATAATGGCCAATCACAACAGCTCCTGTCATCGCCTTTAAAAAGCTGTAGACAGTTACTTAATGGCCAATGGAGTCCAGCTTCTCCCTGACATATAGTGATAGCTCCTTTTGAGCTGGATTGCTGGTTTCAGTAGACTGTGAAATTCCTGTCCATATGTTATGCAGTGTAAAGTGGTTAAAGTCGTGTAAAAATGCATGCATTTAGGCAACAGCTATCCTATTACATGTAGCCATCATTTGTATCCCTTCCCTTGGCTACATTTGGCTTCAAACATGTTTTATTCAGTTATATCTGGCTACATTTTCCAACATGCTTAGATTACTGCGGCTACTTCAAACTAGTACTGTCGCTAATCTGTACAGCTCGCAGGCTTGTTCCCTGATGAAAACGGCACCGCACCTGCATTTACCACTCCTGACAATTTTGCAAGTAAAATATCCTAGACTGTAAAGTGTCGTCTCTCCTCCGATGTATAACCCACTCGCAGAATGTGTGTGTTTGGCTGGCTCCCCGCGTATATATATATATATATATATATATATATATAGATGCCTTAATGGTGTCCAGGTGTTCATTACCGGTGCAAACAGGTCTCGTGTCTGGAGAGTCTATTGTGCTGAGGTATAGAGGTTGCTAACAGCTGATTCCTCTCAGTCACTTGGCAAAAGCAAAAGAAAGTGGGCCAGCGGTTGTGTAAAAAGAGAGGGAGGGAGATAGATAGAGAGCGAGAGAGAGAGAGAGTGAGATCATACACTTCTTCAGTTTTAATATTAACGATACAAAGCCTAGTTCATTGTACAGTTGGACCGCTGCTTACCTGTGCTTCGGCGTTAATGATGATGTTACGGCGGAGTTTTTGTGAGACTCCTAAAGATTAAAGACTTTCTTTTGTAGCTCGGCAGTTTTTTTTTTTGTGTGTATACCACCTGCTGGCTATTTCTCTGCCAGTTTTCAAGAGCTTCTCATTAAATGTAAGAATGCTCCGAGGGGAAGTGGAGATTCTTCTTCTTCTTCCTCTCTCTCTCCGTCTGTATTTGTGGGGACGGAGGAGGAGTGCTAAATAAGTCCCTTTCTCCCCTCCTTCTTCTCTATCTTAGTTTTTTTTCTTCTGACGTCATCCGCTAGTTCTTTTGTTCCCCTCGGTAAAGGGGGGAAGTTTGCTGAGAAAGCAGCCAGCGCATGCCTCCGTCAAGCTATCTCATCCATCTCCCACTGAATTTGTCAACGTAGCCACTGACTGTACACCAGCTGGTATGCGCGCAGTAAGAGGGACACATACGTCAAAGGGTGTGAGGGGCAGAGGCTGTGTGCGAGAAAAAGGTCAATGCCTCACCATTAACTTAGGATGAGCGGTAGCCTAGTAGCGGAATGATAAATATAGAAATTGATAAATAAGAAATAGGGGGCCAGGTAGTTAGCGGGCGTTAATGAGACAGCTGCGCCCATCAGCAATCGATGAGCTCCAGAGACAGTAATCACTACAGCTTCCTTAACACTGTTTTAATTGGATGTCAGTCATTTGCGCTAGGAACAACGCTCCCGAACTGGCTCTGTGTGTGTGTGCATCTTTGAAATCTGTGTGTGTGTGTGTGTGTGTGTGTGTGTGTGTGTGTGTGTGTGTGTGTGTGTGTGTGTGTGTGTGTGTGTGTGTGTGTGTGTGTGTGTGTGTGTGTGTGTGTGTGTGTGTGTGTGTGTGTGTGTGTGTGTGTGTGTGTGTGTGTGTGTGTGTGTGTGTGTGTGTGTGGAGTTGCATAATGTGTCCATCGCATTTCATGTTTATAGGCATGCACACTCAGGGTGTGTGTGGCAGCACTCACCAGTCATTAGCATTGATTTTTCCAGAAGGAGGTGTCTCACAAACACTCCTCCCAACCAACACACACACCTCCACCGCCCATTGCTCTCTCGCGTGCAAATAGCTATAATTTTGCTCTCACGGTCTTGGTCACTGCGGGCCCTTCCCCTCCTGCCGTGTGTGTAAAGGATGGTAGTCATTGATCGCAGCATCTGGACGCCTAACCCCCCTCCCCCCCCCCCTTCACACACACACACACACACACACACACATACACACTCTGGCCAAAGGATCCTTATGTCGATGGGAATCACAGGTAAGTTACGAGCGCACCTTCAAATGAACTTACAGACTCAATGCCAGCCACTGCCTATACCCTCTCCTCCCAACATATTTTTCAGCTGTTTAATGCGTGGCCACACTTTGGAAAGGCCTTGAAAAATGTATCACTGGCAGACATTAAGTGTTGTCAAGCACTTAAACTATAAAGCCTTGTTTCCACTGAGCACTTGGGTTCGGTTTGGTGCAGCTTGGCACACATTTATGTGCGTTTCCACTGTCAACAGTTGGGTAAGGGTACCAGCCCCATGGAACCATGCCGCACCTATTTTTCTCACCCTTTTCGTTGGGGTACCAAGCCATCCCAAAGGGTCCCAAAAGGGTGAAGCTACACACTATTGGTCGAAAGAATAGTCATTTCTGTGTGATAGATAAACCGCTGTGTGTAGTCTGTGTGTAGTCACCTCGCTAAGAGTGAAGAGTCTTGTGTTGAGAGAAATGTTTTAGGTGCGCAGCTCTTTGTTTACTGTGTGACATTGTTCCTCTTCATTGACTTAATCCGTGGGCTACACTGTGTCCCACTGCTACGATATCACAATAGTTATATAGCTGCTTTGTCTGGCAGTGGAAACGCAAGCCAGGTCTAGGGTTACCATGCCCTGCCGAACAGAACCGTGCTGCCCAGTGGAAACAAGGCATACTGTACAATATGTCACGAGTGAGGTTTTCTTTCGGTGAGATGTGACCAAACTCAGTGACCATTTTTCAACAGAAAAAAACTCCTCTTTCACCTTGGAGGACGGCGATTATCATTCACAACCACCATGACGGTTCAATCATAAAAGAAAAATGATTGTCTGGCCTTTTTTTTCTAAAGGAACAGCATATCATCAAGAAGCACATCCTAATGCTCTGGACATGATAGCCGAGGAGTAATCGGAACTCGTAACCAGTCTCCTCTACACAGTTTGACCCAAAGTTACTTCGTTTGAGGGAATAGAACTGAATGTTATTGTCCCTGGTGAGAAAACAAACCACAGTAGCTGTTTCTGCACAAAGTCATCATTTGAAAGTCAGAGTTGATTAGATATTGAGTGACATTAGAGATGCTGTATCGAGTGAAGTGTAGTATGTTTCGACACCACCCCCTGTGCCAGTCAGCCTCATCCGTCCCTCCACAACATTCAAACATGCTCGGAAAACACTGTTGCATTTGCGCTCCCTAACCCTAACCCTAACCCTAACCCAACCCTAACCCTAACTTAGTTGGGAAAGGCAATCGCGGCTTATGATTGGTTAATTAACATAGCAAACATCAACTAGTTGAACCCAATCGGCATTACATTCTGGAGAGCGTCTGCATATATGCCCCATATAGTATGGCTATTAAAATAAAAGTGCCTTTTTTAAAACAAAGAAATTCAATAGTAAGAAGACGGGAACTTATCATAGAGAGAGAAGACACACTGCCTAGCAAGAAAATGACGAGGAAAAATAATGATTAAAACTCTTGCAGCTGCGCGCCTACAAAACTGGAACCCTGGCCTGCTCAAGCTGCAATCAATATTCTGAGACGCATGGCTCAACTGCCACCGATTATTTTTAAGAGCCATTGTTTTTTTGTCATCCCTCCACCACTGAAGAGGCGTAATCATCTTAATGTTTTAGGGAGAGCTTGACATTTTCTTTTCTATTTTTTTTAATCTTATTCCATCAACGTAATAGGGGCAGAGATATTTGCAAGCCTGAGCACATTAGGACATTATTATTCCAATGTTCTTCTATCTATCCACACCCACAACTACCTCCCCCCCCCCACCCACCTCCCTAAATAAACCCAGAGAATCTGTCATTTTGCCATGGCAGCTGGATTTTGGCAGGTTTTCTCTCTCTGTCTCTCTCGCTCTCTAAGCCCACTGGGCCCGATGGGGGAAGATTTTGCAATCCGCGTAATGTGAGCATAATAACAGCCAACAAAAACATCTCATTCCCACGTCTAATTCAGTGGAGCGTCTGGGCCGTGCCACTGTGTGTGGGATAGAAAGACAATCCTCTCTGCCTTCTCTCGCCCCACTGTATAGTCTGTGACTGGCTTTACTCAAACTCTTTGGGACAAGAAAATAAAAGAGAAAAAACGCTAGATGCAACGCCTTGGAGTTGAAACAAGACAAACCCAATCATGTTTTTTTTTTTTAAATGTGAATGGCTTCCTAATGGTACCGTTTGAGCTTGTCAGACCGTTCTCGCAGAAAATGGTCGCCGCAAAATATAAAAATTCCAACTGGTTTTCGGAGTCGTCTTAGGTTATTGCATTATGAGGAAAGCCGGTGGCATTGTAATCTAAGGCTTTTCATGTCTTTTTTCTCTTTCTCAATTCTAGCCCATGGGGGTCGAGGGATTTCATCAGCTATGATACAGCTTTCATTACTTCAGAAAAAAAAGACGCCCACAGTGGCCCACATTTTCAGTCATTGCTCTCTTTATGAACTTTTTTTTTCTTTTTCGCCTCAGCGATGGTATCTTAGTTTTTTTTTTAAATTGTGGTTCTATTGTCCATTTCCGTTGTAGGGTTAGGGTTTTGGATTTCTGACCTTCTTGACTGGTGTTGGCTTGCTAGAACGCCCTGCATTTATCAGGAGTATATCTTTTTTTTTTCCCACATGAATTAGTCATTTGCACCGTTGAATTAATCATTCCACCCCTACATTACTTAATGTCATATGTTATTTAAAATATGCATTTACCAAATGCAGTTTGGTCAGTTAGGGGTTTAAAGTGGAAGGTTAGCAGCTTTGGCAAAATTATAATATCCTTCTTCTAAATTAGCATTGTTTAAATTACCCCAACAAAAAATACATACACCGGAATGTCCCAATACTTATCAATGTGGCTTAAGCAATGTATGCAAGATGAGCCATTTGCACAACAAGGGGAAAAGTGGGATCATGATCTGTATATTAATAATAGAATGAAAAGCATGCATCTCCTTCTCTTTCTGCTTGTCAATCATTTTCACTCGTCAGCGAAAAACTTTGTTACAGCGCTGTCACCTGGAGAGCTTCCACACTTCCACAGCCCCTAATTAAAATCTCAAAACACAAACGCTAATTATCCAACAAAAAGTGTAACCTTCCCTCACCTTCCAGTCAACCAGACTCCCCCCCCCCCCCCCCCCCCCCCCACACACACACACACACACACAAACACACACCTTGCCAGGTTGTCATGGTAGCTCGGTAAATCTCAAGGTGTTTGGAGGAAGCGTGTACCTAGGGTGCTATCCTCTGCAGTCAACCATAAACAAAGCCACTTAACATTATCAACACGGGTGATAATTAAATGAACAGATCACACACTGAGGAAGGCACCCAGGGGTGTTTTTTTCTCTCGAAATCAACACAGTATGACTGCATCATAAATGTATTTTGCTTTCATAGAGAACTCAACAACAGAATACAAATGTCAAGCAATGGCCATAAGCAATTTATATCTTCGAACCCATAGATTGATAAACTAACATACAATATTGAAGGGAAACTGAGAATATGAAAATAAATAGTGAAACAGGGTGAGTTTCATGGAGTTTTGACAACAAATGTAGGGAATGTAAGTTATCAGTAATTAATAAAGACGTGTGGTGGAGTTTGGGAAAATGGTATAACGATTTATTTTGGATGAGGCCATGCGAGATGTAAGTTTGCTGGTACCCCTGTTTGGAAACAAACTCATTTGTTTACCTGCCTCTTAATTTGTCTGTGTTCTGTGCTTGCTGCCAAGACTGATCATTGTATCATTATGTGATTGCTAGCATTCCAAAAGCCCCACTAAAATATTGTTAAAAAAATGTAATTTGACATAGTGGCTTCCTCCATTCAAAATAGCTCCCCAGAAGCTATTCCACTTTGGGGCAGTGCAAAAATAAAATATATATACTGTATATATGTATAGACAAATTAAGAGTTCATGCCAAGCTGTCTAGTTGGCTGCAGCCAATTGTGTTGTTTTGCATGCTATTAAGGGCCAAAACCACACACATTCAGCAGTTTAGGACTCCACTGAATTAGTTTCCTCCCATTGATCAAATGTCCCCCCGGCAGACAGCTGATGGAGTGTGTTGCATCGTTGTTATAATGGCATGCCACCACTATGTACTTTACACTTGTGCATACCCCAATCCCCCGACTGTCTCAATACTCCCAATGCTGACGCTCAACACTTTTTTTTAACCTCCAAGTTTGTCTCTACTCAGAATTCCAAGCAGGGACAGGGTTTAGTACCAAGCAAAGACAGCTTAATTGTCCAAATAACATATTGATGTATTTTTTTCAGATTGCATCAACACAGCTGTGGCCACTGGGCAGTAAATAGCAGTTAGCAGTAGAAATAGCAGATAGTGGCAGCAATAGCAATTGGATTTATGGAGCTGTCTTGATACAGGCCAGTGTTATGTGAATGGGTGTGTAGTTGGGCGATCAGGGACTTACATGAGCAGATCGATAACACTCATATTTGTTATGACTCTAGAACCAACAGCTTGTTCAGCTTAGAACACAGGCTAAAAACGGGAGGAAAGTTAGCCTGGTCAGAAAAAAAAATCCTACTATTGAATGACACATAATGTGATGATCAGTGAGTTAAGTGGTGTTCTACCTCTGCCTCTGTGTCATGTCTTTTTAAGCTAAGCTAAGCTAAGTGGCTTCTGGCTATTGTCTTACATTGAACCGGTAGTGTTATTTGTTTGGTTGATGTAAGTGCTTTAGAAGTTGTGATTTTTGTTGCAGAGTATTGAAAAAAAAAACAAATACAAGGTAATTTTATAAGAGAAATATACAGATGCAAACAGACAAGGTTTCCTCAAATAAAAACCCTAAATGTACACGTTGGACCTTTTGATTTATACTTGAAGATAGCACCATGCACAGAGGTGTATACTATGTATGTGTACAAATCTGCATCCCCGATTCTTAATTTCTGGCATAAATAACAGCTACACTACCTTGTTGTGTGCTGTTTCTGTCTTTCGTCTAGGCCTTTGTTACTGATAGTGTCACGTTGTCATTGTATGGCTTTTTCAACAAGGGCTTCCCATGGCCTCTCAGTGTCACAGTTCCCTGTTGTTCACTCCTCTATTTGCCCCTGTACAATACATCCTGGGAGTACGTTTCAAGCCGAAATTCAAAGTCTGCGGATAGCTTTTGACAAAAGCCATTATAACAGAGTTATTCAGAACAAGTGGGAGCTGCCGAACTGAGCAGTAACACTGAAGTTGTACATGAATTGCACCCCATGTTATACCATTGTCTGGTTGAATACTCTCTTTTTGATTGGCCAGCAGGCGGGCGCTATAACCGTTTGACAAGCACATAGTTTGGCTCAAGTTTAAATCACATTAGAATTACTCTAATACATCTTTTGGTGTGAACACAGGGGTGTCATAAAAAACCCTACTGCTTTATTCAAAAGGTGCCACTAGAATAAATACAAAACTGAAATCTCCTCGTTGCTACTTGAACTAAACAAAACGAAACACAAACATTCTCATGAGCGTTTGCGATTGCCTTCTCTGTTCGCTACGATATGATTACTTTGGTATACGGATACAAGTTCGGACTAATTTCGACAAATTGCATGTGTGCATGTACTTTTATCAATGTGTCTGTGATACATTTATTAATTTCAGTTATTGACCATAGTATAGGCAGGGTAATCAACAAATATGTATATTTCACGGTTGTGAGACTGCAACAGCTGCTGCAACTGCTGCAAAGAGCTCATGCTATTCATACTACTTGAGTGTGTGTGTGCGCTGTCCAAGGTCCTGAAAACCCCCTTCAGGGAGTCCCAGGACACAGCTCAGCTGAGCACATAGTTTTATTTTGGGGCGCATCTCATTTTTCTAATGGATATTTGATATCAGCACCATCCTCACACAAGGCAGTAAATCGATGCAGTCCATCATCATAAAGGACATCTAATGAGGGCCGAGGGCTGACAAGTCTACTCGTAGGAGGCTTTGGTGGCGACACAGCACAAGAGCTTCCAATACAAACAGACTTTGTCCGACACACACACACACACACACACACACACACACACACACACACACACACACACACACACACACACACACACACACATTATTGGTCATTTGTGATTAAAGCTGATTTTCTGAGTATGATCGCAACACTCGAAAAATGTCAATCTGCTGGTGTGTCCAGTACAATAAATGAGATTTGCTACAATGCAAAACATGCAGACTTCATATAGCATTTCCTCAGCAGAGGGATTCCTCCATTAATGAATGTGTTATTGTATTGAGATATAAAAATGAATATTCTGTTTAACATGCTTTTGGCTCATGTTCAGTGTAGAACAGTGGATACAAGTTTTTCTTACAATGAGTTTCTATATTTTCAATTTAAGTTTGTTCCCCTTCAAAACGATTGCGTAACGCCTTTTACAGATTATACAGTCAAGATCTAGCCTGGTCCTACCAGACCATCGTACTTCATTTCATGTGTACAGAAGGTCTGGAATTGCTCAATTAACAAACGTTAACTCACTTGAAGGCGGGTGTTTGTTGAAGTTTAAAACTATCGGATCTGCCCAGTGTCACTCTGGATCTGCCAACCAATCGCATAACGTTTGGTCCTGACGAATGTCATGCACTGGCTTCTGCAACTGAAACTGACGCACGTCATTGTTCTCAGCCACTCCCTCTGTTCGCTGATTGGACAGGCAAAAACTATGCAGGAGAAAACCCACGAATATACCACAGACCCAGACTGACTTGATCTTGATCATTCAATAATTCAAGAAAGCGGAATCGCTGCCATTTCGATTCGCTGGAGAATAAATAAATGCATTCAGTCTGCACTAAATCTCTTTCTTTTTTACCATTATTCCTTCCAGTGCCACACAGGTCAATCCAGCTTTCCCTCACACTCAGCTGACCCCATGTCACAATCATTTCACACATCGAGTACAGAGGAATAAAACATGCCCATTGAAAATGCTATTGATGATGCGTGCCTAGCATTGGGTGTGTAAAGCATCCTAGTTGAACTGTCTAAGCTGTCAGAAGGGAAAAACTGCTTGTCAAATACAGATTTGTTTGCTTCAATTCATTTCGAAGGACACTATGCACAGGGTACAATTGTACTTATCTGTTTTGTAGCCCTAATAGGCATAATCACGTTATTGGTGCATACAGAAACTCTACAACTGCGACATGACAGAGCTATTGAGCAGTTACTCACGCGTGTTCCAGCCTCTGCAGCCATCAGTCACTGCTTCAGATGACACTTGTCTGGGGAAGGACATCTAATTTCACATCAAACACACTATGCCTTTCCTTGTGTTCTCTCCTTGTATAGCTGCCTTGTGTCTTAGGTAGAAGGAGATGTACAGTAAGTGTGGTGAATCGCTGTGGCTGAGCCTCTATTTTCCCATTGAGATCATACTCATTTAATTGAAGTGCCACATGATGTACTAATAACTGATTACAACAGGATACTTTATTGACTTAATATGTGTAGAATCTCCAAAACCATGAGAAATCGCACAGAGTTGACTATTCTGTTGACCAATCATTGGAATGAAGTGTGTGGCTTCACCCTCTTCTTGGGACCCTTTGGGATGGTTTGGTACCATAGCAAAACTGTGACACAATTAGGCACGGCAAACTTATTTTTGTACCTTTTTCCAACTGTAAACGGGGCTTATATCCCAATATGTGCCTACTACTGTATGCACACTACAGTATATACTCTCTATGGTCAGCTCTAGAATGTAGAATAGTAAAAAAAAGAAAAGAGCATGCAATTTGGAATGCATGGCTAGTGTGCAGCTTACACACGGCTCAGCCAGGGGTGTGTGTGTGTGTGTGTGTGTGTGTGTGTGTGCGTGTGTGTGTGTGCGTGTGTGTGTGTGTGTGTGTGTGTGGGGGGGGGGGGGGGGGGGTCATAGGTTGTTTCTCATGTTATGATTAGATTCATATCACAGCAGTATTACACCCGTCTCGATGTTTCTCTTGCCTACTCTTGCCTACTCTTACCCCTTTCTCAGAGGAAAAGAGCCCCTTGTCTCCACTGGTTTGACCTGCCTTTCATTAACGCCCCGACTCCCTAACGTTTGCCTGTTATAAGAGTGCATGCTTGGGTGGGTGGAGATCCACACACACCCCCTTAGCTGCCTAACCTTTTCACCCCATCACTCCCCCTTCATTAGGGGCTGAGGATGTACACAGGAGGACTGTAGCCAGAACTACACTGGACTTGTACTCGCATTGAGCCCCTTGCATTGTTCAAAGACATCATCAATCGTTGCGCTGTTGGTTCTCCTGAGTTTTAAACTTGCTTTTGCAATGTGCTGAATGGGCACTCAGCCCTATCCCTTTCTAATCCTCACACTGCTGTGTGTACACTATATACTCGCTACACTCCTTCCATCCCTCTCCGACTCATGTTTAATATCAAACAAGGCCCTTTATTTATGTTGAGGTGAACTGCAACGCGCTGCTACAAATTCACATCAGCCGTCCCCGGCCTATATGCTTTACTGTATGTGAGGAGAAATATCCACCTTCATTATGCATAGGGCTCTTGACAAGCCCCCCCCCCCCCCCCTCCCTTGTAGGATTATAGGTGTGTGTGTGACAGTGAGGGTGTGAGCAGGCAGGCAGGGCTCAGCCGAGAATGGAGAAAGGATGGAAATATGCAAGGTTATATTTTTTTTTATCCCAACTCTGCTGTGTTTTTGCGCTCTGTATCCCCTTTCCAGCCAGCCGACATAGCGTATTATACATTAAACTGTAAGTTATGACAGCTTTAAGTATATCCCAGTCAGCGATAATAAGAACGCCTCAGGGATTTATTTGAAGATCTGCATGCACAGGCATATGAAAATGTCAAGACAGCCCATGGTGCATCTTGTTTTCTTTCTATCTATCTATCTATCTATCTATCTATCTATCTATCTATCTATCTATCTATCTATCTATCTATCTATCTATCTATCTATCTATCTATCTATCTATCTATCTATCTATCTATCTATCTATCTATCTATCTATCTATCTATCTATCTAACCATCCATCCATCCATCTCTGGTTGCTGTTGAGCAGAAGTTGAAGTACAAACCATACATTATTTTACACAAATAATCAACTGGCAAACTTTCATTATGATATAAGTAAAACATGTTCTCCTATTCACCTGCAGTGTCTCGCCTGAGACTGAGGTCCTTGCAAATTAGTTTCACATGATTCCGACGCATTCTCTGAAAAGTACATTTCTGACACTGGTTAATACCAGACGGACTGGTTCAACTCAAGCAAAACCCTTATATTAACAATGGCTTCACTTTGCAAAAGCCATAGGAACCTTCTTCATGTTCTTTCAAAGTGAAAATGAAGATCTTGTATTTTTAACACCTTGTTAGGATTTTTGCAATGGATTGGCATTCCTTCCCTTTATAATCACCGCATAAATGCCATGTCTGTCTGTCTGTCTCTCTCTCTCTCTCTCTCTCTTCGCTCTTCTCAGCTCGGAGCGTGAGAGATTTCATTAAAAAGTCACTGCTTAATTATGTAGGTGTTGAAATTTAATTAATGGGAAGGTTAGAGCAACTCCATTACTCTGACACAGTTTTGACGCTTGCTATGTGGAAAAAGAGAGAGAAGAGAGAGATCTCATTTTAGAAGAGGCAATGTGCCTTGAAGATGTATTTTTCTTCTTTCTTTTCACACTCAGCCCGTGTCTGGCCCTATATAGTACCTGTCTTTTCCATTGCTGGGCTCACACCTCACCATCCATCATCTCTGGCACTGTCAGAAGAGTTGACAGCAAGACTCTCCCTATCCCCCAAACCCCTCACAGTCCCAGTGACAGAGACTAAAGATCACTTTTTTTCTGCTGACGTACAATGTTTCAGAAAAAATGTTTCATGGTTCCTACATTGAAATTCTGCCTGCTCTCATGCTCTCTGCTGCTGTACAAATTCACCAAATGAGACATGGACATGAATATCTCTTCTGCTTTGCACGCAAGGCCAGAACTGCTGAATGTCTCTACTTACAATCAGGGCCCTCTTTATCATGGGGTCCCAGGTTACGGAATAGTTCCAAACTTGCCATGAATTGTGCAGGTGACCGAGGTTTGACCATGTTTTAAAGAGGACCTATGATGCTTTTTGACTTTTATGACCTATAAACGTTGTTATGATGATTCATAGTCATGCTTAACCATACTAAATTATCAAATAATGACTTACATGCATTTCGACGTATTCCCTGCTGACCGTCTGGGGTGTCTGTGCCGAGCACTAAACACTATTCTAGCCAGTCGAGAAGTCACGTCTTCAAAGCGGTCTACCCTTTGTAACTTTGTGACGTCGCATGTAACTTTGTGAAGTCACCACGCGGATGTTTCCATGTATGGTAATGCTGTCACTTCCCTGTTCGCGTCTGCCTCGCGCCCTTATAGGTCCATGCTCGCGCTTCCCGCCACTGAAAGTGTTCCGGAAGGAAGGTAACCAATCACAACGGAGTGGGGTTTGCAGGAGGGGGGGGGAGGGTAGCGGAGATGGCCGATGCACAGGCGGAGGGAGCGGAGATTGCCGAAGCACACACACTCAAGTGTTGACAGGACGTGCTGGATCGCCAAAATAAGAGAAAGAGCTTCCCGAAAATCTACATAGTTTTTTGTGATGTGATTCGTGTCAGGTTGCTCTATAGCAGTGTAAAACAAGAAATTAAGACCAGAAAAGTAGTATAATAGGTCCTCTTTAAGTACTGTATGAACTCTCTTCACTTAGTTTGCCCTTTACCCTATTATCCTGCAGTGTCTCGTCTTAAGATTTGTAGATTTATGTTTTCAGACAATTACCTATTCATACAGTCTGCTGCAATCTGTATAGGCTCATTTGTTACAGACAGAAATACACACACACACACACACACACACACACACACACACACACACACACACACACACACACACACACACACACACATACACAGGGACAATGTGCTCCCCATATAGCGACAGAACTTTGACATCTTTGGCACAGAAAAAAGTGCAACTTCTTTCAAAGTTGGCCCCTTGGATATAAAATGTACCATGTTGCTGCTGCAGCAAAACATACCCCCTGTGTCCAGGTGTAGGATTACACGGATGAGTAATGCTCCTGAAAGCTGGGGCATGGCAGCAGACTCTATGGGCATGTCGAGTCACAGAAATCACTCACTCACAACAAGGCCTCTTCAGTACAGAGGTGTAAAGAATAGCTGAAAATCATACTTGAGTAAGAGAAGAGATGCCTTATTAGGAAGTGACTCCGTTACAAGTCACAAGTCAGCCAGCCATGACAATACCGCTTAAGTAAAAGTACAAAAGCATCTGATTGTATATAACTATTTACGTATTAAGAGTATTTCGTATGGAACCTATGCTCAAAGGTGCACTAAGTAGGGTTTAAGCAGTGGTGGAGGAAGTATTCAGATCATTTACTTTAAGTAAAAGGTAAGCATACTAAACTGTAAAAAAATACTCTGGTACAAGTCCTACATTAAAAACATTACCAAAGTAAAATGATGTTACATACATTAAGTATACTCAGGAAAATGTACTTTAAGTACTCAAAGTAGCAGTGACAGTTATACTATTAGTTTAAGAACCTGGAACAATGAAATGTTTGGTATATTTGCATTAACAAAATAATATCATCAATACAATCAACAGCCAATACATTTGGCAGTTAACTTATCAATAAATCGACTAATGTTTCATCTGTGCTTGTAGGGCTGATTTGTAGTGGAGTATAAGTATATACGTTGCATGAAAAGATAACACTCAAGTGGAGTTCATGTGCCTCGAACTTGTACTCAGGCACAGTATACTTGAGTTCAAGACTGACAAACAGAGGGGAAAGGGATTAGGGCCATGCTGGTGTGTGTGTTAGGGCAGCAGAGGCAGGTGGAGGATGACAAGACGGAATTGAAAGGAACATCGTTGGTGGCTCAGCTTCACTGTGTGATATTCATGCATTATTAGACCATAGATGGCCCTATATAGGTGGAGCAGGCCAGCACCAGTTGAGGCCATGCCACAGATTCCCTTTGATGGTTGTGGGGTGGGGGGGGGAGTGAGTCCCAGGGAGGGGAGATAGAGAGGGCAGTGATGGGGGGTAGACTGCAGCTGTTTTGGCCACTCCATTGTCACAGCTGACAGACAGAACCACATTAATTCCTCTCTCAATAATATATAAGGCGAAACACTGCATGTGAGTAAGGTCATTTTTTTTTTAAATAATAGATATTATCATGAAACTTTGCAAGAACTTTGAAAACAAAATGTTTCATAATTCGGACAACAACACATGAGCAAAGCCTTCTGTAATAATCTTTATTAAAAAAAAACTAACGTTGAGTTTAGTGTTAAAGATGGTTGTAATATACAGACGCAAACAGACAAGGTTTGGTCAAATAAACACCTCGATATTCCTCAATCCAACCCCCTCAGTAGCAACCTTCTCTAACCAGCTTCCCCTGCCTCCTGTTCGGATGGTTTGCCTGCCAGCCGGTTTGCAATTGAAATGCACACACATATGAAATCACTAGCAGTTTTTCCATCACAGTTTTTCTCAGTCGCTTTGGTGCTTTTCTCACATCACTATTAACATCTGCACAGCAGTTAGTGCATTTCTCAAAACAATTAGTGCAAACTGCGAAACCTAGTGGATAACCTGCAAAAGTATGTCATTTGCTCAAAATGGATAGTCTATTCCTCAAAAGCAAGTATTCATGTCAATGAAACTGCCAGTGTCATCAAAATGAGAAGTCTTGACACCATCGTTTATGAACAAGATAGTCAAATGGCTTTGTCATGTTTTCATTATGACAGTTTATTCTCTCAGTGTTTTCCAATGCAAAAAAAAGGTCAGACACTACCTGAAAATGCTCAAGACAGCACTATACACTACTTGTACAGCCATTTGAAAACTACAGTAAAGTTACACATTGCTGTAGTTAGGGGAGTAAGTGAGTACAAGACACTGAATACATACTGTATGTTTCACATTTTTACTGTATATGCTCTTTGCAATTCTACAGCATTGTGCAAAAGAAAAATACACTTCAGTCACTTATTTAGAACAAACATAAAAAACACCCTTTTGGTAGAGCTGTGCACAAATGTGAACAATATAACAGGACATAATTTGTAACTGAACATATAGGTAAATCATTCTGGCACATCCAGACGTTCCTGTCTGTCTGGTCACATATTTTCATCTACATCACAACGGATATTATCCCTTGCAATGCAGCGAGGAAAGTATCTATGATAAAGAAAAGGTATAAAATTTGCTTGACAGAATTTGATAACAAGTTCAACAATTTTGTATGTAATGACTCAAGCAATGAAATTAAGACTATTAGTTTTATTTGGAACGACTATTCAGCATCCATAAGTTTAGTTAATTTTGACTGACATGATATAAGCAAATGACAATGTTATAAAACAGCAGAGAATTGTATGAAAGCAACTGATACATGTCCAAAAGCATTTGCAATTTGTTCAGAGGAAGGAGAAATTGCTACTATGATGTGCTCAAATGATTAAATGTTGCGGAGGTTGAACTAATAGTTATGAGAATTTTCATTCTGATCTGAGAAAAGCACCAAAGCAACTGAGAAAAACTGTAAGCAACAACAACAAAAAAACACTTAACTGGACAGAGTGTCTCATTGGTGGAATTCATTGCAGGCCTGAGTCAGTTGTACATAAGCTGTCTGTGTGGAACTGCCATCATCATTGTAAAACACAACAGTATAATATAAAGGGAAAATAGGGTCAGTGGACCACTTGAACTGTATCCAGTGTATATAGGATGGATTGATTTGGAAGTGCTTGTCCCTCCAGAAGGCGCAGGCATTCAGCGAAAAGCACTGCAGTGTCCTTGTCAACCTCCATGTTGCATCACCTGTAGCTAGATAGCCTTGGACTTTTACAAGTCAGAGCATCTTTTCAGAAACCCTTAAAGCATAAACATGTTACGAAAGGAATCAGTAGCCCACTATGCCTGAGATGACGTAAGTGTGGTGAACCCCATTATTTTCTGTGGGTATCATTGTCTACAGAACATGTTATTTCACTACAGTGGCGCACACAAATTGAACCAGAACCCACAAGGGCAAAAAGTCCAAAAAGATAAAAGCCAGAACTGTTTATCTGATAAACCCCACTGTGTGTGAAAGCTTTCACTGAATATAACTACGTCAGACTTCAGGCTAACATTAGCAGCTCTCTCTCTCTCTCTCTCTCTCTCTCTCTCTCTCTCTCTCTCTCTCTCTCTCTCTCTCTCTCTCTCTCTCTCTCTCTCTGGCTCTTTGAAGGAAGTTGTCCTGACCCTAAAAGCTTTTTCATGTAATGTCAAAAGTAAAAAATAAATAAAATAAAAATAAAAGGACTTAGAACAAAAGTTTGAACCCTGCTACTTAGCTTACACAATTGGACAAGCTTGTCAAAGTGGTTTTGGTTAGAGTAAACACTTTGAATCATCATATAGGCTAATGTAACAACTAACTATGCCACACTACAATGTGACTGATGATACACAAAACAATCTTGTTCAATTATTGTCTTGTCTCCCAGAAGACAGAAGCACTCTGAATAAAATCCCATGTCTGACACCAGAGCATCAGCATATTGTATTGGACATTTTGCAATGAGATTAATTGCATGGTTTGTTTAGCTGCATTAACTAGCCCATTAGACCAAGTTTCGGCTTCAAGCAGAAGTGTCTAGGACATACCAATTTCAGCCCAATCTAAGATCAGTTCAATTAAGCCAGTGATTATTTTTGTGTGTGGGGTCTGACCATGGCACACTGAGGGGAGAAGAAAGGAAAATAAATATTGGCCCTTATCTGCTGGTATGCTGTATATTTAAGGACCTGCTTCGCTGGTGGAGGTTTGAAGGTGTGTTGGAATCTGGGATCCTGTGTAGTATAGATGTGCAAAGTGTTTGGAGAGCTGTTTATCCTGGCCTGAGATAGGGCAGAGGGAGTGTTTTTTGGTCTCGCTGTCTGACCCTGCGTTTTCCCATGTATGACATCGCGCATGGGAAAGTGTGGAGTTGGGATCGGCAGGACAGCCGGGCCATGGGAGAATTTAGAGAAGAAAGACCTCATTCGTTGTGTTACGGTGGCAATTTTGTAATGATAGAACGCCGACTCCAAATGCGTGAAATACTTCTCAAATGTTTTGTTTTCTCATTTATTTATTTTAATTTAATTTTTAAATGTTTTATTTTTTATCTTTTTTTTTTATTTTTTTTTTTTTTGTATGTCGCCATGAAAGCAATGATATTAAAGTAATGAAATCTATGATTTTGTATTATGAATGTTATCATGTGTCCTTGTATCCTGTGACCAAATACCACCAGTGAAAATGTAATAAATATGTGAATTAAGCCAGTGATTCTTGAAAAGTGGGACAAAACAGGTTGCAGTGTTGAAAAAAATAACCCCTATGTTTAGGCAAATTGAATCACATGTATGTATCCAACACATACTAAGCTACTAAGCTTTGACACAACCTCCCAGCTTTTGTCCTTTTTATCAAAATGGGATTTATACCTTGCCATTCCTTATTTTGTGTCAACACCATTAGACACCAACGAGACACTATTTTTAATCATTAAAGTACATTTTTAATAGGTTTTATTGCATATGAATGATTGAACCCTTCTCTGTGGACACACTGTTTTGGACGTCGTGAGAAGATAACAAGTGTCATATACTTGACATAATAAATTAAATTTAAGGGGATAATTGTGCTCCAGACATTCTATTCTTAATCCCTAATAACATCTACAATTTTAAATATTTTTATTTTTAAACATAACCGCAGTTATTATTGCAAGGCGGTCTTTTGTCCCGCTTCTCAAGCGTCACTGAAGTACAAAAGCTTGCTGCTCTGAGTTGTACAGGAGTGGTAATTGTGGGCTGTTAGTTACAATACATTAATGGAACTCTCAGTGGCCTCTGTCTGCAGGAGAAACTCTCTTTCCACTTCCTGACTCACATAACAACCCTGCCGCTTCCCTGTCCTCCCTGCACTGAATGGCTGTGGATGTCTTTTAAATGTTTTCTTTAAATTTTTTTTAGAAAAGCCCGTCTTTGAAGTTCTTTTTTAGACGCCCCATTGATTACACTCGGCGCTCGGTGGAATAGGTTAAACATGTCCAGATGTGCTGCACGGAACTAAATGAACTGCAAGAGACAATTTCCATTGTGATCCATAGATAATTCTCAACTTCTTTTTAATGATGCCCCCTGGCTCCCTTTTGGAACATGATACACCTAAAGGCACCAGTGCTTTTAGAACAGATAGAGATAGTGTTGTAATAGTGAATGCTCATTTCCCACGGTGTTCAACCCAGTACCCTTTCAAAGAAAGCTTGATGATCGTGATTTATCGTCTTGCATCGCGTGTGCTCTGAGTACAGAGTATGCAGAAAACTTTCAGTGTTACGGTGACGACAGGCAGGCAGTAGTGATGGCCAGATGAAGCTTTTTGAAGCCTTGAAGCCTTAAAGCCAAATGGTTCACAAAATGGTTCATTTCTCGAGGCTTCATTTGAACCGATTTGAACACAATTACAACCCCCCCTGCTGGTCAAACAGTGTTAAATAGCCAGATAATTCTATCAATTTGTAATACACTCAATACTGTCCTGCAACAGTGCAGCCATGGGAATGACTGACAAGTAAATAAATCAAGACACCTTAATAAATGCATTTCATGTATTGTTCATGTATTCATTCATATACATACAACTTATATTTTGTTTGATGTATACTATGGGTATGAAACATGATAAAACATATACATCTAATAAATCTATCAATAAATATTTTTTGTCAAACTTTGAATTACTCATAATGACAGGAATACTTATTTTCAAACTGTCGCAGTGTTATAACAAGGTAAGGGGCAGTGAATGTGCTTGTGCAACTTAAGGATTTGATTTTTATTGTGAACATTTGTTCAGACAATTTCCCCTTTTGGAAACAACTTCTCCTGCTTTGGAGAACACTCTTTCACATGGTACAGCGGAGGCAGGGGTGCACAATAAAGTCACAGCAAGTTGATACAACATCCACATCACTCCCAAACCAATAAATCGCCAACACTAACCCGCAAAGTGCGAGTGCATCCACAATACCCGAAGCACTTCTTGAACAAACGAGGCTTCGAACGTCATCAGTCACGTGATTCGCCCTAAACGATACAAGCATCGATACGCGCTTCACCAAAAACTTCCGGGATTACTCGACACACGCTCCGAAGCCTCGGCACATTACGACCCATCATTAGCAGGCAGGCAAGCAGGACCCAAATGCAAGACGTTTCAAATAAAGGTAATTTATTGTCCAAAAAACACAAAAACTCCAAAAAGGCAAAACAGCAAGGCACATGGAACACAGGGACGGACTCACCAACAGGTACAATGCTCGGACAGGGAACAAAGAAACACTGGGAGTTATATACACACACACAAGACAGGGTAGACAATGAGGGACAGGTGAAACACATTAGGGAAGGGAGCAGTAATCAAACAAGAGGGAAGCTTGACAGGACATGACAGACGTACCAAAATAAAACAGGAAACCCAGGTAACACCAAAACAAGACAAGACAAAGACAGACCATGAGATTCAGTAATTTTTTTAGAAAAATACTGCAACTTCTCAATAGGACTCTTGATTGTTGTGCTTTGTCTTGTGCCTGTATCAGCAATAATGTTTGCCAGACAGCTATACTATGCTCTCTTTACAGCATTGTTGAGGACTTTGCAAGACGGCTTTATTGTTCGCTAAATGTACCTGAACTCATCTTGAAGCCCTTTCATCAAAAGAAAATTGACACGTAACATCAACCGACACACATTACGTTATTTGCAACGACATTGTTCACCTTTACAGCGCATAACCACCTAGCATATGTCAATGTTGTACTACTCATTATTTACGCCATCTGAATGGTTTTATATACAGTACAGTGGGTGAGAGACTGCAATGCATTGTTGGTATTCCGGCCAAGTTTTCCCTTTTGCCATCCCAGGAGGAATCTCATGCATAATGGATTAATTGTTGTACTCATCCACATGTAAAAAGGGGCCCACAGGTTAGTATTCCCGCGGTCTCACACCGCTCAATTGGTCGACCCCCCCCCCCCAAAACGCCCATGCCCCTGCAATATCACTACAAATCTATTGAAATGTGTCAATTAAGTCCACAACAAGTAGTGCTCTATAATAGCCTCCAGTGAGCCACTGTTGAAGGGCACTAATAGGTGCCTTCTGAGTATTTGCCATGGTTAAATGCTCAAAATGGAAACATGCACTCAATAGCATTTCCCACAAAACACAAACACACACACACACAGACACACACACACACACACACACACACACACACAACACACAGACACAAACACACACACCGACACACACACACACACCAAGTCTGCATGGTAAAGCCTGGGTCCCGCTGGAGAAAGACTTTGTGAATGTCAATGCAATTCAGTGGGTGACAGCCAGCCATTTCAGCAGTGGAAATGGGGCCCCTATGTTGAGCTGCATGTAATGACTCACAAGACAATTGAAGTGGAATATGGAATGGTTCTCTGCTTTGTTGTGACGGGCTGCGGACGGTTGACAGGCGGACTATGGCGAGCGAGGGCCCTTCAAGGTGCCATCCTCTCCTCACTAGCCCCGTGTGTGTCCCTTGGAAATACATTTTTTTCCACTCGAGCATTTTTCTGTATGCCAGCCCCCCTCCCCCCAGTTGAGTGCTCATGGATATTGGTTGTGTGTGAAGCCGAGTGAGAGGTCCAGCCCTACTTTCTCTTGTTACACCTGCATTCTTCTAGCGTCTTTATCCGCAGAAGACTCCAAGGCCCCAAGACAAAGCAGCGCGTTGTATTGTCGTAGCATCTCAGCAGTATGGTAGCAGAGCAAAAGTCATGTTCAAAAAGAAGAGAGTCTTCCTCATTCAGACAGACAGGCGCAAATACGTGTTGGAAACTTTATAATGTCAGGAACTTATATAAACTATCATTATACATCTTGTTTTGACTTATTTTTCCACCCACCTCTGCAAGCACCGAAGCAAGCAACCCTATTTGATCAAATACTGATTTTTGGCTTCTCTAGGGAGAATGAAATAATTTAAATACAACTACAGTTAACTGATATCATCATGTTCTGGTTTGGGCAATGCAATGTAATATTTACAAGCATGCATTTTTTATTTTAAATATATTTTAACATAATACTGCGAGAGATACACAAACGTACAGCACGGCACATTGTTATGGATGAGGATAAATGAGCAATACAAATAGCATCTCTGCATAACAGGGCTCAGTGCAAAAACGGTGAAGATGATGGCTACCAGTGCATAAAAGCAAAGTAGAAAAGCAAGATTTTTTTTTTACTTGTGTTTAAGGTTTTCACAGTCAAAATGTAAAAAAATATGGGAGATAAAAACAAAAAAATAAGTGGTATTAATATTCAATAAATAAATAATTTTATAATGAAGGGTTAGATCTTTCCATTGTAGGCAAGGCAGGAAGTCACTAGTGCTTTAGACAATGACTAAAACAGTGCCACGAAATGGCTGGCAGGGGGGGGAAACGGCATCCATTTTGGAGCCCTAATGAAGCAACTTGCGAAACATCCAGCAAAGCACAGGCAGCCCCGGCTCGCTGGTGGGCCCGCTGGAAACAAGGGGGACGCAGTGGGGAGAAAAGTAGTTTGGAGTGTGGTTGCAAATGGAGCAAAGAGAGATGAATCACACAGCTGAAAAATGTTGGAGGAAACACAGGCGCTGCAGAAATTAACAAGCTACTTTTCCCAGTTGTTGAAAACCAAGAGAGCGTGCGTGCGAAGATCAAAGGTGGTCATCGTCGCTTGCCAAGGACGGATATCTTATCAGAGCTTATCTATTTTTTGGATCTTTTAATTGCTGAACGTTTTTCACCGGAGTGCTGAAACAACAACAGTTGAACTAGGCACAATTAGGGAAATATCTGTCAATTTTTGTCATTTGCCAACCTTGAGAACTTGGAAGAG
The DNA here is from genome assembly GCF_949987685.1 of Ammodytes marinus. Taxonomy (NCBI): domain Eukaryota; kingdom Metazoa; phylum Chordata; class Actinopteri; order Uranoscopiformes; family Ammodytidae; genus Ammodytes; species Ammodytes marinus. Next base: position 2,876,215 of record NC_137227.1, read on the forward strand.
TTGATTATTTTGCTTCATTTTCCATGTTCATGTTCATTTTTTGCTCGAACGACAGGACTAAAAATAATTGGGGAGATGAGAATGTTATAAAGCATGGCTTTGTTTCCTTAAAGGCCCTAAAAAAATATTTTTATATCAACTTCATCCTATGGGTTAAGGGATTCCAAATTATTAGGCTCAAGGTGGAACAGCATTTGGTCATTTCACATGAGAGATATTGCATTGGTCTGTCTAGCCTTGCTTTTACCACTGGTGTGAAGTCGGTGGGGCTGTTGAAAAAGTTGTCATGTATGGCAATGTTCCATTTGGAATTCAGCAATATTTTCATCGGAATATATTATGAGTTCTTAAATTAATGTAATCCTTGATTGCTGCTTATTTGATCAAACTATGTAATGCTGCAGACTCATATGGATCCCAGCTTTTCAGAGGCTTTAAACATTCCCTGTTCTTGTACATCAGCTGAGCAAAAAATAGATGCTTGCCTGCTATTTCGCTTTACTCCTAGGACAATAGCAGATATATAAACTCAAAAATTACGTCGTCCTGTTTCTAAAATTGGAGCCCCTAGCATTGAGGTTTATGTACTGGTACAGTGACAAACCTGCTGGTAAAGTGGAGCTATTATTGCCAGGTTTATCTTCAAGCTCATTCATTCATTCGTCGCACATACATACACACAAAGGGCAACCCACTGCTACTAATTCCCGCACCCAGATGGGTTTCTGTGGATGGAAAATGTTTTTTTAGTACTCCACCAGTCAATTACCGTTGACTTACAGTAAAAGACAAATCAATTTCTTATTTTTTCGCTGTGTGTTGTTGTCTCCTGCTGAGGCTACACAATATTTTTTTCTATGGGCCTCCAACCAGTTTAAGCTCGCTACTTTTTTTCCTTTTTCCAGAGAGGCCAATTTGCTGTGGAGATAGCAGCCTCACAATAACCAACAATCTGGGCTAAAAAACACTGGCTGCATACAACACAAGCTACCAAACAGTCAGGAAGCTTCTTTACACAAAGAACTGTGTTGCGTTTGAGTGACACCACCAATGGGTTTTAGATGGCACCTCCGCTTAAGAGTGTGACACGATGGTAGATGTTTTATTTTCTTGTCAGTGTAGGTATTAGGGGAAGGAAGTCATGATATTGAACTGATAGAAAACAAGACATCTGCAAATTGTACAGCCTGCGGGCTGTTGAAGGATCGCGTGATGGCCCTCTGTGTGACATATCCATTTCAGACCATCTCCATAACGATGTGTACTCTCACGGCTACAATGTCTGTATTTTGATCTGACATGCGGTACAGAAACCAGATAAGCGGAGGCCTAATTCTCTTTGCGGAATACATCTTGTACCTCTAATATAACAAGATGAATCACCTTTTGTTCAGAATCATCATTTCCCTACAGTCACAAGGAAAGGCAACTTATTACTCTTGTCGGGTGAAACTTAATTTTCCTTTCTTTCCAAAAGACTGAATGATCAGTCACATAGTGTAAGTCTATTGTGCGGCTGACCTGTTTTTGGAGTGGCAGTGAGGGTCAGTTAACGCAGTAGCAAAACCACACGGCTGGGAGAGGTGGAACCGCAGGGAGCAAGCTGTGTTTGGTTGGATGTCACTGGAGCTCTTCAAGCTGAATATTTCATAAGTTCAGAATAAAGAAGGTGGTGCTTTTACTCAGGGCAACTGACCTGTCAGGCTTAACGCTAGCATGAAGACATGGTATGCCGTCTGTCTGACCTTCTCTTCCACCTGAATACATTGGCCTGAACAGAAAAAAACACCATCCTTCAGAAAATACCACGCGTGTTCTTGTAACAATTCATTTTGTGTGATTTTCTACATGTACAGAGGATTGAGTTGTTGGTTGACTATATGTCAGCACTGATGACTGGAATCAAAACGCAATTGCTCAATTATCGCCACCATGCAATTGAATGCCTCTTTCGTGAGTCACTGTTCCTTTTCATTTGAGGTTGTCAGGAGGAGGATATTAAGTATGGCCTTTTCAAACAGTTCACCTTTCAAAAAGGCAGGGTAGAAGTTGGGCAATCAACTTTAAAGGTATACAGTAGTTTAAAAATGTTCCGAAATACACTTAGTTGCTTTCTTACATGTAGGAAGATGAGACAATTGATACCACTCTCATGTTGTCCATGTGTCACTGGAGCTAGCTGCAGGTTAGCCTAGCTTCATTTAAAAATTGGATGCAAGGGGGAGAAAAGCTGGCTCTTTCATTTATACTAGTATGAAGAAATACACGCTATGGCAGCAACATAGACATCAAAAACTGTAATTGTAGGACAATCTCAGTGCTTGGGAAATACCACAGTATGTTTTTGCCTGCATTGTCTTGCATTAACATTGTCTTCTTAGCCGTAGCATCTCAAACGTAGCAATGCTTGATTTTAACTGGAATTTCCTTCACTCAAGCATCTGCAACTGAACTACAGCTAGCACAAAATGCTAAGTACATGACTATACAAACAGGGATACACAACCCCCTCATTCACAATCAGACCCCCTTACTCCTCCATGCTAACTGGAGAGGAGGTTTTCCACTGGGGAGAGAGCGGTGAAGCATCCATAGTTAGAGCTGTTTATTCCTTTGATTTCTGGCATGATGATGCCCCTTGGGTTTCCCGGGGGCCGAACACTCCAGGGTCTCTCCAGCAAATATAATGAGGTTTGACACAGTATTTAACAGTGGGTAGCGAAGGGGTGAAGAGCACAGTGTGTGTCTGTGTCTACACATGACACACACACACATACATACATACACACACACACACACACACACACACACACACACACACACACACACACACACACACACACACACACACACACACACACACACACACACACACACGCATATACTGCACATCATTTTAGTTTAATAAAATCAGAGTACAGGCCCATCCAAATTCACATTGCATTTTAACCTCTGGACTTACACCGACAGACCACAGTAATTGCACATCTATTTGTGAAGGTTATGATAATAGTAGTAGATAGGGAAGGGGGGGGGGGGGCGCTCAATAGTCGAGTATTTGACGATTCGATGGGAAGAGCCAGAGTTGAAAAGTCGCAAAATTTGGTTAGGACCATTCTATTCCAGCTATATGGGGTTGCTGAATGGCTGGTGGTTTCTCCTAATAAAATCAAGATACATTGCTTATGTTGTGATATACATAGCTGCTATTATACTGTTAATGAAAATAAAATAAATAACTCAGGAGTACATTTTTTTTTAGAATGGAGGCATCCTTTAGGTTCAATGGATACCCTTCACAAGAAAACTGGGCCCTAACATGTTATCTATACATATTCACCATTAAGTAGTGCTGGGCCAACCCATAAGATAAGATGTACTTTTAGTTGTAGTGTTTCTCCCTATTTCAAAATGTCCCCTGATCCAGATCTCTCTCCAACAGAGCTAATTTAGCGTAAATTAATACTTCACACAAAGTAGTTTAATCGGGCACACCGTGTCACAGATTGAGTTATGGCTCAGAGGTTTGATCACTCGGATAACGGCGGGTGAAAACAGCTCTAATGTGATGGGAGGAGCGGAGCCGCGAGAAAAAAAAGCCCTGTGTAAAAAAAAAAAAAAAAATTACAACAGTGCAGCCCTTATTTTCCTTCTCGATTGATACTAATTGGCAGCAGAATGCCTTCCTGACAAGCCTTTTCGCCCTCAGCACCTCCCTGCAATGCAAGCCCCATGAACTGCCAACTCTGGAAATAATCCCCAAGTCTAGCTGGGGAAGGATCATCAAGGCCTTTTAAAAAAATCTGCTGGGACCTGAAATACTTTTTCCCCTTTGCTGGCATTTCCACAGCCTTCTTAAAGGCTTTTGCTGTCTGTGTCTCTTCACTCTGTCAGACCCCCACACAGGGAAATGCACTTATTAGTTATAAACTCAATTAGAAGGAGGAAAAACATAAAATCCAGTTTTGCAAAGAAACAAGCGTAACTTTAAATTAACAACATGTGAAACGGTTTAAAAAAAACTCCCCTTTTTACTTATTACGAAGAATGAAAGAAAATGCAACTGGCTGCTCACAGGTAACACACCTTTAGTATTTATGTATTACTGCTCGAGGCTGTTATAGTTTGTCATAGACAGCATACCAAACACCCCAGGATATTATAGATCTTGAGAAATATCACAAATTCATTTACCTCACATCGAGCCAGCAATTCTCATTCTTCACCATGTTTATACAAAAATCTCTTCAAAGTAAAAAGATCATTCCAAATTTTGCAGGGCCAAGGATGGATTTCTTTTTGCTGGTCTGTAATTTGACACTTGACAAAGAGCAGTGGGTTTCATGGATGAATGAGTGTATCTATTGTTTCTGATAGCAGGGATTTTATTTAACCATACAGTCCAGTGTGTTGCTGGAGCAAAGACCTCTTAGCTTAAAGGATTATTCAACTTGTCCTTTGTGCTTATTGGGACTTGTTTATTTACCACATTATGTTGCGCTTTATATTTGTTTGTACTTTTGTTATTTTAGAATATAATACATACCATAAGGAAACCAGGAAGTGGACATGCATCTCGTAAACACAGATGTTTTATTTTGTTGACCTACTGGCAATCACATCTGCAGTGGTTTGCACATTCAAATGGTAAATACTCAAGTCCTAACAAGCACACAGGACAGTGTAGTGATGTTTAGGGTGACTGTGGCTCAGGTGAGAGCGGGTCGGTCATGATCGAAGGGTTGGCGGTTCAATTCCCGCCCTGCCACCTTTGTCATGGTTCTTGTGTCCTTGGGCAAGACACTTCACCCACCTTGCTTCGTGTGAATGTCGATAGTTGGCCTGCTATCTGTGTATGAATGTGTGTGCGAATGGTAACGTGTAAATGGGAACAGGTCTCCCTTGAAAAAGAGTCTCCGGTCTCAATGGGATTTACCTGTAGAAATAAAGGTTAAAACAAATGTTGATAACGTGTATCTTCTGACAGTCAGAGGAGGCAGGCCAATTCTTCCCATTGACTCCCAGTATTTGTGATAAGCTAATAAGCGATGGATGACATTTGCCCATGTCTTCTTCAAAAATGCACACAGTTAAAGGGTGCGTTTATCTTTGAAGAAGAATGCTTTCTGTCGCCTTGTCTTGAACCCGAGAGTGAGATAACAAACTAAAAGTAAAAAGAAATATTCCTTCAAAAAAGAAGGATCAAATATATGCTCGAAAAAACTTACTCCAAGTAATTACAGAGTTGACAGTATGGTAACTTTTAAAGAAAAGAAAATCATTACTAAGAATATAGAAAAACGTATTTCATATTTGTTGTAATAATAATAATAATAATAATAATAATAATAATAATAATAATAATAATAATAATAATAATAATAATAATAATAATAATAATAATAATAATAATAGATTGTATTTATATAGCGCTCTTCTCTCACTCAGAGCGCGTAAATAACATGCAGACCGGAGAAAAAACATTTATTTTTGCCTTTGGATGCACTTGGGAAGAGTTATTAATTGAAGACGTGCTGCATTTCTTCCCCCCCCCCCCCCCCCCCCCTCCATACTCTTTTTAAAGAGGGCACACTATTATGCTGAAGATCAATTTAGTTTATGCTGAGGTGCTGAATTCCATTTCTGAATGTAAATCTATCTCTCTCTCTCTCTCTCTCTCTCCTGCTAACTTCTCACATCACAGAGAGACCAAGTCGTTGTGGCATCTGTTGAAATTTTGAAACAAATGGGCTTTGACAGGTCAGGATCCCTTTAGAATCCCTGCCCCACAAAGAGGTCAATCTCTGGATGAATGATTTATCTATGGGAGGAGAAAATTCCTGTCCATCTGATACAAGATGTATGCAAAAAATCATGGCAGAGAAAGGTTGGCTCACTCGGGTTGGCGGAGAGCTAAAACAAGCTCTGCATGGCCTGACTTGGGCAACAATGAGTTGAGTGCTCTTAACAGTGCGGTTATTGTTCAAGACGACTGTGTTGTAGGAAGGGCTGCCACTGTATGTCTGAAGGCCACTTCAACTTTCCCATTGGACTGACTTGGAACATAAACCTCAAGCAATGAAAGGGGCAGAGGTCTATCTTTATACACATTCAGATCTAAAGGCAATACACACCATGCTGCCACACTCTCTTAAAAGTGCCAACATGCACTCTGCCTTGAGGTAGGCTACTTCCTGTCCAAAATCCTGAAACTTTATCCATCAGGGATCTAGGTGCCCCTTAAGAGCAATTGATCAAATAAGTCTGATTGTGCAAAGTGTATGCGCCTACTTAGATAAGTACCATAATGTCAGTTAAGTTTCTATGTCTCTCTCCATTGGCTGCTGAATCCTCTCCAGTGCTCAGTGCTAGATGATCTCCTTTGCAGTCAAAACACACTCAGCGGTTAGTGAGGTCATGTCCTTTTACCATCTGTTTTAGGCAGCATCAGGGGTAATCCCCCAGTCCACTCCTTTAACCTTATTAAAGAGATCAAGTGCTGCTAGCAACCGCTGCAATTTGCATTTTTTTGGACCAGCTGCTAATTTCAACATATGGGTACAGCGACATAACAGCAGACGTGTCCTCACGTTCCATTCCATATGCCATGTACCTTCATTCCATCACAGAAATAATTCTTAATGACATTGGTATCTCAGTTGGCTACAGTTATGTATAAAAGAGCGCTTTATGGAAAGTTCTTGTGGAGTTCACAGGCTTAGCTTGCCCACGCTGCTTAATCTACATCATAACCAATGTGAATCCCCCATTTCGACATGCGCTACCCACTACAGGCCTTCGAGGCCAAGGAGTCTGGACGAGGCAGAACATTGCCAGCCAGAGCCTGCCAGAGGCTACTAGGCCAGCTGCCTGATAGCTTATGAACCTAGGCCTCCTGCTATTTTACAGCCATTACTTCGGGCCATTTTCTTTGCCCTGGTTCATTACACAGGGTGGAAGATATTAACACAGTGATGCAGCACAGTGGGGCCCATAGACCACAGGGTCAATAACTTTCTCTTGGGTAGAGATATTGTTCAACACTACTGTAAAACCATGTGACAAACAACAACAAATACATATTCTAAATTTGAAAATGTCCCCCTGTAATTAGAGACTTAACTGTTTGTTAACCACTTACCTACAACTGTCAGTCATCATGCATTAAAGGTCACATATTATGCTAAATGCACTTTTTAAATGTGTTCTAACATATCCATGGGTCCACGGTGTGCCTAGAGACTGCCAAAATATAAAAAAAATAACAATCTCTCCTTTTCTCACTCTCCCCCTTTCTGAACCCCCCCCCCCCCCCCCAATATACTCCAGTCAGAATTCTCCTCATTTCTGACCTCACAAACTGGAAAGCCAGAAGCTTCCACTGTGCAGCCCACACCCCTATTTCTTATTGGTCCACGGCCCCGACAGACAGAGGGCGAGGCGTATCTGGCTTCGCTTCCGGACAGGGGGCGGGGGGAGCTCAAAGATTGTATATTTACGAGGGGAGCTGCAGCTCTTTTTAAAAAATAGGCCATTGTGAGATTAGCTGAACATCAGCATAGTACAATAAAGTATCTGAAAGTTTTTTTCACCAAACAATTAAAGAAAAACGTATTAGGGACCACTAAGACCATATAATATGGTGTATAATAGTACCGAAAAGTGTATAATATGGGAGCTTTAAGGTAGAATTACAACTATAGGAGAGGTGATCAAAATGAAAAGGCATGCGTCCTCTGTTGGATCTCTCTTGAATCTCTATCTGGGTAATCAATCTGCCTGTCTGGAGTTTGATAGGCAAACGTGATGGATGCCTCGGCCGGCCAATGTCAGCTGTTTGGGCTCAGAGGGGCTGTATATGCAAAGTGGTTCAGACTCAGTCGAGCACACATCTGAATGTCACAGTTCTGCTCACATCAAAAGGGGCCCCATTTGGATTCATTCATTCACAGGGACATGTCCTCCCTATCAATTATAACCATGATTAAAAATGTTTTGGAGTTGTCTTGGAATATATTTTTCCCCTGAATGCATAACTTCACAAGGGCTGGCTCCTGTCTTCGGAGAAATTAAATCCTTCAAATATTTATTTCTGTTCTACAATTCACATAAATGAATTGCACCACAACAATCATACCGGGAATGAAACCAATGTGTCAAGCGCGTACAGAATATTTATACTTGTATAAAATTGAAAGAAAAACAAGAAGGAAGTGGAACACTACCAAACTAACATTGAGAATGCAAGGGCACATATTTAACTATCAATTAGTGGAGAGAACAGGCTGATGACATTTGAATGACTTTGCCGAGAATGATTGGAGTTGCAAAGTTGAAAAGCCTGTGTTATGAATGGTACTCAATCAAAATGTGCTTTACTTCCCAATAGTCGTATTACCATTATTAATCTGACAAGTCACATTTAAATAAGTATCCTCATTGCCATGCATACTGCCAGGGGCGTAGCACCAAGTTATGGGCCCCATACAACAAGTCCTGATGGCCCCCCTGAGAGCCGGTCTTATACAAATGTGTAAAAGCCATGTTTGTCTAGAGTCCAAAACGTATTGGTGACTGGTCCCTCTCTAAGCCAGATAACACCACAATATTTCTATTGATGAATGCCCACATCGTTACTTGTACATAAACAGACCCCTTGGTCTAATGACTTTTAATAGCCATACACACATACAGTGTTTCTCACAGGAATTTGGGAGACTGTGGAGGGGATGGTTAGCACATTTCGGAATGTAAATACTGAAATGTCTTATACACAGTATAACTCCATATTTTCACGAAGGACGAGCACAAGCACTAATATTTCTACACAACGGCAAATGATTAATATCCCATGTATGTCCAAACTGTGAGAAAAAAAAATAAGGAAATACTTGCATGTGTAAAAAAGAGTTTTAGTGCTATACTTATTTAGAGAACCGTTCTTCCTATAGCTTAGAGACTCATTTTCCTCATCCATCCATTTCACTTGAAAGACCCGCTGAACAATCTCTTTCGACCTTGTGTTATGGGCTGTGGTCTGTGATGTGTATTTCTGTGTCACAGTCACATCACTGGGAGTTTAAATGAAATTGATTGATGACAACATTTGCTGAATTTCAATTGAGGGGACAGCAATGGATGTTGATGAGATTGTAGGTCCCCCCGGCCCCGCCTTTTTCAGGAGCTGATATACAGTATAGGATCAAGTAATGTGTCTTCCTTATATATTATGTTAGCCTCATATCTGTATCCCACAAGCACTGGGAGCCAGGTGTGAGCCTGTGTGCTCTAAGCACTCTTGTTTTGCTGAGTCTTTTTATTGTGTGTGTAGCATTTAGCGTCCACACCAATTGCCTAAATCCAATATCAGGAAGCACAACTCCGGAAGCTGGGGGGAGGAGGGGGGTACAGCACAGCAATTTCCATCTTTGCCAATGTCAGTTTAGCTTTACAGTCGGGAGAGTGACGATTCACAAGCTGCAAGACGTAAACACACCAACAACAATGGAGGTCTGCACCAGCTGCTGTGCTGTTTTTGCTTTTTTTTTTGTGTGTATTTATTCTTACAGTCCCATCTTCAAAATCACACAAAATGCCAAACCGTGGACATACCGTGTGTCTGAAACATAACATAGTTTCGCCTAGCCACGACAGCACCATAACTGCTTAGCGTTTTTTTCACCGCATAGTTAGACATTCCCACTCACTGTGACACTACAGACACAACTGGTCCTCATTTCACCTTAAAATACTCGCATCCCAGGGCGAGACAAAAACAAGTTCTGAAGTGCACAGCTTCGTGTTCAGAGCCACTGTGTGAAATAGCATGAGTGCAGACAGTAAGGATGCCATCTTTTATTCTGAACTACAGAGGAGGAGTGTGTGTGGAATGTCAAACTGTACCCAAACTGTCAAACTATACACAGATCGAAGTCTTTTGTTTTTCCCAGATCATTCTAGACATCTTGAACCTTATCTTTCTTTGCCGTCTGTATACGCTTATCCTCAGTAGATCTGTTTTTTTTCCTATTGCTGTACTAAAAAAAGGGCACAGGTATATATGCTTTATTTATGTGTTGACAATTCGGAGCGTGGCTATTTCATATTTCATTATTTCACATAGTTCACACCTGTCTCACTCGTTTCCGCATAGATTTGAATGGTCGTCCTTGTGTAAAGTGTAATTCACTTGCAGTTCACATTGTATAAAAAAATATGCAAGTTATAGTGTTGACTGGAAATTGAACAAGGACGTCTATGGCGCAACACAAACATGGCACTGATAGCATGTAGGCCACATTGGCCTCTCTCAGGTGAACATACTGGACATTAACATTAGCTCAAGCAGGACAATTAAAAAAAAGGTTATACCACTTTAAATGGCATTTTTCATTATACAATGTGAACAACTGCCACTGACTTATACTTCACACACGGACCAATGACATCATCTTGCTTTTTTACACTGACAAAGGAAAAGCCTATCGGGCCCTGCTACTGTGTCACACATTAATGCTTCTGTGGTTCTGGTCGAAGCATCAGATCAAAATCCCCAGAACTGCAATAAGACGAGCCCCCCAACCCCTCCCTCCCCCCCCCCCCCCCTTATGTCGTTACACCAGAAGTGTTCCTGAAGGCAAACAATCAATAGAGCTCACGCTGAAAGGCTGTAAACCTGAAATAGTACCCATGACAAGCCCTTGCAGGTATAATAGGTCAGATGTATTGATTGCACTGTTCATAAACACACATTTTTAGGATAGCTTCCTGTTGGAAATGTTATGTCCATGTATATACTGTATATAAAGCAAACACAGCCGACGATTTATGTGACTTTTCTATGTCCGGGAAGATGTTTTATTAATGTGTCACTGGTACTAACTTAACAGTAAGTGTAGCTTTTGAAAGGTTTGTTGGCTGCTGTATAAATCATCTGTGGCAACTGCAGGTTTACTTAAATTATAAAGTGTATTCCCAGTCAAACTACCGTGCCAGAAACTTTCAGGCAAAATTTTTTTTTAAGGCTATGGTGCAAACTGACATTTACTGCGCGGTTAGTCATGTAATGATTTGAGGCATCCATGCACTGGAGGAATAGACCTTTCTTCATAAATAGCATCGTAACCCCCTTCACAAATGGCAATTTAAATTAAAATAGAAGGACAAGTTATAAGGGAGGAAGGGTAAAGCTTTATCCGTCACCTTTGGAAAAAAATTAAAGGCTACTCCAGTGTAATATTTAATATTCTATTTTAGACTGCATTAACTCAACCCCTACATTAAATGTCATAATAATTTGACAGTAAAAGGACATCTGGGGCATCAACTCATTTGATCATGTAGCCCAATTTAAATCTCACATTATCTGAATGGAATGCATCATTAATAGTGGACATGGCAACATTTATGGTAATCATAACCAAATGGTGAATAATCCCCCATTCACAACTGACCCAAAGACATGTTCATGCCAGGTGTAAATGCATGCAGACTGTTCAAATACTATCAAATAATCCACTTAAGAATTGGTTTTACATTGGGTAAAGAAAAAGGGAATGCAAGGGCTTATATAGGAGAGAATAATGCTGCTCTGTGTCACTGCAGTGAATTGCAGACCATTTGAAGTCCGGGCACATTTTCACTGGACACTATTTGAAGTGTTAACCATGCCCAACGTGACACAGATATCTTGCTATTCCTGAAGAGACACTGTGTCCTTCATCAAACTGAAATTGAGATGATGCAATCGCTCCTTCTCCTCCTTCATTATCCCCTCCCCACGCTATCTATCTCTCTCTCTCTCTCTCTCTCTCTCTCTCTCTCTCTCTCTCTCTCTCTCTCTCTGTCTGTCTCTATGTATCCCCTCACTAATAAGCAGTGCTCTATTCTTCATGCATGAAGGGCTGGCAATTGGCGCCTTTTCGTCAGACAGATAGCAAGGGGGAGATGGATGTGTCGGTCAGTCAGTCAGTGGGCGCTGTCTCATCTAAGTCAGGTGCATCTGTGTATACTTCAGGGTTATTTGGAGGCACGCCAGACCGGTTAAACAGCAAAGCGGCTATTTTCCCTTAAGTCTCAAATGTGTCTATTGAAAGGCAGAACAGAGTTTAATTTTTGCTTAGTTGCTGCTGTTCACAGGGCTGCTGTTTCTTCTTAAGACACTGGCCCTACATGTTCATTTACAATTCAGACCTGGATACAAAGAGCAAATAAAAGCACTTAGATGTAGTGTTAGTTTGGAGCATTGGGTGGCAAGGCTGTATACTTCAACTCCCTTTTTTTGACCCCTCCCCCCTCCCCCCTCTCCCCCCTCCCACAAACACCCTACCTAACAACAGAAGTTGCCTGGAACAGTCAGTCCAGTACATCTCTCCATCTGCCTTCTCTGCAATGTCACGTCAATGAATAACAAGCTTGCCGCGCGGCCCACAATCTCCAATTATGCAAATGGATGTCGGTGGGATCCAGATATAGGGTTGTTTTGTGGCTGATCTGAATGCAGATGCATTGGTGGTTTTAGTAGTTTCTATCACATTACATCCATGAATAAAAGGACTGTCATCTAAGATAGTGCTACTCGAGCATGTCTGTAAGCTGCCGGAAACATATCGTGCACTACAGAAAATGTCAATGAAAGAAGTACAATGAGAGAATGAGAGAGAAATACAATGCTCTCTATCAACCCTTATGAATGTCACGCAGATCATCAATGAGCATTGTGTATAATGGCAATGTGACATAATACATGTCACCGTTTGAAAGCAGGTGATATTCAACAATGAACTCTTTATCTAACAATCAAATCGCTGTCATCTACTGTATAGTCCATTCATTTTAATCAGTTGTCCTTTTGTTTTGAGCCGTTCATTGCTCTTAGGGCTTGTAAGAGCTGATAATGTAAGCTTGACTCGGAGGTTTGAATGAGGATGATTAAGCACTGATGTTCTGTTACTGCCATTTTCTAAACATGTATGAGGAACAGTGGGGAGTATTGTGGAATGTAATACCAGCCTTTTTCCAGAAAGTCAATTATCCACCAATTATCGACATTATTGGTTTGTGTAACGAACACTTTGAGCCTTGCATGACAGTAAACACTATTGAAAGAATACTTTTATTGTAAACTAAACTCTACATTTAAACAATTACCAATTTAAACTGAAAATCATTGACTCACTCAAAAATGATTACACTATTGTGAGAAGCAATATTTTGCTTGCTTCATAATGAAATAAGTGAACCAAAATGCAATGTGAATGTAGGCCATGACGTTATCCATTATGGAAAATGGGTTTCTATTCCATTTTCTTCACGAGTTGTAGTAACATTATCGGCTATTACAAGTCTATGAGCTCATTCTCAAAATCCCGGACCAGTTAAAAAAAGTAGTTTTCGGGGACATACTTATGTAAATTAGGTTCAGCTAAACAGTACACTGGGTAACTCTTTTTTAAATTAAGGTTCTGAACTGCAATTTGTATTAATTTCACAGACAGATAGAGTTCAGGCAGGTCATAGCAGATGCTAAAACGAAGGCCAAGCAGTTTGAAGTGACCACGGGCCATACAGAAAAATATAATGTCTCTGAACAATCCTTTCATATTAAATAGACTTGTGGCAGAGTATATGCTTGAAAAAGGCACCGGCTGAGTTGTGAGAAAGAGCAAAAGAAGCACTCGCAGATTGAGGGTCATCCAGTGCGTGGCCTATCGCATTTTATCTTTGAGAAGTTATTTGCTCAACTCATGCATCCCTTTCAGTCTCGAGGGCATAATGGTTTAATAATGGCTTGTGAGCGCCTTCCTCCATTTTGATATGATGGGAAAAAAATGAAAAAATCTCCTTCAAACATTTTTTCTTCCATTGAAATGCATCAACGGAGGGATGCATTTTTTGTTTGTCACCTTGATGTCAATTGTTTCTTACTTCGACACAAGAAAAAAAGGCTTGTCAGTGGTGCTGTCTATTCAGGTCAGAGCTGTGCTGCAAATCACAACCCGAGAAAGTAAATGACCTGTTCCCACTTAATACAGCCGTGCTTGAAGTGCCCTGTGGGTCTACAAAAAGGAGCTGGTTGCTAGAGATGGTGTGAACTGAGGGCTAAATGCACAATAACAGGCCTAGCCCATCCACCCTCCCCACCACTTTTCTTCTTCTATTTTTAATTTTTTTGTGTTCTCTCACATCTGGGTCACACCCATGGCAGCGTTCTACTTCCTTTGTAGTTGTTTTTAATTGGCTGTAGTGTTGCATCTGGTGGTGAAGTTTCCATGATCACTCGCTATATAGTGTGGGCTTCTGTACAAATTAGAACATGCGGAAGAGAGCCTTGAACTTAAAACACTTTCAAATCAAGATCTTGCCCGTCACAAAATTAGGAATAGTTAATAGGAAATCAACCTAATTTTAAATTAAAAAGCTCAACAATGAAGGCCAAATGTATGGCATTGTTCAAACTAACACTCTAAAATGGGCCCCAAACTGTAGCAAAAACACTGTAATGACTACAAACCCTTTACTGCAAATATGAACACGTATTTCATCATCTCTGGCTTGCTATTCTCTGGACGCCTTTTAAGTGATTTCTTCCCTTCGTCTTCCCCCCACAGAGGGAACTCATTTAAACACGCAAACCACTGGGAGGGCCAGCCACAAGATGCCTAATTGAAAACCCTTATGAGTTTATGAATGAGAAAAAAAAATGCCACATGCCCCAGCTGACAGAATGTCTTTAACGGCAGGGCATCATCATTGCAAATGCGGGTCATGTGGAGTGTGTCTGTGAGAAAAGAAAAAAATGGACCTGTTACATCACATACCACAACAGTTGCAACTGATACGGAGTGCACTTGAATGGCAGGTGGAGCTTGGAAGTGACCATCATGTTGTGAGGGGTGGGGGGGTGGGGGGGAAGAAGGGGGGCATGAGAGTAGAGGCGGGACAAGTGAGAAGTGCTGGGTGCTTTTTGTCATGTATTCTGAAGCTAAAATCAGACATGATGTATAATGGTCAGGCTAATTCTGGAGTAGCAAAGGCAGGTTCTAGTTTGTCAAAACACCACATGGCAGGACATGAGAAATGTGACATGTGTGGGGAACAGCTTCACAAAGCAAACTATATATGTTCAGTGATGTACATTATTGAAGCGAGACATGCCAGGCGAAAAATATTGTTTTCTTCACGCACATGCAATACATGGCCAAATTTGTATTCAAACATTTATGTAAATTAATTGTATTCAAAATATATATGTATTGTTTTTAATGTAAGTAATCAACTGGCAAAGTATTACGATGATATCTATGAGTTTAAAATGTTACCCTATTCACCTGCAGTGTCTCGACTTCAATTGAGGAATGAAAAAGGATAGCATACACACTAGCTTGACATGGCCGTAGTCCTTATGGTACCCTGCATTTGGAAGTTGTTGGCATATGAAAAGGTCATGTGTTTCATCTATATGAATAGTGCATGAGAGTCATGCTAAAATAACCCAGTTCTGCTGAAGTAAAGCGCTGCATCAAACACCTCGTAGGCCAGCGATCTCAGTGCAGTTGGATTAGAAGCTGTAAAAGATGGATGTGGTGAGGGAGAGAGGGAGGGAGGGAGAGAGGGAGGAATGCTGCTGCACACAGCCTCAGAGTTGCTGGCAGCTGTTCGGGGCAGGAACTTGGCAGGTAGTGATCGCTAAGGGAGCGCGCTAGCAACTCTCTCTCCTCCCCTCCTCCTCCCATAGCTAGCGATGGCCTCATTTATCTGTCACCCCCCCCCCCTCTTACTACTTCCCCCGAACCCCCAACCCAACCCCCTTCCACTTCAGACATCTTTGTCTAACACGCCTTCTCTGAAACAACTCATATGTTCCATACGCCCGGTCTAAGCTTGGAAAGACAGCTTTTTAGCTTCAGCGCCCCCCTGACCCCTGTAACAATTTACAGCAACAAATTAAAATGAATACCTTCATATGCATATCATATGCATATCCCTTCACAAATGTAGACGTTATCTTAAATCTGCCGAACTCTACCTGTATCTGTTTTAGTTAGGCTATATTGTACTCTCACCCATTTCATTTGAATTGCAGCCATTCTACATCGCCGTCTAAACGTTTCAATAGTTTTGTCTCTTTATCAGCTTGTTGTGTATTTGATGTATTTGCATTTTATATAGTGTATGTATTATTGTTTTTTTTTGTTTTGCATTTGTTGATTCAACATCATTGTAAATGAGGGTCACCCCTCAATGATCTCTCGAGTATAAATAAGTAAATGGAATTAAATGAATGTCAATTCTGTTTTTATTCTGTCAATTACTCTCCTACCAAACGCAGTGATGGGCCACTCCGATATCTGCCTAGCTTTTTCCACCACTAACATCACATTCTAAGCTGTCACCGGCAGTCATTTAATGATTTACAAATAGGCCTCCAGATAAAGACTTTATTAGCCATTTGTTTTCACTAGTCTGCCCTGTAACACGGTGGCAAAAACACCCCACACCCCCCCACACTCCTCCACACCTCCCCACAACAGAGCAGATATTGTTTTTCCTGCCTCTGAAATACGCTTCAATTAAATTGATTGAGTCATCTCTCGCCATTGCTTTGAGTCAATCTGGCATTGGTTTTTTCCCCATCTGACGGATGCCTCCTTTCAGGATTTTTCATTAGACCAATGCATCTCCATTCCGTACAAGGCAACTCACATTGTTGACCGCGCAATCCTTTTCTTGATGACCCACACCCCCTTGCATTTAACATCTCAATCAATTACCATAGATAGTAGTCACGTAAATATTTCACCAAAGCAGATGCTAATACTTCATGTGGCGTATTTTCGGTCAATACAATTACAAAAGGACAGACAGGTGTATACCATTCAGTAGCTAATTTTTTTGTTTCTTTGATGGAGGCTATACACCGCTAACAGAAACATTGTTTTTACAGCACTGTTGACTTTTGAAATTTGGGCTATTTTGCTTCCATGACATAACCTTTCTTGCCAAAAAAAAAAAAAAAATGTTAAGGCTTGTACATAGTATTTTTGTATTAATATAATTTAAAAAAGCCTGTATCCAAAATCAATAAAAAACTCTGGAAAATGAAAATAATATTATAATATTTATATCGAACATACATGTTTAGTCGCAAATTTACACACAAGCAGTCAGATATTGCCAAATGTTCTATTTCTTTTAAACCTTTCTGAAAAAATTGTAATACAGAAACAAATAACTGTTTAAACGTCATTAATCAACTGGCAAAGTTTCACAATGATATACGTATAATGTTTTCCCTATTCACCTGCAGTGTCTCTCTTGAGTCATAAGTCATAAGTCAGGAATCAAACTGACTGCATGAAGACTCCATCTTCTCAAAAACCTTCTCAGAAGACTTGACAATCAATCGGCCCATCTCCGCTTTTGTTCGATAGTACTCGCGGATGAAAGCAAGAGTGTGCCTCACCATTTGGACCTCACCACCATAACAGAGCTTTTTCTTCCAGTCTTGACAATCGGCTGTTCAAGCAGGTGTTTGGCGTTGTGTTGGGGGAATAGAGAAGCAGCTCAACAGCACATTTGGCGGGATCAGAAAGGGAAGGAAGGCTTGAGATGCAGCTGGTCATGTGCCAAGGCCTCCCATCCCCACACAATCTGGCCTCTTTTCTGTTCCCGCACTCTGTGACAGACGACACACCTTCCGCTGGCAGCTATGTGACGGACACTAAGCTCTGTTCACGGGTGACAAACGCAACGGAGATCATTCGCTCACGACCCACGCAAGCATTTAATCATGATGCACTGCTGTTACTGCTGCTCACACACACACACACACACACACACACACGCACGCACACACACACACACACGCACACACACACACACACACAAACACACACACACACGCACAAACACACACACACACACACACACACACAAACACACACACACACGCACAAACACACACACACACACACACACACACACACACACACACACCCCTAAGATATCCTCTGCGTCCCAAATTGCATACTCTCTCTTTTTTATATTCAACATGCTACGTCCGGCCATAAGAATATTTTAGTTAGCATGCAGTAAGCATACACATTGGGACATACTTGCACTTATTTATTTCATCGCAGACATTGCGCCTCGATCTTGCCTCTTGCTTTTATATACGTCGCAGCCTCCCGTTGTTGGAGGCTCCGTCAATGTGACGTCACTTCAGGTGCGCACTGGATTGTGGGTCAGAATCGGCCCAAATAGCATGCTGATTTCAACACTTAATAAGGTTAAGTGAACGATCATTTTTGGAAACATATTTAGAACGCACTGCACGTTATTTGACCTCTCTGTGCATGTCATCTCGTAAAGGCATGGAAATCCCTGGTTTTGTATACGCGGCCCCTTTTTTGCTGACAATTTCCGTTAGACTTTTGTTAAATAAATGGTCTGTTTAGACTGCAATGCTGTGCGATGTGGAAATGTTTTGTATTCATTAAATTGGAGCAGGGCAATTTATCTCAACATGGAATTGCATTCAGTCACTGTGTGGGCAAATGTGTTTTTCATGCCGGCTCTTTATTACATGCAACAGGATAAATGCCTGGTGTGTTTAAATAGCAGATTCCAGTTTTCATACTATATGTGGTTATAATGTATAGTTATGTCATTTATGACTATATACGCCTGTGTTTTAAATGTATCTCCAATACCTGTGTGGGGATCAACAATATCAAAGGTATAGGTATCAGTGATGGGAATGAGAGCATCCCAGTGGGTCGGCGAGCTGAAATAAGACAGTTACAGCTGAGTGAGCCTTGATGGAAATAGAGAGAAAGAGAGAGAGAAAAGGGTCAAAGAGATGGGGCTTGGACCCCAGGGGGATGCCAGAAGATGGGATAGAACATCAGGCATTGTTCATCAAAGCCAGGCAGGCTTTTCAAAAGACTCAACAGTTACCTTGTGACACTATATATATATATATATTGCGGGAATATTTTTTTAAGCAATGGGAAGTCAAAGTACATTGAGAGTTACAGTACGCTTGCTCTAACTGTACATACCCAGCAGAAATAAGATGCACAATGCTTGGGTTGTGCTTCAAACTTGGTCAGCTTGATCTGAAATGTACAATCCACTCCATATGGCAACACGAAAAAGCAATTTAGAAGGGGACCCAAAATAAATCGACAATTCAATGTAAGGATACCGATTCGACTGACAATCTTATGGCTGAAAAGTAGCAAAAGATTGCTATTAATCAAGGGTCCTTTCATTCTGCCTTTATGGGGGTGCTGAATGTCTTTGATTGTATGGACTTGCTTGGTTTTTGCCCAATGCATCATAATACATCACTTGTTGTGGTATAAATATCAGTCTATTATTCTATATATAAAGATGTGCTACTAATTTTGCCTAATTTTATTTTAATTTTAAGAATCAGTGAGGGGTGTGCTCATGTGATAGGATGATTCTTTTCTGAAGGAACATGCTAATGACTGCGTTATGCTCATGTAAATGAACATAGCAATTTAGCCATTACAATGTTCTCAAATGTGTTCCTCTAACAATCACATCATATTATTCCATCCTTAATCTGATAGTACCCCTACCATTTCAGCTCTGCCACTAACGCAGTCATTGATTAAAATATCAATCCTAATTGTAATTTTTTTTTTCACGAAAACTCCATATTTGGCATCCACCATACTACTACTGTATTGCATGATGCATCCTTGTGGAGCTTATGGAGCAGTGGGAGGATTGTCAAGGTGATGCCCGGTTACTATCATAGGTGTTTTCTGCACAGCTCAAACTAGTGCCTTTAACAGTGCATTGACAGAGCCGACCTGACAGCCGAGAGTCACAATTATTTCCAGGTTAGAGAAAAATGTTACCGCCAAAAAAGCAGTAGGGATTTCGCAAAGGGGACCCTTGTTGAATCAGTCACATTCACTTTGTGTTCCTATTTAGATCTTCTCTAAGGGGCTTGTGCTGTTGCTGTTTTCGTGGCTGCCATTCAAGATGTTTTGCCTCTACATTTTTCCGAAAGAGCCATTGATGCTGGGAATTGTCTAGCTCAAGTGGAAAGCGGAATGAAATGCAGTGATTTTGTGAATGCCACCGTTCAAGGTTTTTCAAAGACAGTGCCTTTTGCAAAGTGGAGAGACAACTTGTGTTTGCAAATCGTTTTTGGTGTATATACATTCATTCAGATATGTGGGCAGTGTGTCCATGAGGTGTTGTATGGAATTATGAAGCAGCCAGGCTGTTGTCATGATTTGCACAGATAGTTTAGGCTCTGTAAACAGGCATTTTGCCAGCTACCTTGGGCTACCCTTTGTTTACATATCCTTGAATTACATACCCCCATACAGAGCCTATACAGCTGTACATTACCACCAGATTTGTTTTCAACACACACACACACACACACACACACACACACACACACACACACACACACACACACACACACACACACACACACACACACACACACACACACACACACACACACACACACACACACAGTACATACAGGTAGGTGATCATGAGAATGTATATTCACTGATTTTGACAACAAGCGTCTTCCAGAATCACAGACTCCAACTTTAAAACAATAGTATTCATGTACAGTCAATAGAGGCTGATCTAGAGTGGACTGAATAACTGCCATTCAGTTGTCTTCAAGACACCAGGACAACACTCTGGCAGATTTGATTATCATTCTCGCAATGATCTGAGCCGCCGAGCAATTACTCGTCAGGAGCTGTGATCACTCCGGAGTCTGAGCATGCATTTAATTACAGGAGTATTAACACAAAAATAATCACTCTTGAACACCAGTCACACAGAATGAGATTTGTCCAGGGGACTGCGAGATGATTACCGCCAGTAAATCTAGCCATAGAAATTGGGGGGCTATTATGTCTTCCTGCTCAAATGGCTTGTTCAACAAAACTCTAATCGCAGGCATAATTTTACACAGTTCATTACTGTAGTTCATTAAGATACGAGGGGGTGCTTTTACAGAATGGAGGCTGTTCAAACTGTATATAGTCTGGTCTGGTGTAGAACATTCACTGCATTGTGCCGCCTCTAGATGTTAAAACACTGTAAATTGGCCGTTCAATGGCACTGTTAAATGAAGCAGTTGTTATCACACCGTACTAAATGTATATTAATTTACTAGTTTCATGTCTAGCATCACTCTGCCGTAGGAACCCTAACAGGGTAGGGAATTAACCTCTTTTTAACCAGGGGTTTTTGGCACGTTTTGGGGCCATTTCGGATAATTTCCAGGGCAATTGTATTAACTATTGGAACATACCTTACCTTGTTTCCCCAATCAGGGTTCCACCAGGGTTTTCCAAATAAATTTTAAGACTTTTATAGACCTTTGTAATACTTAGAATTGAATGTAATGCCAACTGCACGCCCATTCAGGTTTACATGATATAATGGAGGACCAGTAACGATTCTATGCCCTGGACAATACTTTACCAAGTTTTGTCCAATATTCATTACTTTTACATATTTTATTTCTCATTGAACATTTTAAAGAATTGCATTGTGAACTTTGTTCTTGCATTATGTCTAACTTACAGAGAAAACTGAGCATATTCGACTATACTTTGCAAAGACATACATCCCGTCAAAACCCCCTCAAAACCCCCTTAAAACAGAGGCATTAAAAGACCCGGTCAAATTGATTTCAAGGGTCAATTCCAGATTTTACTGGCTAATTTAGTTCCCTGCACCCTATTGCCGTTCCCTGATGTCATCCCTAACATAACCCTGCTAACACTAATGAAATCCATTACATAATACATGCACAACGTAACCCTTTGCACAAACTGGCTACCACTGCCTGTTTTGTTTCTCTTGGCGGTGATAATGTGTGACCACACACAGAGCAGGAGGGGTGAGAGGGGTACACAACAGGTGGCATGATGGGAACCTTGCTGTCTCCCGGGCGATCGGCCTCTGGCAAACGCTGACCTCGTAACACACATGAACACGCACTGGAAACATTACTAACATACCACCTATTGTGTCAGCCGCGACAGTGTTTAGAGAGCCACGCTAGCTTGTCCGACATGCTGAGTCGACAGCAAGGGGAGCTCAAGTGGCAGGGAGGACTTACATCCTCAGGGGGGCTGCTAGCAATGTTCCTATGTCACCGCATTAACCACACGGTGCTGTGACAGGGCCCGGGCTAGATAAAACAGAGGTGAGAGTGAGAATATCACGTAATGTTATAAGCCAGAGCTGCTTATTATTACTGACTGGGCATGCGAGGTAGAGAGGTTGTGTTAGTGTGTGTGTGCGATTGATCTTTATTAGGTGTGTTTATTCAAATCATCACATCAGATGATTCTTCAGTATTCAAAGTTGTCAAGCTGAAATTGCCCGTCAGTTCTAAATGTGAAACGGCTGACTTCAGGTGTTATGAAGTAGCCTAAGTACCGCAAACGCTGTACGTGTCAGCACAAAGCAAAGGAGATCTATCATGTTGTAGCCCACACAACTTAGGTTTGCTCATTAACATTTAACGGCATTCACATTCAAACGTTTCACATACAATCCCACACCCAGCTTTTTGGGAATGATCCAAAATCAGACAGCGAGTACCCAGACTATAAATAATTAGACTAGCAGGAGTTACAACAAAACAAAGCAAAGCATTCTTCGATGCTACACAAATCGGCAATGATAAGTCCACCAGTAGTCATTTGTCTTCTGTCCAAATTGGTGTTGAAGCCCCTTTCCTGTTCTTATCACACTCTGCAGTTTGTGTTGTGTTTATATGCAGTTATACAGTGAGTGCCCTTCTCTCTGACAGCCTGGGCGGCTCCTAAGCACAGAGCATATACAGCTCCGGAAAAAATTAAGAGACCATTCTGGATTTTTATTCAATCTTCATCTCTACATTACTTAATGGAAATGGTCTTAATGACAATATTTTTTGGGGGGGAATTTGGTAGAAATGTTGTCAGGAGTTTATAAAATTAAACCAAAATGTTCATTCTAATCAAACATATGCCTATAAATGGTGAAACAAGAGACACTGAACATTTGGAGTGGTCTCTTAATTTTCTCCAGAGCTGTATCTATATTTCTAAAGAGGATGTCCTTCTGCCTATTAATGCTACTCATGCCCCAGAGATGACCAGATATCTGATTGATAGAATGGATGGAAAGACAAAAAAAACATCAAAAGGAGCTGTGTCTGGTGCATTTACTATTGTAAATTTACCATGTTTAACTTTTTTTTATACAATTTCTTCCACAAGAGATTTGTGTCCACATATTTTTATCATAGCAAGTAGTCAAGCCTTAGCGATCGGCACACATACCATCGCATAAGATAATACGATTTTTATAGTTGTTGGTACCAAGTTGAGATCCAGGTTTTGACTAAACTATTTGAACGTTATCCATGAAGAACATTGATGACAAACTAACAGGGAACTCCTTTCCTTTCCTTTCTAACTGCTTCTTGTCAAAGCAAACCTCTCGAACGCACACAGTTATTTTTCCACCCCACTTCACAGCGAGTTTGTGAACCACATGGCGGCCATTCAGTCGCAAATTTTAGTTATGCAAGGCAACCAGCATGCCTTTTTTGTCACCTTCCTAGATTAAATGACACCCTGGAATCATCCAGTTATTCAAGTAGCAAACAGTGCACACACAGAATCATTACCTATTAATGCGGCATGCACTGAAGTGATTGAGCAACCAGAGAAAACCATGCCATTTAGCAATGCAACATTCAGACAAACAATGCTTCTTAATGCCAGGCAATTGCATTGACTTTTTTACGATAGCCCTGTGACTAAAGACTGCAATCAGTCGTTCATTAAGTAAGCACTGCCCTCACTTTGTGTGAAGATTACAGAGGGCACACACTTCACTTGTCTTTCAAGCCATTTCCTGTTTTTTAAAAAGGCATTTGCTGTGGAAAACCGCTGCACTGAATCAGGGAGGGCAGCGGATTGTGTTGTAGCCACTTCACCACCCTGCACCCCTTCAATAAAAGGTTCAATCAATACTCTTTCACATTTTCTCTGTGAAACATTGCCTTACGCAAGCTCTGTTTGATCTATTGGCGATACGCAACAATTAACTACGTTTACCGCAACCAGGTAGGTATCCATTTTTTAAATTGGCAAGTAGTTGTGGGTGTAAAAAGGATGAGTGGTCTCTTTGTTGAACATCCACAGTAGCATTTCCCCACAGAAGCATTTCCTCTCGGAAATTGAGCATTAGAAGCAGGGAGTAAAAAAAAAAACAGTCCATCAGATAGTGTGCGGCTCTACTTTACTTTAATCTCCACAGGTCAAGGCAGGGTGAACCCTTAGCCAAAGTGATGACTCTAAACACTGTCTGGCCAAGGCTGTTGTGCTTATATGAATCTCCCCCAAATGATGTCATAGTTTTGATGTATTGACTCCAGCAGGCACACATAACAATCTATCACAGAAGGCTAATAGATTCCATTCTATAGCTCAACAGATAAGGTTCCCTGTTCTGTAATAAATTGACATGGAAACTATTTTGTGAGATACAACAGATGTAATTGTGTGATGTTTATTTGAGCCTGATGTCTGTATTTGCGAATCTTTCAGTCTTTGGCTTAATCATTTCTGTGGAATCATTTTCACGCTTTTCCCATGTGTTGTTTTTACTCCCATTCTCCTCTCTCTAAACCGCCCAATCTACGTACAGATTACAGAGAGTCAGCCACTTGCTCTTTAAGCATGCAATTTACAGACCTGCGTGCCTGTTTTCATTCAGCTTTTCATTTTGTTTTGCGTCAGATTGTGTGCCGTTGACTGACACACTCTCTCTGCTCTGATGTAGAAAAATCAGCGACATAATGAGGCATCATTAGCGGCTTTGTTTCCCCCCTGACAATTCAGGCCATGCAGCGTTTCATGTTGCGTATGGAGCTAAATATAGATGCTGTAAAATGATCAGCTAAAGCGTACAACTTAGAATCAAGCAGTCAAACTCTCAGCTATTCGAAGGTTTAACCATAAATGTAATTCCAATATATTGACAGTTGAAAAAACTAATTTTGTGAATGCTCATTACAGGCATTTACATATTTGAAAACCAAACATAATCAAAGCGTACATTTGATAACGATGCGATTAAATCAGTGGCTGGAAAATATGAAGATATAATGAATTATGGTCCTGCTTTTAAGGCGAGACACAGGCAAGAACATGGTTTATCAATAATTGGTCTAATTTTTAAGATTCTGTGCTATTTTGCTTCCATAAAATGTCTACAAGGATAAATCATCTACACTTAGGTGTTCATTTGACTAAAATGTGTCTGTTTGTGTCTGTATGCAAATGTACGCATATTAAGTTGGATGTTGCCGAATTTGTATATTTATTCAGACATTTCCAGAAAGTATCCTGACCACAAAAAAATTATTATTTTAATGTCAGTAGGCTGACAGTTTCATGATGCTATCTATAAGCTATTCACCTGCAGTGTCCTCCCCTTACATGAATGACATGCAATGTGTCATCCACGGTCATTGTGATAGCAGTCACCTTTTTTTAGAAGCCATCTACAGTAAATCAAAGCCACATGCAGACAAAGCGATAATGTGCGTGTGTGTGTGTGTGTGTGTGTGTGTGTGTGTGTGTGTGTGTGTGTGTGTGTGTGTGTGTGTGTGTGTGTGTGCAGCTGTAATACCCCAGGTGTGATTCTACCATGTTCCTGCCAAATACAAGTGACAGGAGGAAGACAGTAATCCCTTGCTCGTCCTGCCGCACATTTTTTGACTGTAATCTCAGATTAATGTCCAGGAAAAATGTCCCTTACGCTCGTAAAATAGCACACTGAGGGCTCCATGTTTTGCAGCGTGTTAAGTCATGTGCTGAGTAGGTAGATGAATGAGTTCTCACGTTCTCGGGCAGTTTTTTTTTTTTGTTCAAAATCGGTTCACCCGAGGGAGCAATGTCAGGCAGCTGTCTTGTTTAAGGATGGAAAGGCTTTGTGTTCTGTCAATGCAGTGCTGATGGATACAATATACTTTGGTTATGTTGTTCTAAAAAACGATGACGAAAGCATATACTTGATCTATTTTTTTCTAGTTTTGTTGGCATGCTGGTTTTCAGTTAATAACAATACCCTACTCCTAGTTGCAGGAATGTAAACTAGTTTAATTTTGTCAATTCATGCAATTATTAAAAAAAAATACAAATACAAATAGTTCAACTGGTAAGTTTTATTTATTTCATAATTTTTTAATAATTTACTGAATGGCTGTCTTGAATCCTTCATCAAGGTTTTAATATTACTGAAATATTATGAATTTGCTTTATTTCCCGGCAATTGTAACATTAACACAGACATTCATTTGGAGCTATAGAAACTAATATCAGAATCCGGTTTATTGACAAGTAAAGTAACACGTACTATACATGTACAAGGGATTTGCCTTGGTCTGTTATGGCGAGTACGCAGTGAAAGGGTTAAATACTTCCAGCTGTACTGGACGGCAGCAAAGCCTTGAACAATGACTTAATGCACTCCACTGAGAGCTGCTTCACATCCCTCTAATGGATCATTTTTCACCTGGCACCTCCGCTCTCTTAAGATCAACTGAGAGGGATCAGCTTCATCGACTCCTTTCCTCTAACACCAATGTGGATCAATAAGGATTCCTGCATTATAAACCATGCCGAGCCCGTTTCCAGTGCTACCAGCACCTCATCATGATCTCACTCGCCATTTGAAATGACATAATGAATAACGTTGATGTGACCGATTTTTTCTCACTGCTGCTATCATACTGCATGTGGAAGTGTATTTAAAGCAATGCCACACCCAAAAGTTGATCATTCTCATCCTTGCCCCCATAAGCACATCTCAGTTTTGAGATTTTTTGTCTATTTTGCTTCCGTGACATGTCTTCTTTCATACTATTATAAATCAGGGTCCACAATGTACATTTGGGTGTTTATAGGACTAAAACTTGTCTGTTTGCGGCTTTATATTTCTCCTAAACCATTTTTAACAGCCATTATCTCAACATTAGTTTTTTTCCATCACTCTGAACCTAAAATCTCAACTTCAAAAGCACTTACGTCCGCTAAACTTTTCATACTCTATTAGCACTATTCTGAAGGTTATTGCAGAAGGATTTGTTCACATGTTGTTAATTGTCTGATTTATGATAAAAAAAAATCTTAGAAACATGCCGTTAGGACTTCTAATAAAAGGTAGAATTGGTGTAAAAGCTTTATGATGTCCATCTTTATAGCTGCAGCACTTTTGACGACACTCATTGTTGCAAGTTGTCTCTTCATCAATGGACAAAAATCTATTCCCCTAGGGTGCACACACATACTAGCGAATGATTCACTGGCATGTTGAAAAGAAAGCAGTTGGAAGTCTGCGAGATTGTTCAAAAAATCTGCGGGTGGGGGGGAAGGATGCACACGCTCCATCAGTATGCAATACATCAAAGATTTTTGCCGAGACGCCTCAATGATGCGCTCACTGGCATGATCAAAAACAGCACGCCTTAAATGCATATAGTCTCACGGTGATGGCGGAGATAGAAGAGGAGCCCTAATACAAACAACAATCTTGGGGGCGAAAAAAAAGCAAGAAACTATACTCACTGGAGTGAAGCATCCCTCAAAAGAAAAGATATGAATATGTCATTGTTTTAATGACAATTTTAGCTTGGATTCATCCATTCAAATACTGGGATGGACAAAAGCAAATTCATATACAGTCTGATCAGATGTCATAACTGCATGATGAAAAAGGGGGAAGCAATTATTTATACTGCTTTGTTGACTATGGCAATGCACACTTAAGGGGATGGGTTAGCTATTGGTGTCAGATCTCAATGGATAATGTTGGAAGGGAAGAATGCATTCAGAATGAGAGAATGCACAGTTTTTGCCCGCCGGAATTTTTTTCCTGGTCTTTTATCACGCGAGTCTATACGCAGAGGTTAACGGCACAGGGAGCGGCACCTCTCTCCGCATTTGAGGATTATTAACAATAATACGCTCCCACAAAAAACAGCTGTGGAAGGCAAATAATTGTCTTAAAGGTGGCATAACAATGCCATGTTATCCCAGCAATGGAGGGGTTGGCTTTAATACAAACCAAATAAGAGCCTTATTTCTTCAACCAATGTTTCATTTATGAGATGCTCATATGAGAAAAGCCCTGTTACTCTTGGTTTATATTCATGGCGTATAGGCACAACATTAAGAAAGGGAGGGAAAAGGGGGATTTAGGAGAATGCACAAGGAAATGAACAAGGGGTTGCAGGGCTATGCCAATATGCTTATAAACAAGGAGTCTCCCTTGAGTGAGTTTGGATTTTTATTTTTTATTTTTTTTGTGAATGAAACCCCCCCCCCCCCCCCCCCCCTTATCTATTCTGTCCGGTGCTGCCCGATCAGTAAATGCAGCCCCGGGGCAAAGACCTCTCCGCAGTATAACGCAAGGATTCAAACACATTTGCAAATGAGGCTTTTTTCTCTGGTCTAATAAGCCGGGGATGCACAGAGCCAGAGGTATAAAGCATATTTTAAGAATGGCTGGCCCTGACTCTTCCATTACTTGGTGGTATCATGCAGCATAGCTTCAGGGTTAGTAACCTAGCAAGGCAACCGTGACATTGATATAAAGAGCTTGTGTTTTTCCTCACCACACCAGACCGTTGACTCATGTTAGGTCAAACACAAGCCGAGTACCAAAGGCAAAATGAACTGTCTGGCTGGGTGACCGTTGAAATCTGTAGGAGACTTTTGCAGAATCTTTGTGAGCTGTGTCTGTGTAGGCTGGATTGGTATGTTTAATCGATTCACTATGTTCTCCTTGCATTATCAGCTATGCACTTACACTCTTGTGCATGTGCTATAATTAGTGTGTGACTTTGTCATATACATGAATGTTGGTGACATTCCATAGGGGGAGGAGCCAGGGCCCCATCCATTAGTGGAAGGCAGCCCCTGATTGGTTCTTGAAGTCATCAATCTAGCCTCCAAGTCAGACTGGACCCTCCCCACTTTCCGTCCGTGAGAGGAAGGCAGCCCCTGATTGGTTACTTTAGTCGTTAATGTCGCATGGACCAACAAATCATTTTTAACAGACTCCATCCACACAGAGGCTAGTGTGGTGGTTTTCTGGGTTAGCCGCAATGACGTGTCAAAGGATGGTTCAGAATGCCTTATTTAAGAATAAATTATTTTACAGATTAGTTTACAAGAGCTTTAATTGGCAGCATAGTCAGACTGAATGCATCTATTGTAGCATATAGTAAAAACAGAATGGCTACACAGAAGAAAAAGAAGGCTGAGCAGGGAAAGCGAGAATGGAATGGACCTTTCTCCCCAACTTCACATCTCATATATCTGTAGATTATTTCAGACAACTCTTTTGTAATCTGAAGAAAAAGCAGATGTGTCATGTCAACGTGTTCGCGTTTAGGTCTTCCGAGGACTTGGCCTTGCGATCCCAGAATGCTTGGTTTTTACTTAACTTGGCTCTCTCCCCGGCACTCAATATAAAAATGTCTTGCTGTTCCCACATTTGCTGGAATTACCCATGTCAAATTGTAATCAGGAGACAACGTACACAGTTATTTCTGAAAGAGTCTTAAGTGTAAGGTGATGAACCTCTAAAAGACCACACTAGCACAATCGGCCACCTCCATAATCGTAGTGTATCCCCAGTTGACTACATTGGTTTGACTCCACACAATGAAACACAAATATGAAATAGTTGTTCAAAATGTTATTTCCCATTGTTCAATAAATGTTTATGTAGCCTTTACAACAAATATACTGCATGTACCAGATTAATTGAACCCTGGAATATTGCTGCTGACCCAATGAGCTAAAACAATGAGGAAGCTCTTTTTATTGCATCCATCAGTGTTAACCTGGTGCATCAAGGGCCTAGTCCTGTTTGCACATTGAAAATCCCTAGCTTCTTCTGCTGTTTGATCAGATTTTCACTCGCCTTGAGCAACATGCTCTATTTTCGACAGCCTTGTGTAACCCAGCGTTTCCCTTCTGTGCAAGCAAAAAAGAAAAAGAAAGGTCCAATTGAAGAAAATGAAGAAAATTGCAATTTAAATATTCATAAGGCCTCTTTGTCTTTCCCTTGCCATCTGTGTCAGAGAGAGAGATCATGGCTATCCCGCCGTGGATTTTGGCAATTACCTCTCATTGTAACCTCCCCGTGTCCAAAGTCACCCCTGTGCTCTTGAGAGGCACCCAGCAACCTTAACACAATTGTGAGGTGATACAGAGTATGCCAACAGATCGGAGACTGCTTGAAAGCTGACATCATTTCACTATTGTCGAGACGAAAACCCAGATGCATTGTCTACTGTGAATGAATCCTAATGCCATGGCTGGTAGCAGTCTGAAATAAAGATTACATTGTGTAATTGCATGTCTAGCGTTTGGCAAAAATGAGCCATTGTGAATGCCAAGCAGAATGTCTAGATGTGGGGGGGGGGGGAATTGTTTTATTTTCTTAATTTTTTTTTAAAACGCTCCAATTCACCTTTTCCCTTGATTTTAGTTGTTAGCAGCGCACGTGCCTTACTTTTAAAAAAATGTGTCCTAAACAACTCCAAAAAAAATGGCTGCTTTTTTAGACGATTAAATCATTTTAAAATACAGTATACCTATCTACTGTGTAGGGACAGTCTAGTGCCATCAGGGTCTACGTAGCTGAGACAGGATCTTGGCAAAAGACTATTGCAGCTAAATTCACTCTGCCAGCACTTGTCATACTATCATTCCGGTATGGGCCGTAGGGAGCCCACTTCCCCAGTGCCTCTGTTACTCTGAGTGCCAATTATGCCATCCAATTGAATTATGCCCCCGAGTGGTAATATTAGCAGTTGTTGAGCGATCCAAACATTTGTATTCATTAAGGCTTGTTCACGGGCATGATTGAATGACCAGCCCAATCTAATTAACATGCGAACAAAAGACAATGCCTTACAAATTAAAATGTTTGTTAGCATTCCGTGCAGTGCTAAAATATGCTAATTTGACAGCATTTAGCTTCCTCACTGTTGCCTAACTATAATCTTGAGTTCGGGAGGTGCAACATCTAGCACTATGAATGTCCCACATGTAGAAGACAGCCAAGGCAAGGCTCAATATAAATTGTTCCACGCACAGAGGACTATTCAATTCAATGAAGCTGTGAATCAAAGAGCCACCCAGCTCGTCCCTGGCTTAGGGCGGCTGCAGCTAAAAGTATTCCCCAGTACTCCCAATTATGTATGCTAGTACTGACCTAGAGACCATTCAGGGGTTTGTCTCTCTTGACTAACACACCGCCAGTCACACTTGGCTCCATTGTGATCTAACTGTGGATATACGTATACCAGGGGCGACAGATTGCAGCCTGAACCAAAGCATTCCAACACCATGCTCAGGCAGGTTTTTACTCAATTAAAAAATCTTGTTGACACCAGATGGGCCACAGAATTACATCAGCACTTCAAAAATGTTCCCTGTGTTCCAAATACCCATACTTCCCCTGCTATTTAGTATGGTAGAAAAAAATATTTAGGATGTCCCAATTCTTGTGGTCAGATGTAGCATGCTTAAGAAGTACCTGGATGCCTACTACATCCGGTTAAGATTTTTTTTCGTGTTGAAATCAGCATGCTCTTTCATGCTTCATAATGTAGTATGTACAGAAAAAAAAGAGTATGCAATTTGGAACACAGCCAACAGTTGTCCTTGTTAACTGACACTAGAAAACCAAGTAGAAAATGGATGATGAGCTGAAGTCTGAAGCTCCTATAACTATCCTTCTTTTCTCCACTCTTTTTTTTTCAGTGACTTATTCATGCCCTTCCTCTATCCGGTGGCTCCAGCATCCCCACTGTGGCACAGCTGATTGGGCTACTAGTTTGTGTCACAAAGCCCTTCTCAGTGGGAGAGAGTAGGAGCCAGTTGGCAGAGTCCTTCCCTTCAGTGAAACGCCCCTAGGTTTTTTTTGTTGTGCATGCTCTGGTAGTTTCGACCCTTTTCATCCTCAACTCTCACCCTGACACAGTACACATCCAGTGCACGGTGTGTCTATTGTTGGCCGGTCAGACCCAGCACTACTGCACACTGCTATATGTGGGTCAGCAGGGCCAAAAAAGCAGCAGGCACCTTCGCATGTGTGAAGTCAACCCCGCGAGGAAGTATTGCTCTTTCCTGTCCCTCAGTTATTTTGTTCTCTTTTGCAATATCCATGGCTCAGTGTAAAAAAAACTAACACTTGAGGCTGCAAAGTCAGTGCCTTCTCCCCCCTCGACCTGCCTGCAAGACAGTTGGTCATCTACAACAGTTCACACTTAGGTGTGAAGACGCTTTTCCATTTTATGCATGTGCTGGCTTGGCTTGGTACGGTTTGGTTCTGCTTGGCACATCAGAGTGTGTACATTTATAAAAGCACTGACTCCTCTTGCTGTTAATAGCTCTTATACTACTTCCATGGTTTATGGTATAGTTTAGCATTACCGCGATCAAAATGCTCATTTCTGTAAGCGTGTCAATGGCGTTCTCCATTATAACACGGTTGTAAAAGTTATGCTAGCTACTGTATGTCGGGAATTATTTTGGGTTTATTGACACAATATAGTGTACATTGAATGTCGCGGTCAAAGCTACAGTACAGTTGAGCAGAACAACCTCCACACTGCCCGACAAAGAAGGGGTGTTTTTGTCGTTATCCTCTGACGCAATACACATCAATGTAAAAAGGAACTACACTGCCACTTTACATCCTTTTTTATATGCTTTGATTATGAATGACTATGGTTTCACTCATTTAAATTTTCCACAAGTGCAGTCATTTATTTTTCAGACACCAAAAAATCGAAGTCGCAAGATAAGATCAATCAAGAGCTCCTCTTTCCCCCCTCTCAAATTGAACTTAACAGAGCTGCTACTCTGTCCATGTTTAATCCCTAGCCTCATGCCTCCAGAACAGTTCCCCCTATGCGCACACACATAATGGGCTAGAGTGTCTTGTGCCTCGCAAATTGGTATAGCCAGGCTATTCAGCCTAATAGCCTGTATGGAGTGAATAGACAGTCTAGCAGCACATTTTGATTCAATTCATTCTACACAACTTTACTCATCTTCCTTTAATGGAGAAAAACACAGCAGCATCCTGTGGATTACAGAGCAGATTGTCTACTTCAAAAGGCTTCGACAGAAAACAGCCTGGATTGAAGTTTCTGTTTCACTCGTTTCTTAGCCCCAAATTCAATCTATACAATTAAATGTAATCCAGTGTTGGGGGAATGCAGGTATAGCACACACAGTCTGGGGGGTTTGATTACAAAAATTGAACAATGCCATGACAGGAAAATCGAATTAAGAACATGGCTGCCTCAGTCAATCAAGTGCTACGGATGTGGAAACTCATCAGTGTCTCGCTAAGGGTGTGTGTGTGTGTGTGAGTGTATGTGTGTGTGTGTGTGTGTGTGTGTGTGTGTGTGTGTGTGTGTGTGTGTGTGTGTGTGTGTGTGTGTGTGTGTGTGTGTGTGTGTGTGTGTGTTTGTGTGTGTTTGTGTGTGTCTGTGTGTTTATGTGCTTGCGCGTCCCAAGATATACACACATGTATGCTACCCTGCCATCTCAGTACACTAGATTATCCTCATCCTGGACCAAGCGCAAACTGCAGTCTTCCAGAACACTGCAGAATGTAATTACAAATTAGGCCAGCCTTTGGATCATAAAGGCAGGCAGGCGGCATCCTATCATCACCCCCCCGGACTCTCTCCCCGGCCAAAAACAGGCTAGGGCCAAGTGAACAATGACTCAGACCTCCATACTGTGTGACAAACACACTAGCAGGCGTCCAGCACTGAGCCCGCTGGGGACCACTGTCCTCGGTGGATGGCGTTACCGGTTATTCAGCACCAGAGGCCACTGGTTGGGGAGAAAACAAATCAGAGGAGGTATACAGTACATTCATGTGATGCTCAATACAACGTGAAGTCCATCAAATCCTTCTGTTTGATTGCCCTTAAAAAGTGCTACAAGGAACTTTTAGATATTCAGAAAGAAGAAGTCTCATCTTTCCTCTGATGATTATGAATGACATGTGACAGCAAACAAGACTATAAGTGCAAAACATTTTATTTGATATGTTTTTTCTTAATGCCTTTGTCATGGGTACACTCACCCAGGAAAAACAGCTGGCATAGTAAAAAAACACTACTGATTTTGTCCAAAGGGGGAGCAAGGATTAAGACAAACTGAAAAGTTTCTCTGAGCACCTTTTTAAGGAAGAGGAATTTGATGTGAAGCATTGGCATGTGCTACTGATTTTCCGCACAGCACTCTACCGGTGTGGGGATAAATGTCTATCTTCGTTCAAAGATGCTTTCCACACATGCAGTGGAAGCTTAACTTTTCTCCCCAACGCATACTGTAGACATCTCAGACTGTTCTGATCATCATCAAGCTCCAAACGTGCATCTAGTGCTCTGACAGGTTGCTGCCAAAGTTTTTGAGCAAGGGAGAGGAAGAGAGAGTGAAGCAACTTCAGGCGCTTTCACACCGATCGTTCGCTTATAGTTTGCTTCCTTGGTTCGGTTCTCTTTCAGTTTCCCTCTCCATCTATCCGAAGCGAAACCAAAATGCAGGGCAGAGCAATAACATGTTGGTTCATTGTCAGAATGGTTAAAAAACTACAGGAAGTAGATAGATTTTTTTCCGCATCCCATAATGCCTAGCGTAGAGCTGGCTACTGGAGCTCGTTACGTTAGTGAAGTGCAGTCGGGTCGGGCTCAGTCCGCTTGTGTTCTCACCACAAAGTCTTGGCCTTTTTTTTGGTGCCAAGTGCTATTTCTGTGTTCTCAACTGCACAGACAAAACCGCAGCACAGGTGGAAACCATACCCGTATTCATTTCAAGTGAACCAAACACGGCAGGTGTGAAAGCAGCCCTCACACAGCGGGCCTGTGATCAGTCGTGTGTGAGAGAATGTGTGTGAGAGCCGGCGCTCCATTATAACTTGGGGAGCGTCCCTGGTGCGCGCACACACACACACACAACACACACACACACACACACACACACACAACACACACATGCATATGCTGCCTGTCTTCACGGTCATCGGGGCTGATGATGTGTTCAAGGTGGCACAACAGCTCGGGAGAACGGAGCGCTTGGGCGAAGCGCTAAGGGGAATACCAGCCATCGAGACGTTCCAGTTCATGAAGTGTGCAAATCAGGCGACTGGGGAGGTTCGGAGGAGGGAGGGGGACAGAGATTAGAAGGGAATGGAATAGCCAGGGCCAGGGCCGGACCACCCCATCTGGGAGAGGAGAGGGAGGGAGGGGATTAGAGGGATAGAGAGAGGACGGAGAGCCAGTGAAGGGGAGCACAGAGGAGAAAGTGAGAAAAATATAGGGACACAATGACAGAGAGAAACTCAGAGATAACAGTGGTGGTGGGCAGAAGCCTATAAAAGTAAATGTACTGAAGTATTGAACTTTAAGTCAATTATTTGACCATCTGTACATCACTCGGAAACGTATGATTTTCACTCTACCACATTGAGAAAAATTGTACTTTTGACTCCAGACAATATCTAGGAAGCATGTCAACGTATTCGAGTTTGAGGCTGAGTATAGGTTTAAAGTCAGCTGTTGATTCATCATGTTCCAATATTGTCATGATTTTAAGTTTTTATGCAATGAACAACTATTAAGATGTCATTTTACAACATGATATGAGCTAAATATGTGTCATTTCACTTCTTAATTTGATCCCCTTGTCTTGTTGGAACCCAGTTCCTGCGTTACTCCTTTACTTATACCTAGCAGAACATCCACACCAAGTACTTTTGAATACTTTTCATTTTAAAAGCAAATACAATGGTACATTAACTTAAGACAATATTTGACAGGGCACATGTCATTCATAGTTGAGTAATAGCTGACCGAGTGCATCTCTACTTTGACTTGAGTACTTTGTCCACCAGTGCAGATGAGTGGAAGAATGCTAGATACAGTGGACATGGAGAGTTGATGGCAGCATGCACTTGCCCATACAGGTTTCTATCTACAATGAAGCAGACTCGGAGCGGTTTTTTGCCTTCCTCCAAGAGGATTTTTTTTGTGGACCCAGTTACAGTGTGAATTAACAGCCACACAGAGCACAAACATAATACATTATGCAGTCTGCCTAGCCTCAGAAGTCATAAACAAGTCTATATACCAGCTCCAGATGCATGACACTTTGGCCTTGGGGGGCATCAACAACAAGAAAAAAGAGGAAGAGATAACCCCAGTCCTGCATCTAACAGTGGTGACTTTTTTCAACATTATGATTTCAAATGAGCCTTTGTATGTTGATTCCCCCCTCACCCCCGTCCCCCCACCCTCACCATCTATCAGTTGCCATGGTAACAGGAGTGGAGGACTGGGTAAAAAAGAACAGAAAAAAAGAGAAGCCTTCTAAGAGTTGCCAACATTCACAGACAAGTTATTGGATCCCTTTTTTTTTTTTGCATCTTACTTTTTTTTTCTGCTGCAATGTCAGTGAGTTTTTTTCCAGCTATTTTTTTTTTGATAATCCTCAGATAACTAGATTAGTGTGAAAAGCAGTTTTGAAGTAGCAAGGGCAGGAGCAGTGCCAACAATAGTGCATGTTTATTTCATATTCTCTGAAAGAACGTGCATTGCAATCGGCTTGTAAGATTCAAGCTTTACTGATTCATCTCCCCAGTGCATTTTTTTTCTTCGATACTGTCAGGAGTTATGTGGAACAAAACATGCTGTTATTTTAAAGGTTACATTCTACCAGTGTGAAATCAAAATGCATACATTATTTTTAAAACACTTGCTTTATACATAATAATACACAGACCATATAGTTTAATCTAGAATTTAATCAGCTATGAGTATGTCAATCTAACCCAATACATGTTGTAAAGGGCATGCAGTGATGGGTGTTATTATTACTTTTTTTATCATGGCATGGTGTCCATCCTCGCAATATGAAGTCTTGGCTAATATTCTTCATATTTTTTTGAGTGATGATAATGAGTGACACTCCCTGTTTTGTTAATAAGAATGTGAAACTAAATGGGCAGATCGCCTGAGTGATTTCATCAGGGCTAGGGAGTAGTCTGTGTGTGTGTGTGTGTGTGTGTGTGTGTGTGTGTGTGTGTGTGTGTGTGTGTGTGTGTGTGTGTGTAGCTTAGTGTAATGGTGCTCTTCTCTATTAGATCCCATGATGTAATCCATCTTCCGCATAATTAGCAGTGAGGGGATAGCAGGGAGGAGGTGGAAGGAGCTGGCATACACACCGTTATAGATGAAGGCTCTTCGCATTTACCCTGATGGAGGGTGTGTCGAATGGGTGTGTGGCATGTTAGTCTCTCAAGACAAACAACGCTGGCTTATGCATTATCTGATGCTCTCTTACATTGTCTGAACAACTGTATGTCCCTACTTATTATAAAGAGGTGTCTCCTCTGATGTGCCAAGGTTAAAATTCGATGTCGGCATTTGTTTCGCTTTGTGGAAAGGGAGTAGCCTAACGCACGTGCATCTGTTAAAAAAAATTGTTTAAGGAAGAAATCTGCATCCTTTGTAGGGCTTTGTTGCTGGGAACACACTGTGTGCATCCTTCCACAACGTTGCCTCATTAAAACAATTCATCACAAGATGTAATCATCTTTCCAATTCGCAAAAATGAAGGATATACATGCTCGCTTGCAAGAGCTAAGCATCTTGTAAGATCAAAATAGTTAGGATACCGACTAATGTGTGGATAGATTCAGTATCTGAAGTAAAAGGTATACTAGACTAATTGGTCAGTATGCATTATACAGTACAGTATATGGGTTGTGTCTTAACGTAACAAAAGCTGATAATGTAGTAACTTGGCTGATGCATGTAGTAAGGGACTGAATGTCAATATGACTCCTGCAGTGCATCTACCTTTTTCACTTTCCACAGTGGGACCCTTTATTTTGTTCTAAAAGAGCTGTGCCACTTCCTGATTGGCCCGTGTGAGATAGAGAGAGAGAGAGGGAGAGGGAGAGAGAGAGCATCAGCGTGAAGGGATCAGATTTATTACCGGAGCCTGAGTGTGAATAACAGCACACTCGAACGGTGCTGACCCAGTACAAAATAAAAAAGGGGCTGCCTGCATGTGGAGTGTGCGGCGGGCGCGTTTTCTCGTTTCACTTTCCCCGACAACAAGTGCACTTCAGGTCATCTATATTTAATTTGAGTGGCCATTGTAGGATGATGAATGTTGAACGCGTGTGTTTGCATTCAATGCGGTCAGCCATGGCCAAACGTTAACCCTCAAACGTTAACCCTCCCCGTTTCCATTCAAACAGAGCTGCTGCCCCGCTTCTTCTTCAGAAAACCACTCATTAAACCTCGGCTGCATGACCATCCATGGATGTGTGTGCTTCCACATACAAGCTTGCAATTTGTGTGTGTGTCCACATCAACTAAGGAAATTAGCGGGGACTCTGGGGCAAAATGGACCCTGAAAAATCTGAAATTGCCCTTGATTTGTCTAAATGGAGATTTTTTTTCGTTGAGATTTTAACAGTGTTGAGATGCATTTGCAAAGCTGGAGTTGAAAAACATCTGTAGTATGATAGTACAAACTGTGATAGTATACTATACTAATACTATTACAAGATGTTATAAGAGTCATTGAATATTGGTCTTTCATCAGAACAAAACGTGCCAAATCATTTTTCTAGGGAATAGAATCGATACTGATTCCCCAGTTTATCCTTTGGAAGTGAAGTTGGCATTACATTTCAATTTTGGAAATGATCCAAAATGCCCCCAAATATATTCCACTGGGTCAAAAAAAGCCCTTGGTTTAAAGAAAAAAACAAAACTAAATTTCATACCCTGGTCTGCATACTTGTGTGAGTGTGTGTGCTCTTTATATGGGCGCCTACTCTAGCTAAGGTTCTTGTCAGGGGGTGGCTCATGGGAGGGGTCAAAGAGAGAGGTCGTTAATCAAGACAGACAGGGAGAAACACACAGAGCCCTGCGTAATATACCCAGGAGCTGAGGGCCCCCTGCTCAGCCCACATCCCTCTCTCTGATCACAGCTCCAATTAAGAGCTGTGCTACTCCACTCTGCAAGCCCAGCAAGAGGCAAGGAGACAACCTTTAGTTCACATCACACCACAAGCCCAGGAGCATTCACAACTGGCTCAGTTTTGGTACAGCAAGAAAACAAAGTGTAAACGGTGCATGCTGATACAATCTAAAGAAAAGGGTTCACGTTTGAAAGTGTGCACAGTCGTAATTTATATGATATATTATGAATAGAATTAGAATAGAAAGCAGAGAATAGAATACTTGAATAGATATAAGAGCCCGATATGCCACATGATCTATTATATACACACTGTATACTTTTACTGATAATATATGGCTCCCCAGTGACTTTACTCAATATGTTGCTCGCTCATGGACGTACCCATTACCTAAATAAAGAAATAATAATGAATTAATTTGTAACTAAGCTATATGCATGTAGACCTGCGTTGCAGTTAGAACACTTAATTAATGTCTTGAGTTTCAAAAGGCCCCACGTCACTTTACACTCACCGGCCACTTTATTAGGTACAGTGGTTCATTTTTCTTGTTAACACATAACTAATCAGCCAATCACATGTCAGCAACTCAATGCATTTAGGCATGTAGACCTGGACGGGACAACTTATTGAGGTTGAAACCGAGCAACATAATGGGGAAGAAAGGGGTTTTAAGTGACTTTGAACATGGCAATGTTGAGGGTACCAGGAGGGCTGGTATGAGTATTTCAGAAACTGCTGATCTTCTGGGATTTTCACTCTAAACCATCTCTAGGGTTTACAGAGAATGGTCTGAAAAGTTAAAAATATCCAGTGAGCGGCATTTGTGTGGACGTAAAATGCCTTGTTGAAGTCAGAGGTCAGAGGAGGATAGGCATACTGGTTCGAGATGATAGAAAGGCAACAGTAACTCAAATAACCACTCGTTACTACCAGGGTATGCAGAATACCATCTCTGAATGCTAAACACGACCAACCTTGATGCAGATGGGCTACAGCAACAGAAGACCCCACTGGGTGCCACTCATGTCAGCTAAAAACCGGAAAATGAGGCTACAATTCTCACAGGATCAACAATATTGGACAATAGAAGATTGAAAAATCATGCCTGGTCTGGTGAGTCTCGATTTCAGTTGGGACATTCAGATGGCAGGTTCAGAATTTGGCATAAACAACATGAAAGTATGGATCCATCCTGCCGTGCACCATCAACCATGCCATGTTCAAAGTCACCTAAACCCCCTTTCTTCCCCATTCTGATGCTCGGTTTGACTTAAGTACATTGTCTTGACCATATCTAAATGCCTAAATGCATTAAATTACTGCTATGTGATTGGCTGATTAGCTTTTTGTTTTTATAAGCCATTGAACAGGTGCACCTAATAAAGTGGCCGGTGAGTGTAGAAACATTTGTAAATTTGTAATTTTCTTGCCAATGCATATTACGAAAAGAAAAGTTCCTGTAATCATTTCTGACATAAAAAACATTCTAAAACGGTGAAATATTCTGCCTTCAATTTAAATCCATGTCAGAAGCATTGGAGATATATTGTCCTTTTATTGAAAATGTTTTCTCTCATTCAAAATGTATCGGCAAAACAAACAATTATCGGAATGTCTTTACTTCGTAATATCAGAATCGGCATCTGCGCCCAAAAAATATCGGTTGGGCCCTTATAGAAACACAAGCGCAATACGCAAGCAAAAAGCAAAGAAAGCTCTGTATGAATACATTCTTGGAGAAAAAAAGGTGCTTAAATAGAGCAGGAAATGGCAGTCATTTGACAGCACTGGCGGCAACAACACCAAAAAAATGGCAAAATTTCGACTCTGACATTAGAAAGCGT
Source organism: Ammodytes marinus (assembly GCF_949987685.1). Taxonomy (NCBI): domain Eukaryota; kingdom Metazoa; phylum Chordata; class Actinopteri; order Uranoscopiformes; family Ammodytidae; genus Ammodytes; species Ammodytes marinus. The sequence continues at coordinate 2,917,200 of NC_137227.1, forward strand.
CCTTCTCAAGGATCTTTCCAATGCTTCAACACCACTCATCAAGCCCTCTACTCATCCTTGTTTTTTTTCTCTTTACCTCCCCCAGACAACACTAATGATCAATTCTCAGCCCTCAACATATTTATTCATGAGTGTATTACACCTGGTTCCTCTTTGTTGCCAATGCATTTTCCTCAAGTATTATGTGACGCCTTGCCTCCCACTCCCGCGGCTCGGATGGCATTTTCGTCTCTTCTCTCGTCTAACCGCCAGGCTTTGTTGAACCTCAGGCACGCACGCACGCACACACACACACAGAAACACACACACACACACACACACACACACGCACACACACGCACACACACAGGATATATTTTACATAGTTTTCTCTGTCTCAGCCTCGTACAAATCGGTTTTATTCACTCTGTCATGGCGGACGTTCTAAGGAAGAATGTGAAATGTGTTTGCTTGTATCAGTTTTTTGAACGCACGAGCCATTGTTTGTGTATGTGCTCATTTCTGTGTTTAAATTGTTTAGGCATGGCTTTGTCACATTCCTTCCCTCTGTGATATGTGCATTTTTTCTACTAGCTGCGGGTGTTTCTTGATATTTTGGATTCTGAACATTTTATTATTTAATTGTGTTGTGTTAGAATGAAGTACAGAACATTCACTAGATGAAAAAATCTAACGGACTACAGCTTTAACCTTCCTCTCGTGTTAGGGTCGCCACCGACCCGTTTTGGTTTTCAAATGCATAAAAGAACCACTTGCATTTTGTTTATTGCTTCAAAATTTCTTGACTTTGTCAGGAACCTCTATTTCAACAAAATAAAAAAAATAAAAAATGTTTCACTTAATTGTAAAATGCTCTGGTGGAAATTATAACACTGGTGGTGTTAGGGTCGTTTTCGACCCGGTTATAGAATAAGATGTAAAAAACAATAACTAGAGCCAAAACTGAAATCTTAAGTGCACTGTCAGCCAACACAATGACAGTCAGCTCCTCTCCCAATCATGTGAGCTCTGGGGGGGTTCTGAATTTGACTTTTTTTGCCCTTATACCTGCATAAAAGCGAAACAAACAGAAGGGCATATCCAGGCATGTGAAGTCAATTCAGTATAGAGTTAGTGACATGCAGAGTGCACATCTCCTATTTGCAGTATTCAAAAATGAGGAGATATACAGTGAGCCAAGTTCTGGATCATGTTTTTGGTGAAAATGGCCACCTGATTCTAAAAATAAGAGGTGTCAGGTCTGCCGAAGCACTAAGGTCAGAAAGATAAAAGTATTGTGCTTTACCTGCAAGAAATATCTCTGCAAAGAACACTAAAAGTGTTGCTTTTTGTCACACATCTGTACACACACACATACACATGCACACAGAGACTTTTACTCTGTTTCTTTTTACTAGTTTTGGAGCTAGTAATTGATTTCGATTAGTTTGATTTGTTGATTGGTTGTTGTTTATTTGACCTTACAAATCTATATTTTGTGTTGTGACCTGTTCTGGTTTTCATTGTGTGTTTGTATAATGCTGAAATAAAAGTTTTTTTGCTCTTTTCTGAAATAAATATCTATGGGTCGTAATTGACCGGTAACACCATAGATGTTAAAAAGGTCAATAATATTAATATGAAAAAATAAATAAAACAAATGTTGTTAAGAAATGTGTTCTCATACCCCTCAGTAATAATCAGGTAACACAACAACCAAATATTTATATATATAATTCTCTTAAGGTTCATTTTACCATTTTTTAAACTGAAATTGAGGCGCATACTGACAAAAAAAGGCCCAGCCGCCTACACCAAACATATTATAAACAATATTGTCATGGATAAGGAAGCCTAACAATGTAACCAAGAGATGAGAAACAAAAAGGATGATAGATAATTGTTTTTAGTGTTTTTTACAGCTGATTTCAGACACGGGTCGAAACCGACCCGCTAACACCATGGATGGTAGCAGAAAGTTAACACAGGAGGAAGGTTAACAAATAAAATAGATACCGTAAATATTGTTCCAGAAAAAAAACTACGGCTTAATAATCCAAAAACAGAAACACACATGTAGTCAATTCCAACCATTTTCAGAGTCAGTTAAACGGCCTCCGAGTGGCCCAATAGAGGACATTGCGTTGTCTGCAGACACCACACACTGAGTTATGATCACTCACTCTCAGGTCTTATCTGTGCAATATGACTGGACGGTGTGGGCTGCAACACATCTGTGCCTCTGCTGCTTGCTTGGAAACACCGACTGAACATTATGTCTGGCTTTTTCATCTTATCACAAATGCTTCAACAACGCTTTCTCGCCCCCCCTAATGTACCACCCTCCTTGTCTCGTTTTTTTTTTCTTTCACAATTATTCCTCTGCCTTGCCAGTCTGACTGGATGCAGCATTTCAGGGCCAGGTTGGCTTTTGTACCCACTGATATGATTAGGTGTCATTGGCCGGTCCAGCCCTGTCAGGCTAGCTTGGCAGTCAGCAAGTGGGTTAGAGGTCCACTGTATTGATTACACCTACTTTGAAGACCTTCAACCCCCAATCTTTGGCCTTGCATCACAAGAGTTACACTGTCAGACCTACTATGGCATCTGCTAGCCAGGGTTCGCACAGACTCTTGAAAGTTTGGAAAACGCTTGATTTGAAGTCTTGTGTTTTTTTAAGATTTGACATGACGCTTGGAATCTGGAAAATGTTGGATTGTTCTCCATATTGACCAGTCTGATTTAGGGACTGTCCATAAAATACTTTATACTATACCCAAAATGATACCCGGCGACACCAAACGGTCCCAGAAATACACAGGACACACCTCTTTAAATTGGATTTCAGTGCATATTCTATTTCATTTTCATATTTTTTATGAAAGACCCATGTGTTTTTATTCAATAACATTATCAGGTGATTGTCAATTCACATTATGTAACGCTTCAGGGTTCCTTGAAAAAGTTATTCTTTTAACTCGAAAGTGCTGGAAAAGTGCTTGGAATTTCACTCTTACAACGCTGTATGAACCCTGGCTAGTGAGCTCAATTTGAAATGATGAAAAATGGCACCTATATATAAGTTTCTAATATCCACTATCCTCCAATCCATCTACTTAAATCTTCCTCTCGATGTCCTGCAGCCAACATCTCCCTCAACTGTGCGGTCCGCTGACGAATATATAAAGTTCTAGCTGTGGCTGTCTCGCTGGGGAAATATAAGTTGACTTGTCTATTGCATTACTGTTTCTAAGCCTTCGCATCAGGAGGTGATCAGATTCCCCCAGGTGAATGGACCAGGGGAAATGGAGAACGGTATATGGAGGTTTGGTCATGTGTGTGTGTGTGTGTGTGTGTGTGTGTGTGTGTGTGTGTGTGTGTGTGTGTGTGTGTGTGTGTGTGGGATACATGTTTATATATTTGTCAGTGGCCATTATGGCTAGGACTTTTCACTACATCACAATTGAAAAGGCTCTTGAGTTTGTGTCAGTAAGTCATTTGGTGGCTTAGCACAGTGTGGACATTTAATTATTGTTTATATGTATCTGCTTGTGATGCCCCGCTGCTTTTTTTTCTTTTGTTGGGGGGGTGGGTCAACTTGTCCTTGAGATGTGTCAGTGGAGAATGGCTAGACATCATTTAAGTTAACAGTAAGGTCACCAGTATGCAAATAACAGCCTAGTTCAACAGCAGACATCTCTCAATGTATTTGACATTTGAGAGGGTGACCCGCAGAGTATACATACTAACAAACATGAGCCATAAACACAGTTTCAAAATCAGCATCAATACATGGATTCACACAGTGTTTGGTCAACTGGAGTGTGCATGTTGGCGTAAGGGTGCAAAGAGTGTTTTTTTTTCCTTGACACATATTTGGCCCCTTAATACAAATGGAGTATCATTGGAAAGACACAAGGATACCTAAGCACTGTTGCTGATGAGATGCCTCCTTTCCATGGTCAAGAGAAGTACTTGAATGCACCACGTGATAAAGCACTCATCATCTCAAGATGCTTTCCCAGGGACATGACAGTGACTTGGGCTGATGTCTGGCTTCCACAGTCCCCAAACGATCCAATCCAAATCGATAAGGATTTTCCAGTCTTACGTCTCTGGAAACAGCATTTATTTAAATTAGGATAATCAAATACATGATAATGAATTCACACTGTGACTCAAAGAACTGGGGGCTCGTCCGGGCTTATCTGGTTTCTAGTCACTTGCCCATAATCAAATAGTGCAGAGTGTACAATATGCTATTCCAAAGGCTCATAAATATAAGATAAATGGGAAGGACGGGGACAAAACTAGAGCTGCTACATTGTAAAAACATTGTAGTATGTGGTAAACGGATAACTTATTGAATGCTGTTGGGATGTTGCATTCATGAATCAGGCAACCCTTTGCGAGATTGGAATACGCTGTGATATATATGTCTGCAGTTGGCACCATGCTGATTTTTTGCCAAGTCTGTACAGATTTTTTTCTACGATGATAACCCCCCCCCCCCCCCCCTCCCTCCATCTGAAACCAACTTAAGTTTTCTCAACACTCCTTGAGGGTTAAGTACTTGATTGAATATATATACCCGACCAATCACAAATGAGGTCTTCAGCTATTTAGTTTGACTAAAATCAGGGAAAGCACTTTATCCAGTGGCCCTATAATACTATTCCGAGAGTGCCCAGAGCAGCGCTTTGACGCAGGCTTAACTGGCTTATAACGGAGCGGTGGAAGCGAGTCAATCAACTGCCACTGACTGACTCTGTAATGGCCGGCCTGACCATCACACTCCCGAGGGAGCCCGTTTTGTTTTCCATTAAGATTGTCATTACACAGCCAGGCACGACCCCACCCCCCCCCTCCCCCCCAACCAAGTCACTGTGTCTATGGGGAAAGATAAGAGAGAGCTGAGATGAACTTGGAACTTTTTGCACATACAACAATGTCCCTATATCTAACTTAAATCTTACAAACAGGATTTGACTTTTATATATATCATCATGAAACAAGGCCAATTGATTATTAAAATTATTATTTTTGAAAAACGATTTGGGAATATCTGACTTATTTGCATCTCCAAATAAAAACCAAAAAATGTAGATGTTGTATAAAGCTGAAGTCTTTATTCATTTTGGAAAACATATAAGGATCCAATGTTTTTTTATAGCATTGCTGGCATGTTTTTAAAAACAAAATGTATCATGAATCAGATGAATAAAAACATACGAACAAATCCAGCTGTAATAACTTCCAGAATAGTGGAAACCTACTATGGAAAGTTTAGTTGATAGAAGTGCTTTAGAAATTGAGATTTTTTAGTTCAGAGTATTAAAAAAAAACTGAGGTAATGGTTGTTTAAGATGGTTTTGTAGTAGAAATATACAGACGCAACAGCCAAGTTTTAGTCCAATTGACGATTTCATGCCTATTTTGGACCTTCAATTTAGAAGGTATTTAAGTATGAAATAAAACATGTTATGGGAGATACATAGCTATAAAACCTCAGAATGTACTTGTGCTTGAAAACTTCACATTGTCTCACATAACAGCTTAAGGGGAACTTGATGCTTTCTTTGTCAGCCTGTCAGAGGGCCATTCATTTTAATCAAGCTTCACCATAATTGAGCGACGTCCCATCTTCTTTAAGATAATGACAGACTCTATGTTGGCTACCCCCAAGACCCAGACCCAATAGCAATGAACCAAAAGGCTGGACATGTATCTTTATACCAGAGCAAAGCCCATGGCATCTACTTTACTGGGACAATTAGTCAACATTAGCCACAGACGGCCCCTCCGTAAGAGAATTAAATGCCGGTGAGTTATTCAACATCATCCCTATTGAACCTTCACGGACCAGTCATTTGAGATATATGGACTAATAGAGTGGAAAAAAAGAGAGAATAATAAATGAAATACCTTCTCTCAAGAGGATTAACTGTTTGAGTAGTTTTTAATCATTTGTAACACGGAGAAATAATATTCATAAGGATGAGTCTACTCTTCGGTATAATATATTCTTCTTATATTTTCTTCTTTTTGAGATTATCTTGCATGCAAAGTGGGTACATGGAGCCACCAGCCAGGCTTTTTATGTGATGAAACCTAGAGGGGGGTTGTCTGGGTGGGATGACTGAATTAGAATGTGTGCTGCTAGTAATAGTGAGGGCTGAACATAGCAACATATTGGACAGCCGCTACACAGTTATGGGTAACAATAGTTTTTTTTTGTTAATGATCAATGGTATTGATGTGTACAGTACATTATGTATGAGCATATTTTTTACTTGCTGACTATAGAAGGAAACGGCTCGTACCATTTGTACTGTATACTGTAGATTAAAATGGGTTAGTTTGTATCTTTTTAGGTCATATTTCTACATTAACCAGTTTTATTTAGTGTACGCATTGACATATACAGTAAGTAGCATTTTTTATTTTTAAGCTGGTCAACTTGGAGCTGTTGGGTAGTTATTCTATAGTATGCATTCTTTAAAGTCAATGTAGTGAAGTGAAGTAAAAAGTAGCATACAAGGAGCTCAAACCTGTTCTTCAGCAGATGAGCTAATCAACTTACTGGTTACTTTCCACCATTGTATGACAGTAATGCACGCATAATACTATGAGGTTACTGGCCAAAACAAACTACTTGAATCTCACAATAATCTTGCATGATTTGTACTATTTTTATTTTCACGTATTCAGTCATTACAACCAAATAAACACCATGTATATTTTCTTCTTTTTTTTAAGATAATTTTTTGGTATTTTTAAGCTTTATTAGATAGTACAGAGTTGAAATGGGGAGACAGAGAGAGAGAGAGAGAGAGAGAGAGAGAGAGAGGGGGGATGACCTGCAGTAAAGGTCCACGGGTCGAATTTGAACCCGCGACCACTGCAATGAAGGCCAGAGACAAGATGGTACGCCCTCTATCCACTACACCACCGGAGCGCCCCGCCATGTACATTTTCAACAGTGTCCCTATAGATTACAAAGTCATTGGCTCTTTGATGTAGCAAGCATCCCTCCGTCGCTTAGCTAGCTTTGACTGATGGCTCTCTCCGGGCCCTGGCAGAGTGTCAAGAGAATGGATGAGGTGGCCCAGAGTGAGTGACAGCCCGCGACACTTCAGCCGGCCTGTCTTTTAAACGCTTCGAGTAATTGAATAATAAGTGCACTTTTAGGATGCAGGCAACGTTTGGTAAATGCCTCCATCACTTTGAAACATTGAAAGGCGGGCCCCTTGCTGTGTCTTGCCAGGCATCTCTCACTTTCCCTTTTAAGCAGAATAAAAGGGGTTTTGTTTTAGCCCTTGCAGCAGGAACAATCAAGCAGTGTTGTGGAAGACCAGAACAATGCCTGGAAATGCCTGTACACTGTGTAGTCATTAAGCCTTGTCAGTAACCCATACTGAGAGAGTGCATTGGTGGGGACAGCTGTCATGAATACGACTCTTAATTAGCTATACATACTCAACATTTCTCCATGTGCTACAACAAGCCTTTAGCCTATCACATAATATGGCAACAGACACAAGCGGACGGTTCTATGGGTATCTATCATATTTCCCCGGTACGAGCGTTAATTTTGTCCCCCCACCCACGCAAGAGGATATCAAGAAATCAATATTGCTTTCCCCCCGTTGTCTGTGGCATGCGCTAGGTGGGCCCTTAATTGAAATGTATGAGGGAGCCTGCTAAATGATCTGCGCAGGCAAGGGAGCCGGAGTGATTGCAAACATATGGAACGGTTCCTTAGACAAGAAAAACATTTGTACAATGCCGAGAGAGAGAGAGAGAGAGAGAGAGACAGGAAAGTGAAAGAAAGAAAGGGACGGGAGGAAATTAAATGATAGAGAAGTATAGTCAGTCATGGCGCTCCGATTGCGAGCGCTCAAGCAGTTGCACTCATGAGACGGCTTTGCACTTGAACGCACAAGTTAGTTAGAGAGAGAGAGATAGAGAGAGAGAGAGAGAGAGAGAGAGAGATGGAGGTATAGGAGACGGCTCGTAAGAAAAGATGTGGGCGTTGGCACATTATCAAGCCATAAAAAACAAATGACAGCGCACACATGGAAACCCAGCATCCACTGTTGTTGGAATGTTGGTTTTTTCCTTTGCCTAGCGACTGCAACAATAAATGGATCTTTTATTTAGTCCGGAATGAGCAATAAGTAGAAGTGGCATTTTCTAACCTCCACAACAAGCGTGCTCACTGAATTCCAGTTGGTCAGTTTAATTGGTGTCTCTCTCTCTCTCTCTCTCTCTCTCTCTCTCTCTCTCTCTCTCTCTCTCTCTCTCTCTCTCTCTCTCTCTCTCTCTCTCCTGGGTAAAGAGTATACATTACTTTGACAATGGATTGGCACCCCGACATACCTCCGCTAAGTGATGCAGTGATTCGCCGCGACTCTCTTGTGTCCTAATGCGTCTAACCAGTTTGAAGACTTGCAGTCACATTGAAGCTCACACTTAAAAATATATCTATATATATCTATTTCTTTTTATTCAACATTTAGAACTCGCCAAGAAAGTAATATTTTTCAAATGTGGCCCTTTAGCCCGTAACACCTGCTAGGTTGTTGATATCTTGCAGAGGAGGGGATTTACTTAATTGTAGCCGACTGACAACAATATGTCCTTACAAACATGCCTCAAGGCTACACAAACAAAGCCGAAGACAAACGCTCACAGGGCCTAAGCGGGACTCATGAGCGGGGTGTCAAGCGTGCCGATATAACTCTTTACGTTATCTACACCTTGCACATTGCTTTGGCGATGGAAAATAAATAATGTCAGATGTCTCAAATGTCGAATGTATTAGTGCACACAGTGTGAAAGCTCTCCAGTTGAGCTTTTTCCTTCGCGTCAATGTTTGACAGGCACAGAAAGGTCAAATGATTAGGGTTGAGGATTCAATCATTAAGTCATGATCTAAATGTCTCAATATCACACAAATTGTTATGTTTAAATTTTTTTCGTTAGCCTTTCTGCAATAGTATACTTTCCAAAATTCAATGAAGATGAGGAAACCGCTATTATTCATTTCATAGATGTATTGACATGGACAGGGCACATATGTAGGTCAGGGCGAAAAGACTCCTGGAAATTGAATCTGGGAACAACATAGTTATGGCATAGTTAAATTAAAACCATTGAAAACATAAAAAGACAAAAGTAGAGTTTGTATGATATAAATTGGCTGACCTTTAGCATTAATGCAAATTAATTTCATGTTATATTCCCTTTGAGAGGAGGGATATGGTCTCATGGTATTTATATGGGCAAATGCAGGGGTGTTATACAGTACCATTCCCTGCATATCTCCAATACATGCCTCCCTCAGTCACCGCGCTGCTACAGACTGGTAAGTGTTTTTGGAAGCGAGCGCGATCCAGCCGAGTGTGTACAGATGTGGTAATCCATTTGTTTAAATACAGCTGACATGTTCATTAAGCTGCTTAAGCCACACACACACACACACACACACTCAAAATGATTCCCCCCTTTTTTTTCTCTCAATCCGTCTAAACCAAAAGCCGCTTTTTTTTCTCTTACCGCATTGAGACGGTAATTACCGTGCAGGCAAAATGAGAGGATGGCAAAAAAAACACAGCACTTGTCTGTGGGCTGCCTGCCAACCAAAGCTACTTACACTGTGGAGGCACACACACACACACACACACACACACACACACACACACATACACACACACACACACACACACACACACAGCAGCAACCCAGACAGTACTAGGGCCAGAATCGGGCTGCATACTAGAACGCTGGCTCCCTGAGCTAATAAAAGATCATCTCTAGCTCTGAGGATTTTTTGAGTGGACATGATCGGGCATGTCAACAATATTTGACAGTAGATATGTGAATGGGGGATGGGATCAGTTGTGGTTCACATCAAATAAAATAAAAAGATACATCCAGCCAACACATTTGTGAGGGCAAATCTGTTCGAAACTATGTACTTTTATTTATATATATATATATATATATATATATATATATATATATATATATATAAATAAATAAATATATATATTCTTAGTTCTGTGCAATATGTTCTGTGCAATATGTCAAAATTACCACAACAACATTAAAAATGTTTTAAATATTGCAAAGGCAGAGACATGGTACAGGCCATTGAGTTACACTAAGTGGGATCATGATAGTTATCATATCAGGGAGGGTATTGGTGTACCCCACCACCAATGCTCTTGACACAGATAAGTCAAAGTCAATCAGACAGGCCTCACATAGCAGACCATTTTTTCATGAATTCTGAAGAGAAATTCTCCTCCAGCATCTTTCCACTCCAGGAGTGTAAGAAACTCTCTTGCCCGTCGGGCCTGCCCGCCTGCTTTTCACACGTGTCACTGCCAACTTGGCAGGTTCACCCAGGGCACTACATTTGGCGTGGGCAACGTGCCATCCCCCTTTCCAGCTTTTTGTGATTTCCATGATCTGGGTTGAGGCAGGAAGTATTACATGGCCACCTGGAAAGAGAGCGAAACACCTGGACCCGGCTTAGTGCCCGGCTTATCCCATAATACAAGTGCTTTCTCTGCCAGTATATACAAAACACAGCCCACACAAGTTATTAGATTAGTATGTAGGACCCACTGTGGGTCGGTAACATTTTGCAAAATGTATACTGCGTTCAGTGTTCAAAACTGTCCATGAGCCCAGCCGAGACTAATGGCAGCGATGCAACCAATGACAGCAGCCAAACAATGCACCGTGCGGTACACAGCAGGTTCAGGTACTTTCTGCATAATTACTTTTAATTAGACATAGTGTATTTTACACATTGTTTTGTGTACAGGTTGTGGTGACTATTTGCGCTGGAATGTTGTAACAAGTGGTCAGGTGGTAAAGTGTGTGTCACCACTTCGAAACAATTATGAAAAGGTCGACTTCTTGCTAAAAGACAATTTGAAAAAAGAAATCGTACACTTCATCTCAACATCTGTATACTCAACATGTGCAAACCAAACTTAGCGTATATTATGTGGCCTCTGCATATACCGTAGGTAGGTCTGTGTAAAGGGTAAATAAATAACCAGACATTTCTCAGCTTTTTTCTGCTTGTATTGTATACATCACGTACCTTTATTATTCTGCATTCAAAGCGCAGTGGAAGCCGGATGTGTCCTCCTCGCCAATGGATTGTCGTGACAGCACTGTCATCGCACATTGTTTCCCAAACCATCCTCTCGACCTCTGTTGCTAGATGTCATTTGTCTGTAATGAAATTAATTCAGAATTTATATTTATTTTTTGTTGCTTTTGCAGATGCTTCAGCAGTGTTTCCTTATTGTCAGAGCCTAACTCCTCAGACTGGGAGGATCCATTCGCTGGCTCGTTCAAAGAAATCTGCCCTCCTGTCATTTTTCAAATAGCCCACTGATTAAATCCATCCATTCCATTGCTGGATGATGACTGAATACTGTATTCCTACTAGGCCTTGGAATTTTAAGATGTAATCATCTTCAGATATATAAAAAAAATAACATGTACTTTAACATGGTTGCGGTATCTCTTTCTGCAACATGAATGATCAGTTATCATTAGGTTGTGAGCATATCTCCCATTGTTATCTATTCTAAAAAGATAAAAATTGCATACTTAATCTATATCACATTATCCAATAAAAAAAAACCCTAACCCCATCACCTTCTTGGGAGAGGCAATATTCCTTTAAAGTTACCCCAAGGAACTTTCAGTTTGTGTTCATTCTTGCACCCCCTTTGGACACACAATGCCAGCTGGTCCTGGGTAAGCGTACCCATGTCAAAGGCATTCAAGTTGCTGTAAGCGAAATGGTTATTTTAGCTAACTGTAAGAAAATGGGGGGGTTTGGTCTGCAGGTGGGGACCTAGGGGTGTCTGAAAGTTATCCCCGGAGGGATAACCACTAAATCGCTATTTGCGAATATGGGGGAAGGGGAGAAAACAAAAAGCACACCGAACTGTAAAGAGCCATACAGGCTACCTTTAAGATAACACTGCCAAGCAGCTGAAAACACACAAAAAGACTCAACAGTTTTCTTAGGAACGCTTAACTAACAGAACACTGGGAGAGAACCTCTCACCATCGCAGAGGGCAAAAACCATCAAAATAGACATTGTGAAGGATTTTTACCTGCTCCGCCATTGTAGGCGCATAGACATTCACCCATCTGTCGCTCTGCGCGTGCACCGGCAGTGAGACGTGCCGGTTTGTAGCTTTCTCTCTTCTGATTGGATATCAGTTGTGGGATCCCTGAAAAGTTTATTTGCCGTTTACATGCAGAGCGGGTGACTTAGCAGATCGGAGTTATGAAACGAGCACACTATATACTAGGGCTGGGTATCGTCAAGGACTTCGCGATACGATACGTATCACGATACACTGGTCACGATACAATATATCACGAAATATCACAATATATTGTGTATCTTGATATATCACGATATATTGCGATATTCCATAAACAAGTTGCCTTGTCAAACATAACAGCACAATATATTGATAATTGCACAGACAAATGAAGTCAAAACTATTTCATTCACAACTTCCTTTACTATTTTCTTCCTTTTTTTGGTTTTGGCAAATGATCAAACACTGCTGCAGCTGCCATAACATTAAAATAACAAATGCAATTCACTCTTGTACAAACTGTACAGGACACAATGAAAATTAAAACACATCAGTGTGCTTTTGTGACACAGTGAATCTTAAGTATTCTTATAAACAAAACTGAAAAATTAATAAAAAAATATCGATTTTTTGTTATAAAAATCGATACTGATATCCCGAATCTAAGTATCGCGATATATCGATATTTCGATTCTTTGACACAGCCCTACTATATACGTGATCACTGTATAAATATAAAGCGGTTTAACACGTATATCAACATAAATATATCGCTCACTTCACCTTTAAGAAAAACTATATACAAATAGCATTCTTTGCACTGATGGTCTCGTTTGCTGTTAAATGTGATATACTGTATAATCATCAGAGGAAAAAATTAGACTGTTTCAGAAATATTTAAATGTTCCTCGTAGCATCTTCTTAATACAGTTCCCATCTAGTAAGTTCTAAAGTAACAACTGGCAAACAGCGGGATATAGAGATCATGCCTCAGAGAGCGTGCAGAGGTAAGCTGTCTGACTTGTTCTGATCTTGACAAGGAATCTTGCCCCGGGGTGGGCCGTCAAATCCATTAAAGACAGCTCTCACAAAAGGTATTCCTTGGAGCCCAATGTCCCAACTAGCTCTCTCAAATCATCCCAACCATTTTGAATGTCCACCCCAAAAGAATGGACAGAGATTTCGAATGCTGTTTGAACAAAGATGGTCAGCAGAGATAGTGGCGCGCATACGGCACAATAGAAAACAACACAGAAAGGTCACGCAAGCAAAAAGGGGCTGATAAAAACAATAGCACTGGAGAGAAAAATGATGTGGGAGTATACCTCCGAATTGTGCTCATCACTTGGGCTTTTGTTAGTGGGGAAAGTCCACTGCTGGGTGTGTGTACTTGAATGTACAATCATGGCTTTAATTACACTATTAGGTGGGATTGGGTCCCAGCAGACTACTTCCAAGCCTTAAGCTGCCACACTGTTTACCTTCCTGCCTGCTGCAAGTTCAGCACATCGGGAGGTTGTTGGAGCATTGGACGCCAAGGTCGGCTGTTTGTTAAGATTTTCACACATACACCTGTTGACTCCATGTTGGTTTGCAATGGCAATTGTAAGCATGACAACAAGTAACATGTATTTATGTAGATTATTTTCAAATTTGAGTTGTATGGTAGCAGAAATGGCATTGGTCAGAAAAGCGTTCTAGCGTTCCTAGATTGACATATCTGAAAAGAATGATTGGATGGACTGCCTTGAAATATTGCACATATTGCATGGCCTCTGACGATCAAACCTATTGACTTTGCTAATCGTGATTTATACTCTAGTGCCTCCATTAGGTTAACACTCTTGTTTGCCTCACAGAGCTGCTAGCATACAGCCAGAATAGGTCTAACATGATGACAATACAAAAATATATCCATGTGATAATACAGTAATACAATTCATAAAGCTATCATTTTCTATTCATATATTCAAGTTGGTGATGAATGTTATGCCAGCCTTCCATTCGAGTGGTGCATCTCTGCTGCTTTTAAATTCCCCTGAATTTTGTTCAGTTTTTCAACCCAATATATTTTTGAAGGAACAGTGCAAGCCGACGGTGGCCTTTTTCCCTGAACCGCTATAGCAGCCTTGTAGATCCAATATTACTGAGTTTACTGAGCAAACATGCTGAAAAAAAAGATTATGGCCCCATCGCCATATTTAATATGCATCAGGCAGATTCACTGACCCCTTAGAACCTAAATGCTTGGAAATAGGAAACCATAATGCTATTATTAATTCCAATGTCCCTTCATCTTAAAGAGCTGTATTTTTTTATATATATATAGCTATATAAGCAACCAGGTTGATATGACGAGGGGTTATCAGTGCCAGCTTTTATCCAGTGGAGAAGAAACAGTGGGGTATATAGAGAAAGAGACACTAGTTATGCAGAGAAAAAGTTTGGCTGAGCTCATTAAGAGACAAAGGCATAGAGCGACAGGGATAGATCCATTTGAAAGAGCAAATGAGAGCGAGAGACACTCAGACCTAAGTGCACTGTTATAACTTCATGCATGTTTAAGCAAGAAGGTAGCTTTAGACAAATGAACAGAGGATAGGGATCACTCTAAAGAGGACTTGGAATTTTGGATCGGTTATTAATCTTATCTAACCAATTTATCCATGCAGAAATGCTCAAGTCTTGCTGACTCCTCTTCTCAAATATGAACATTTACTGCTGTTCTCAATTTTGCAAAATAAGAATTGTAGTCCCTTTCATGCATGCAAAGTGACTCTGAATTTATCTCGAGCTACCCGGATGAGCTGTATGTGTGAACACAAATTGTCCTGGACTATTCAAACTGGACCTTACCCTGGATCCCCCCCTGCACATTTGGCACAGCCATTTCAGTTTAGCACACAGGGTCATTGTACCCAATACGTTGGTCCAGGATCAAATATGACAAGTCCATTAACCTCAGCAAATATTAGCATGCTAACCAAAAACTAGATAGTGAACATGGTGAACATATGCTTGATATCATCAAGTTAGTATTTTTCCGATCAATGCGTTTGCATACGGAAGTTGGTGTGTGTGTGTGTGTGCGCGCGTGCGTGCGTGCGTGCGTGCGTGCGTGTGTGCGTGTGTGCGTGTGTGCGTGTGTGTGTGTGTGTGTGTGTGTGTGTGTGTGTGTGTGTGTGTGTGTGTGTGTGTGTGTGTGTGTGTGGTGCACCCTGCCAGAGTAATAATATTGTTGGATTTTGGATTGTTGGTGAGGGTTTCTCTGACACGTTATACAGTTCAGATGTACAAGATCAATGGTCAATGAATTATCTTCTGTGCCCCACAGTACTCTGTCCTTCACTTTTATTTCATTGTTGTACACACACACACACACACACACACACTTGCACACAGAGTCCAACCCGACTCACTGGGAAAAATGTCCTACGTCAGTGTTAGAAAAAACTATAGTGGAACAGATGGCATCAGAATGATTGAAACCACCTACAACAGTTCCCACACCCTTTTCCTATCTTTCCACCACACTCCATTTTTTCGCTGACTACACTACTGTCTGTTCACCCGCTTATGTGTTCCCAAATTCCTGCCCAACTACGCCCATCTCCACAGCCACTCCAATGCCGTCCAGGCTCTTTTTGTAGGATTTGCCAAAGCTCACTGGAAGCCCCACTGAGCTACGCAAAGTCAGCCAACCTGAGAAACAGAGGAAGAGAAGGAAGGTGGAGCGAAAGGATGCAAAATGGGCAGGTGTTTTTTTTTTCAACACCAACTTCCTAATCCTACTCTCGCTATAGCCCTGCTACACACTTTCTAAATTAACGATTCTACATACTACAGCAGCATGACTTAAATGGACGAGCCCCATTTGTCAAAACCCAGCTATGATGGCAGTTTGCAAGCAGTAGGTAAACAATTTGAACATTATGTTTTTATTTGTATCATAGCGCCCTTATTTTCACTCGGACACTCCATTGATGTGACGTAGCTTCCGCTGTGCAGTAGATTGTGGGTCGGAATTTGCCAAAAAAAAAGCATGTTGATTCCCACACTAAAAATCACGACCGGATGTAGTAGGGCATTTTTCAGCATGCTGCACATAAAATGGTACATCCTTAATATTTTTCTACCATAGAAATAGCAGGGAAGTACTGGGTATTGGAACGCAACCCATTTTTTTTTAAATCATTGCTTCCCATGCTAAAATGTAAACCCCTGAAACAAACTTGTACACATGCATACTATATGTGCAAAATCAAGCAGCCATCTTCTTTTTCTTTCCAACTAGTTTTCCTCTTCACTTTAATTTCTTCACACCCTCATCAGTCTGCTCCTCAGTGCCCAATTTACCTTGTCACACCTCCCCAAACACCAAGCCTTAGAATGCCAGTCATGTAAACGAGATAGTTAGAAAGATCAGGACGCACGGACAGGTTTTCTTAATGTGCGGAAAAATGTGTTGATTAGTGTCAGCGAGGGGATGAGACAAAGGCAAAGTGCAGGCAGCCTCTATTACACCCCCGATGTTTTGGGGCATATGTTGACTTGTGAATTAAAAAAAGACAAAGCAAAGTAATTGGAGTTCTATTCCGTTGCGCAGTCTGGCATTGCATTTTTTCAGTATACCGACACCCGTCTTATGATAGTGTGAATAGTGTGTGTCATCAAAATGTGTGCACCTGCCCCCTCTGGGAGATCATCGTTAATGCATAATACATGGCTCTATATTTTTTCCGACTATAGCAGCAATAATGTCGGCGCGCTGTGTCTATGAGGGGATCAGGTGTAGGGGGAAAGTGATTACAGGGCATAAACACGATGCAACTGATATTATCTCATTTGAGAGAAGTAACTGGCACAGTAAAATGACAGTATAGCTGAAGATAGCCTCCGAGAAGTAGTGCGAGCGTCCATGTTAAATCGGTTTGTTTCAGAGCGGCGCATTGTCGGTGGTTACGCGGGAGTCACACAGGATAACGACTTGTCCTGGCCAATTAAATTAAAGCTCAAATCAGGGCTTAAGTGTCGGACACGGAGGCGTAAGCGCTTTTGAAATGTGTGTTAAGCCATTAAACTCCAGTGTGCAAATGATTATGATGATCCAGCTGTGGGCAATGTTTATTTATATATATGCAATTCACGTCAACAATGCAGATTTATTAGTAGGCCTATAACCGGGGCAGCACTCTTCTCCGCTCAAATTACTGTATGCAATTATGGAGTCAATTAAGTTTTTTAGCTTGACACAAAGCAATGTGTGAAGCATTTTTAATTAGACCTCTAAGGGATTGTTTGAAAAACAAAATATTATTTAATTCACGTCATGGTTACAAAACACTTGCACATTTGTCTTTCAAAATGTTGTACAGAGCAAGATATTAGCCGCTAATATAACAGCCGTAATGTGTGAATCTAAATTTAGAAGCCAACCTTGAGCTAAGGTCCAGGGATGAATACATAGCAGGTCAGTTCAAAGTGCTGGCATATCAGTGGCTCTTTTTGCTCAGCGTCCAGGGGCTTGCCCGCACGCCTTTTTGGCCCGTGTCAGAATTTTCATCTTCCCCCGGTTCTCCCCCAGCTGCTTGCCTCGCGCGGCCCTCTCGCTCACACAGATGGCAAAGGGGTCGAAAGCACTTTAATGAATTTTCAAAGGGGGGCTGCATTGGCAATATTAAAAAGGGGCTCCCAAACTTCAACATGCCTGATATACGAGTCACATCCACACACACACATATCCACCTCCTACTCATCCTAATGTGAATGGATGCAAACAAAGTGCATGTCACACAACAACACACACACACACACACACACACACACACACACACACACACACACTTACTTCTGCACAAAACAATTGCATCCATACACACAGATAAGTACCACCATATTATTCTACACACTGGCGGACATTGTTAATTCACTCCATTAGAATGACAGGGGCACCCACTGGAAAGTCAAAGGTGGGTTTTAATGATGGAGCGTACATATGGCGGCCACCGTGTTGCCTTGCGAGTGGAAACAAGAGCCACTTCTGCTGATCCATCTGTCCCGTGGTAATGACTGCACCTGGCCTCGCCTTGGGCCAGCGTGCACACAGGTATTGCGGTGCTGTCAGAATAAAAAAAAACAGCTCGGTGCACAGAGGGGGGAAACACACAATTAAAAAGCAATAAGCGTGCTAGCATCTCACGGCCCGCATTGTTTACTCATTATGTCTAATTATCTGTTTAAGTCGGTGATTTAAAAGGTGAGACAGAGCAGGTGACTAGGGGGGGAATTAACATATTGATATCGTCATGAAACTTTGAAATAATTATTTGTCTACATTTTTAATACACTTTTTTTTCAGAAATGCTTGAAAATATGTGTACAGGTCTTACGGTAAGAGTTGCATTTTCGACATGTTTTATACCACAAAATGTATCATAAATCAGACATTCAACAACATAACAAATCCTTCTGTGTACATTTCAGAATAGTGCTCAGCATGATTATAGAAAGTGTAGTTGATGTACTGTAAAGTGATTTAGAAGTTGAGATGTCTAGTTCATAGTATTGAAAAAAAACAAATATTGCGATAATGACAAGGTTTAGTCAATAAACACCTAAAAGCACATTTGGAACTAGTATGTAATAAGCCATGTTAGAAAAGCACGACCGACGTTAATGTTTTTTTCTTTTCGCAAAAGGCCAATGTTTAGGAACCTGATTCATGTGTTGGGAGTGAAGTGTCAAACAACATTGCAGCCTCTCTTGTTTTTTTTTTACTTCTCCTACACTCACACCAGAGCCTGAAGGCACCACACTCCAATCCAAGCCTCTTTCATCTGGCCCTTAATCGCACCGGTCGACATACGACTGCCCATAGGGTCCTAACCCCCACCACACACACACACACACACACACACACACACACACACACACACACACACACACACACACACACACACCACACACACACACACACACACACCTTCACAAGTGGCTGATATGAAAGGCCAAACCATGTGCTGCGCTGCTGGAGGCATCAAGGCTATTGGCTTTCCCTCTTTTTTGATTTCTCACCATCTATTCTGTCCTTCCGACTTCTCCCCAGGCAAAGAGATCTTTTATCTCCACCTCTGTGTAGCTGAACTTAAGGTCAGAACTCGGCATAGAAGCGACCGCTCTCTTGATCTCACCGATTTCTGATCACTCATCAAGGTCTGCCAGGCACCATTCTTAAAAAAAAAGCTGAATTTGAAAGAAAAAAAGAAAAAAGTTCATTAAATCCCCTCAGTGTTTTTTCGTTTTGTATTAACACGAAGAGAATGGGCAAGACCCCCGCGGAAAAATAACCGCTTCGTTTGATTTAGCTCTGTTCTTTCATTTCCTTTTTTATTCTATTCATGCTCTTATATTATAGCCGATGGCATTGAGGCATATACAGTAACATATGAACTCTTTACAATATCCTAGAATTCTGTTTAAGGGCGAGACAATGCAGGTGAATGTATTCGGAAATATTCAAATCAATTTTCAAATTTGGCATTATCTCACTAATTATGCAAACATTTGCATCTCTTAACTCAAAGCAACAAAGTAACACAACTGTCTGTAATAACCTTCAGAATGATGAAAGTGCTTTAGGAAGTTGAGATTCATGGTTGAGAGTATTGGAAAAAAGCTAATCTTGAGATAATGACCTAAAAAGAGAAATATACAAACGAAAACCGACAACGTTTACTAAAAGAAACACCTTAATGTACATTTTGGACATTTGATTTATACTAGTATGAAATAAAACAAGTTATGGAAGCAAAATAGACAAAAGAACATTGTGTGCCGGCAGTGTCTTGCCTTAAACTCTTTCCCTCCGTTCCAAATCACATACTATTTCTTTTTACTACACTACATACTAAAGTACAGATGAGTTTTAGGCCCACAGGAGAGAAAGAATCAGAAAAAATATGTTTTTTTCGTTATGTCGAGAAATGCCAAGAATAAAGACGAATACTCCAAAATGCTATTGGAGTTAGTGGAGCATTTATGTATATTCAGCATACTACAATTGGGTGCATGTATTGGCACATCCTAAATATTTTTCTGGCATACTAGATAGTAGGGAAGTATGGGGATTGGAACGCAGGGCTTGTGATAAACGTGTTAGATTGCACTTGTGAAGTGTGTACAGTGACACAATGGCTTCATAACCCATATAAAATAAATACTAACTTGTCTGTCATCTCGTTCGACTCTACCCAGTGACCTGAGGGGAGGAAAAAACAAATTGAAAGGAGCGTATTGGATAAGATGTGAGGATTGAGATATACAGAGCGATGATGCATCACTTGTATTTTCAAACAGGAGACAGCTGCAACATGAACAAGAACATCTGCTGTGCGGTTCCAAACATAAGCGTACCTCTCTTCCCTGTACCGTCATGCCTGAGCGGACTTTAAAAAAAAAACCCGGACAGGGCCTATTCTGACAAGTTTGGAGTTTCATTAATTGCGCTTCTGTCACTCACAAAGTACTTATTCACACCTAGACTTGATGAGAGATAAAAAAGAAAAGAAAAAGAAGTGAGCAGTATTTTTTTCTTCTTTTCCCCCCTCAAAGAACATGCCTTTCGTTTTGAAGCCAATCTGGCTGCTTGTCGGACTTGTGTAAACTCCTAGATACTCGTGCAGTCTGTGTGAGCCCGAGCCATCTGTAGCCTCTTTCTAGTGCCTCTCTAGTTCTTTGTTGAGGAGACGTGTTTATATCAGCTCAGATGGAAGGGTGCGATGCTCTCTCGGTATCACTGATAAAGTGGCGGCAATGTTAACTCTTTTCTGCAATGTCCGTTTCGCACCTTTTTTCGCACTGCATCATGGCCTTTTCTTTGCAGCTATAGTTGGATCTTGGCCAGCCAAAGCCATTTTGTCCCATTAAATGTGGTTCTCTTAAAAAAATATATATATATAAAAAACAGCTGCTCCAATTCCACACTGACGATAAGGTTAAATGGTGACACAAGGAACTGGGCCTTTTTTTTTTTTTTTGTCATGGCCTCAATTGACCGACAACAGGCACTGAAGGTTCCACTGTTCCTTCTGGGCTGCCTTCCAGCTCCATTGCTTTTGATTTCCAATTAGTGGACACTCAGTCCTGCAGCCATTTCAGATACAGGAGACCCTCTTTTTCTCTCTCTCTCTCTCACACGCCAGCTCTGTGTGTGTGTGTGTGTGTGTGTGTGTGTGTGTGTGTGTGTGTGTGTGTGTGTGTGTGTGTGTGTGTGTGTGTGTGTGTGTGTGTGTGTGTGTGTGTGTGTGTGTGTGTGTGTGTGTGTGTGTGTGTGTGTGTGTGTGTGTGTGTGTGTGTGTTTGTGTGTGTGTGTGTGTGTGTGTGTGCACATGTGTGTGCGTGCGCGTGTACGTGTGTGTGTGTGCTGAAATTGTTTACCATGGTTGCTGCTGCGGATATATACTAAGAGTAATGATTTTTTTATTCTCAGCTTGTGCCATCTTCAATTCAGGCAAACACTTTGAAAATAAGGATTTATTAAACAACATATAAGGTTGATAAAGGTATTGCCATCATGTCTTAAAAGGGAACATGTATATTAATAATAATTATAGTTATTACATTTGCAGGAGGCAAAAAAGGAGTTTAATTCAAACATTTACATGGTATGCAATACCAGGATGATGTGGGCTGTAAGTGCACATAAATCAAGTGA
This sequence comes from Ammodytes marinus, assembly GCF_949987685.1. Taxonomy (NCBI): domain Eukaryota; kingdom Metazoa; phylum Chordata; class Actinopteri; order Uranoscopiformes; family Ammodytidae; genus Ammodytes; species Ammodytes marinus. The sequence continues at coordinate 2,939,047 of NC_137227.1, forward strand.
TTATTATAGCAGATTGATATTTGCATGGTTACAGACCATGAATGCCACATTCTACAATGCATTTTCCCCTAATATAATAGAATAGAATGTCCTAGTGAAAAGGCACTTGTAGATTATGAAGGAATATGATATTTAAAGTTAAAGAAAAGACAACAGCTACTTGTGATTTCTTGGATAAAACAATGCAATTTTTTTCCTCAACTGACCTCCTAGACCAATTTGTCGCCACTCTGATTCCCTTAAGTCCTCCATCTCTGAGGAGTTGAGAAGATGGCTGTGTGAGTGGAGTCTAACACACTTGGGAACACGGGCAAGAAAGGTTGTGACATAATTGCCAGTGCCTAAGAGAAGATTAATCCAGCCACTAATAACGATTCACAACCCTAGCGAACCCTCACTGTCATTGGTGTTATGGGCGGTAAAAGTCATAATCTTTACGTCCATGTAAGACAGAAGATAAGAAAGATAGTGACTTGTTCCTTAGGGGATTCTTGCAGTGATAATGCCTGATTTGTAATTCAGTTGGAATTCTTATCAAATTTGCCCTCCATGATGTATAAAAAGTCTAAAACATTCAGGTGGATATTTTATCGGTATATTTCTCCTATACAACCATATATAAATACTCTGAACCAAACCTATCACCTTTATCAACGTAACGTTCCATAATCATTATTATCACTATTCTGAAGATTACTAGAAAATGATTTGCTAATATACTGTTAATTGTCTGATGCAGGATATACAAACATGCCAAAAATGCATTTTTAAGATGTGTACATAGAATTTTTTTTATTCATAAAATAAAAAAAAGCTATAACCAAAATATTTTCTGTTAGAACTATATATGTTGTAAAAAATATATCAATAGCCGTCACTGACCAAAACCAGTTCCTATAACATCCTTTTAAAATGCAGTGTTGTTCCTTATCCGTGGTGCACTGACTGTTATGTGATGAACGAGGAAAGTCAAGACCGCCTGTGTCAAAAAGAATCTCCCTTCTGGGAAACTGATGTCCTTGTCCAAGGCCGCAGAGTCTCAACAGACTAAATATACAGCATCCCAAATATCCCAACCAAGGGCACATGATGTCTCTGTAAATTTAATCCAAATTTCTCAGAAAAAAACGTGAAATCCCTGCCGCCCGCTGCACTGATGCAATGTCCCTGGCTTCCTGGGTCACAAACAATGTGTACTGCAAAATATGAAATTAAATATTAAAGTGTAGTGTCTTACTACAGCAACATTCCTTTCTACTGCTTCCCCAACCTTGCAAAGGCAATAACAAGGGTGCAATGCCTTAAAAAGGTGTGGCATCACATATACTCTAGGACATTACCTTTAATCAGGAAGCAAATGTAAAGGGTTCATTGTATGGCTGCCAGTTAGTTACCGTGGCTAAGCCATTTTTGCCTTATTGCAATGGGTAGCCAAAGCAAAACTTTACAAAAGTGAGTCCATGTCTTCACTTTGAAAAAAAAAATACATGTCTGAGTAGTGACATGCTCACTATGTCACATCACAGAAGCTTTCTGTAATTCCCCCCAGCATTGACCACTCCAAACATCGTCAAATCCGTTCTGTCAATAGAGAGAAAGAGACAGCATGGAGGAATGGACTTCTGAGCTTTCTCTTTGCCTTGTCAAAAGTTTCCATATCGTGTTGTGGGTTCCACACAGCATAACTAAGACCCTGGAAGCAGCTTATCTGCTTAAAACAGGAGGGTGAGAGAGGATGGGAAAGAACAAAGTCTCCGTCTTTCTTCCATCTCTTTCCTGGTTCACAGAGTGGCTTTATTGAAGCCAACTGAGCTTTGTGTCCCTCCCTCTGCATTCCCCCTTACACCATTCCCGCTAGTCTAATCCACTTAGGCCCAATACCTCCACTAGTTTTGATTGGAAGCAGCTTCCAAAATTCCCACTGTCTGACTCTAAAAAGCAAAAGTCCCTATATTTACTATGTCATTAGATTGAGATCATTCACCTTTCTTAATTGGCATGAATGGTTTACTCAGCTGTAGATATTTGTCCTTTTTGACAAGAGTAGAATTGTGAGCAATACTATTTTTGGTGGGATTCTCCAGCCTTTTAATATTACATCTTCCATTGCCTCGTTTCCACTGAGCAGCAAAGTTCAGTTCTGCACGGTTCAGCAGGGCATGGTCACCCTAGCCTGGTCCAACCAGACCATCGTACTTCATTTCATTTGTACAGAAGGTCTGGAAGTGCTGTAATTGGCAAACGTTCACTCACTTGAAGGCGGGTGTCTGTTGAAGTTTAAAACTATTGGATCTGCCCAGTGCCACTCTGGATTAGCCAACCAATCGCATAACGTTTGGTCGTCACGTGTGTCATGAGCCGGCTTCTGGCGGTGCGTTCCAGTTGTACTGGAAACTCGGAAATTTCCGACTTCACTACATATTGTAGTCTATCTACCGGCAACCTGGCAACGGTAACTTGCTTGAGCCTAACGTTTAGTTATTTGGATGAGAAAGGTTTTAGGCGTCCATACTTTCGCGAGCAGATGCACTGGAACACAGACAGGTCGGAACTCGGAACTACCAAGTCGGAAATCTCCTTCTTCCGAGTATAAAGGAATGCAGCAATCAACTGAAACTGGAGCGTTCTCAGCCACTCGCTCTGTTCGCTGATTGGACGATTGTAGATTCTCCGGAGAATCTGGGAAATGCGCTGTACACCCAGACTGACTACTGAAGGGAAAATGAAATTTGGCCGGAAGTAGGCGGGCGGGCGGAGCCAGGCTACGGTCACCCTACACCTGGCTTGTGTTTCCACTACCAACAGTACCTTTACTTGGTAGGCGGGGTTGATGCTGGACGCGGAAAACGAAAAAAAGCCACACAATAAAAAAAGAGCTTCACACTGACATCTTTCTGTAAACACATCATTTAGTCTAGCCGAGGTGATTAAACTCGGGGAGGTTTATCGGCGGGTGCCAAAAATAGGTATGGTACGCTTATTTTGGTACCCTTTCCAGCTTTTGACAGTGGAATTCGCAAATAATGGCATGCCGAGCCCAACCGAATAGCACTGCTCAGCGAAAACAAGGCTTACAGTATGTTTGTCTGGTATTGTAGAAACCTTTATGCCAGCTTAGATCACATTTTAAAAACAGAACTTCCACATCCCTCTAGTCTCCTTTACATTCACATTGTTGTCTTTTCAGTGTCCCTTCAAGTGTCTTGGTCTCTCTCTCTCTCTCTCTCTCTCTCTCTCTCTCTCTCTCTCTCTCTCTCTCTCTCACCAAACAAAACCGATGCTAATGTCATTGAAACCCCAGGTGCTTCTAGTGCCTCTTGAAGTCTGACATCAGTCCCTGCCTAGCCACTTCCCCCTGGGCCCAATTCTCCCCGGCATGAGGCTTCAAGGTCCTCAGCTGAGCTCTCTGTTTAGCAACAACAGTAGCAGCGAGTGTGTGCATTTGTGTCAGGCCTGAATGGTAATGAGCTTCCCGGAGATTGGACCCCGGTCTTCCCCTCCCCTGTCACTGAAAACAGATTTGTTCTCACGTGCAACACAGATATTGTAATCATATTCCCCACCACACCATGGATCCCCCCCTTGGGATCTGTAGCAAGCACACCAAAAATGTAAATGCATGCAAGGGGGGATATACATCAATGCTGATAAATCATATTACCGGTTAAATTGTGCCTAGCATCCCAACCAGACTGCACTGTAAGCAATGGCAACTCAGAATTTCTCCTGAGTCTGAGTCTTTTCCCTATTACACCCAGGTGTTGTAAGGAAACTTAATGTTCGTATTTTATTCTACATATAGAACGAAGCAAAACAAAATGCTCCACTTTACATTTGTGGAGGGACAGCTTATAAGCAACAAAATTGAGGAATTTGGTTTGGTGTGCCTGGGCACCATCTAAAAGGTGCACACAGTGCAACTGCAAAATTTGGCATAAAATTAAAGCTTCTGAAATCACATAGCCTCATGATACTTAACTTGTAGTTGACGGCACTCGCTTCCAGACCAAATCAAACGCTGAAATAAAATAACTTGCTAATCCACAATCTGGAAATGTCTCACCACAAACACGCTAATCGCAAAGGTTCAGTAATATTACTGGATTTTGCGCAAATATGACTCTAGCGTCTTAAGCCCGTGTTTGCATGTGGAGTAACTTCTGTTTATGTGTAACATTATTCAACTGTTGCCGTGATTTCTATGGGCTGTGGTTGAGTGGCTAATGTTGATCTCTGTGGGAATGGCTCGGACACCATTCTCATTATTTACACTTGTTGGACTATTAGATTGACTTTGTAACGGTGTGTATTATACTACATAGTGTTGCTTTAAATACATGTAAAAAAGTAGGTCTTGTGATATTTCTTGCTATAAATACTTGGTGTTATGAATGTCAGGTGCCACAGTGAAAATGTGGCTAAATGTTGCCTTTCTTTTTTATGCTTAGCGGTAGATTGTTTGTGCTGGGGCCACCTTAAGGTCTTTGTGGGTTGTACTGGACTCTTCTCTCTATTATGCTGTTGGAACCTTGGATGTTGCCTGTCAAACTAACAAGCTCGGGGAACATGTAGCAAAAGGTCGCAGCACACAGGGTGCGAGATATATCTAAGGGGGCTGCTGTGCTAAATTACCTCAGAGACATATGGCGAGAGGGGGAACACCTTGGCGTATGTTTTGTGTGTGAGCATTATTGGTTTTGTTCTGTTGCTCATACGTCACGCTGGTTGCAAAAACAGACTAATGGATTAGGTTTCTGCTCACATCTCCACTGCCTCTGCGCCCCTGTGGGAATCTGGAAACACTGGCAAATATTAATGCAAGTTGTGCAAACTTTGGATCCTCGGGGGAGATCTCTCGCAGACGTTTCATGTCCCTCGATTAATAAATGATGCCCCCCTCTTGACAGGGACTATTCTTAACCCCCCAAGTCCGTGCAATGCTTGGGACACCATCATTTTTCAAGGCAGCTATAGTGACAGCCTGAGCCTGCATTGGAGTTTAACTTGCTGTACATTGTAATCTGCTGACATTTCTTTTCTCTCTCCCCCTCTCTCCCTCTCTCTCCCCCCACTGGCCTACTTACAGATGTGACCAACTATTCCACACTAGGTAAGATTCAACTAATTTATTTTTTCTCACAGCACTGTTCTCAAGAGTAACCCTGCGTTCCAATCCCAATACTTCCCTACTATTTAGTATGCCAGAAAAAAATGTAGGATGTCCCAATACATGCATGTCAATTGTAGTATGCTGAAAATACCTAGATGCCCCACTAATTTCAATAGCATTTTGGAGTATTCGACTTTATTCTTGAAATTTTTCGTCATAATGAAAGAAAACAAACTTCCTTATCTGATTTATTTTCTCTCCCGTGGCTCTAAAAGTCTTCTGTACTTTAGTGTGTAGTGTAGTATAAAGAAAAAGTATGTGATTTGGAACGCAGGGTAAGAGTCATGTTTGAGTTGTCATGTGTCTATGGGAGCGATGTGAACCCATAAATATGGAAGAGTTAGATTGTGGGGGGTGGGGGACACACACACACCAAGATGCCGCTGTTTGCTTAGTAAGGTATGCAACGCTCTGCAATCCTCACCCCATCCCTGGTTTTCCCACGTGTGATATGAGAATACACAACGGTAGCTTTTTTTCCTCTGGCAATCAGTGTGTGTGCTCTGTGCCATCAATTTGAATTGAATTCAAATGAGATTCAGATGGCCCAGATTGTTCAAAGAAGGATATGGCAGGCAGTGATGAACAAACATGACTAGGGGATGGTCTCTTGTTTCCGCATTGTGGTGAGTGTGTGGAGATAACTCATGTTAAGCTGTGAACACCTCTGCTGTCCCCAATTCCACATGTCAACATGAACCCCCCCTTGCACTATATGGCCCCTGACAGTGTCCTCATGGTGTCATAACCTCATGTATGTGCAGTCCTCAGGGGGAACACTTAAATGTCTCCAAGGAACCTTCCAATCTTTCTTCGCTATATTCATTCTATAGTTGAGTGCCATGTATGCAGCAGTGTAGCATGGCAAATTAAGTTACACTACAGGTTTAGTCTTCTCATACAGGCTGAGAAACAAAAACAACAATACATACACAATATACAATGCAAATACATCAAATACACAATAAGATGGTAAAGAGAAACATTTTAGACAGAGGTGTAGAGTGGCTGAAAATAAAGTTAAATTGGTAAAAGTACAATACGGCCTATACACTGTCAGTGTACCTAAACATGGTAACATGGTGTTGTTTTCTGAACTCAGGTCCACACTAAGAAGCTGTACCTAAATTAACCAAGACAAATTGGTCGAGATCAGTTGAACTACAGTATACTCCTACATAGTCAGAACATGATATTTAGTCTATGTGTCAGACATTGTAAATGGTATTGTTAAATTGTTAGCAATAATGTGACAGATACATGAAGGTTATTGATGAGGGGCAGACATATACATCACTTCTATTGGGCCTGTGGTGGTCATGCTATCTTTAGTGATCTTTCAAATTGGATACAAAAAGTTCTTAATTTGTTTCTACACATCTCAAAATGGCCAGTAGCGCCGAGATTCCCTTGTGACATATGCCACAATAACATGTGGTATGCATTGGCATGTGCCGCATGCAACATACAAGTGATGCAAGCATTATTAGTTTGTTAGCTCTACATTTCTGTTATCCATTAGTCAGACTGGCTCTGGTGGCTGGGCTAACAATAGCTACTAGTTATGTTAGCCAAGGCTTGCTTTTTCATTGTGACACAACTTTGCAATATTGCATATCCACAGTATTCAAAGCTGACATAAAACCAAAAGGTTTGATGAAAAAGGTGGAATAAATAAATCTGGTACAAAAGAAAAAAAGATCCTAGCTGTTAATGAATGTAGTGCCCTATGTTTAGTCAAGACTGCATCTACAGTAGACACTCAGTCGGATGCAGGAGTGTGGTAGAGGTCAACTGGCTGATTGAATCCACCATGGTGGGACGTCAGACCTGGACAGCAGGGCCTTTGAAAGCTACCCATGGCTCTGAGCATCTGTTCACCAGGGGGGAAAATCAATCATCTCATCTCCAAAGTGGAGCAAGTTTATTGGACAAACGAGAATGCTGGCAAACATCGATGTTATTCTTTTCTTGGCTGGCTTGGATTGTGTCTTTTCCGATCTATATAGTTGTTTCTGAATGCACTTGACTTTTTCATACTCGGACAGTTTTTGGGAGACAGCCACCTCCGTTGTGTAATTGAAAAACCCAGTGCCATGCCACTACACTAGCACAGTTTGGCTGTACCCTGGCAAGAGCATCTGTGAAGCAGTTCTGGTCCGGTTCTCAACTCTTTGAGGCAGGCGCTGGCTGGCTGGCTGGCTGACTGCTCGGAAACAGAAAACCCCTTGCCTTGCTGAGAATAATAAGTACCCCTGGGAAGCTGCCAGATGGACATTTACTGTGAGCATAGCTGGAGAGAGAGAGGATTCTGTCAAACATCACACTAGGCATCTGTGGGGGAGCAGTGCAGGTTCACGTCCAACCCATGTCAGATAAGAGAGAAGTGTTTTTTGTGTCGAGACTAAAAAGCTGTTAGATTTCTAACATATCACATATCTAGTTGACACATTTACCGTCCTTTTTAAAGTCACATTAAAGCCACTCCAAAAAGCTTCAAAAGTGTTTATCCTGTGAAAGCAGTCACCGGTGTGCACTGTGCAGTAAGTGCAGTGGAATAGCCTACTTCATTTAGCTCAGATTTGATGTCCATTTTTCAGACATTCAGTGAGCTATTAATTAACATTGAACACAATTTGCAGCAGGATTCTGCTGTCCATGCCAAAGTGAGAAAATAGAACGATCTGAATGTATGTCGTATACTTTTGTGGGGACAAATGTTCTCCTATCTCTCCCTTAAATTGTGGTTCAGTCGTTTGTGTCTGTCCATAATTCAAAAGCATGTTTCTGCCTTAGATAATCTTTGAAACTCCAGGTCCAGTATATCCTTTTTCTTACACTCATCCAATACAAAGCTATAGGCGAGGAATTACAATTGGCTCATTATGCTGTAGGAAGCTTAACGGTCTCTGAGCTGGTGAGTGCAGGGAGAATGAGAGAGAAAGAGCACAAATAGTTCATCCCAGTATTATCAGCCTTGAAACGGGGACCTCAGTTCTCAAAGACAAGCTGTGCAGCAGTTATTATTGCATTATGTCTGGCAAACCTCCACCTAGAGAGGAACACAGCCATACTTGAGCAGTGATATTACAAACGCAGAAAAAGAGAGTGATGGCTATCTGCTTAGTTAAAGGCCACTCACACTAGGCAAATTTGCCTGTTCCGTGCTCCAGCATGATTGCCCCCCCCCCCCTCCCCACTCCCCTGCTGGCCTGTGCTCACACTGCTCGTGGCCTGGGCACGATTGCACCTTGCCTACGTCACCGTGCGCGTTTAGGATTCGGAGCGTAGTCTACTTGTAGGCTGTACGACAGTTTGTGAATATTTTCATCCGGCCAAATTTGCATCAGATATTCCACTTCCACATTAGAGCAACGAGAATCCTTAAGCTATTGTTTTTTTTTAAATGTAGCCTTGACGTAATAGGTCGCGGTGGACAGTCTCATATTTGTGCAGCACGCTGTTTATTATTAATATAACGGCCCGTCATCAGACCATACGTACCGGATGGTTTTATAGATCGCTCCATCAAGTAATCCAAGTCAGAACTTTTTGTATGGGCACAGATAATGGTAAATGGTAAATGGACTTGTATAGCGCTATATCTCCGTTCACCCAGTCACACACACATTCATACACCGATAGCAGCAGCTACCACGCAGGGTAGGCTTAGCACTAGGGTGCTAAGCTAACTAAGCTAACTATCGGGAGCAATTCGGGGTTCAGTGTCTTGCTCAGGGACACTTCGACATGTGGCGGGAGACGGGGGATCGAACCTCCGACCCTGCACACCAGAGGCAAACTCCCTACCCACTTCGCCACTGCCGATAGTTTCTCTTTATAAAGTTTCTCGTTAAACCTTAGTGTAGGTTACTGTTTCCTTATCACCGGGCCGCGGAGTCCTGCTGTGTGTTGTTTTGGGTTCGTCTCCATCGCCATGCGTAAAGGCAGTATTATGACAGCTGACGGGAGGAAAAAGAAAAAAATCCTCTGACGAACGTGAGTAAACACGAAAACCTTTTTGCTTTGCTTTCAGCGTTCACCTATTTAGCTCTCTCCCTCTTTTATTAGCCCACACCTAGGCCTACACACACGTTGATTCTCACACATTTTATGTAGCTACAAGTCCAAGTGGTGGGCAATTCTGGTGCCGACTAGTAGGCAGCGGACGTTAACGGACTATGCCTCCTTAATAAATTCACGTCAGGAACGCCGCCTGTGTGCTTGCTTGTGCGCGTGTCATCTCATTAGCATCTGTACTTTGGCCACGGCACACCTCTCCCAGGTGTGCCGTGGCCAAGGGGCTGTTCCGTGCTGGAATACGGCTGGCGTGGTCACACTAGCCAAACGTTCTAGACTTTAGTATGCAAATGAGCTTGGGCACGGGGCCGCGGCCCTAGTGTGAGTGGCCCCCTATAGTAACATTTTCATGAAAAACCTAGTATGATGTAAGTGCTTTAGGAGTTACGATTTATGGTTCAGAGCATTGAAAAAAAACCTAATGATGAGATAATGGCCGTTAAAGATGGTTGCATAGTAGAAATATACAGTTGAAAACAGACACAATTTAGTCAAACAAAAACCTAAATTTACCTTTTGGTCCTAAGATTTACTGTATGAAAGATCTCAGAATTCGACTAGTGCTTGAAACGTTTTTTTTTATATTGTTTGCGTGTCTCGCTTCAAGTAAATACCATTGTGCTGTTGAAGTCTAAAAGTAGATCTGTGCTTGGTGAACATTATACAAAAGGCCAGCCCAGACTGTATGTAAAGCATTAGTAGCATTTGAAATACTCAGGAGAGGATTCTTCTAAAAGGGATATTTATTTGTTCATCTCTCGAGAACAGGAACAATGCTGTTCATAGAGCACTTTCAAGTCTCGTCTCCTATGTGGGTTTATCATGCCCCGGAAAAATGCCCTTGTATATTGTTCAAAATATCAAGAAAACAAAGGCTTCATATGCATAATGCATAAATAATAAACTATTTTTTCTAATTGTGATGGGTCCAAAGTGGATGTGAGAGAATGTATTTTATAGTTAATGATCTGGAGTTCACAGCCCTCATAGGAATATGTGTGTGTTGAGAGCAAGCGAACAGTCATAACCTCAAACCATTAGAGAACAACCATAGCTTGTTCCTGTGGTCTTAATGTTAGCACTTTTCTTTTCTTTTAGCTATGCCCTCTGGGTAACGGGCCATTTCGCTAATGGTGAATATCTCAAGTGTGTGTCATAAGCTCTTCAGGGAGCTTAAAGTTGCTGTATGTTGAATTTCCTCCTCCCCTCCCTTCCCCTCTGTTTTTTAACACCAACTACTGCTGGGTATGCTGTTAATAGGAAATGTGACTGATGGCTTGTTAGTGTGACTGCATACATTTTACAGTAATTAGACTTGAATGACAGATTCACCAAGTGTTCACTTTTTGCAGACGCCTCTGAGAAATCTGCCTACACTGAATCATGTTAGCAGAGTCTGTCACTTCCTCACCTCTTAGTTTTCGAAAGGCAACGTTTGGATTGGTTGCGTAATGATCACTCATCATCACGCCATATGATCGCACACGCGACTAACCACACACACTACGCACACATACAGATGCTTTAAGGATGTAGTGCAACGGCAATTTAGGCAGACGCACCACACAGGTAAAGACAGGCTGTGGTTTAAAACAGATGGCTTATCTTTAACATTATCAGTGGCGGCAGTGTCACCGGAAAAACGCTCTAAGTTGCTCCAGTGCCTTGGGAAAAGCGGCATCCATCAGTAGCTAGCAGCATATGGTGAAACGCACATTAAGGCGTCCTCTCTCTCTCTTTCTCTGCCTCCTTGTTCTATGAGTGCTTTTTGCAGCCAAGCATCAGATGCTCACTTCACAAGACAAAGTGTGTGTGTGTGTGTGTGTGTGTGTGTGTGTGTGTGTGTGTGTGTGTGTGTGTGTGTGTGTGTGTGTGTGTGTGTGTGTGTGTGTGTGTGTGTGTGTGTGTGTGTGTGTGTGTGTGTGTGTGTGCTCAGGGCCATTGAGCTTCTAATTTTAGATCTTATGCTTCTGGTTTTGATCGGTTACAAGTAAATTGTAAAGCTCTGCAGATGCTTTATCCATATCTAACTACATACCTGCACTCTCTTACTCGTTCTCTTCTTGTGTTCTGAATACGTTATGAGTTAAACATACAGTAGTAGGGTTTGGGGCTGATCAGCGATGTGATCTGACTGTCAATCAAAGTATTGTCCGCTTGAGTAAGTTTGTCATGGACCGACATGACAGCATGGTGTTGGACTCAAATCAGACACACTGCAAAACATATTCCCCACACCTTTCTTGCAGATTGGGAAGTAGATACAGTAGTGGGAGGAGTAGAAATGCTTAGGATGTAATACGCTTCTCTCCTGAGGAAAAAACACAAAGTGTGAAACATATCGGTGTTTCCGTCATTCTGAACACCCAACCAAATACATTCTGAACAATGGCCTGAAGTTTCTAAGTGAACCCCCCCCCCCCCCACACTTAAGATAAAAAGCTTAACTGTATAACTCCTCGGGATTAGTGACACCTTGCCTCAAGGCCAGAGCCATTCTCTTACACTGACTACATGTGTCCCTATTTAAGAGACATTTTCCCGAACTTAATATTGTTTAATAATCACCTCCAGTGCTATTTCAATTTGCTCTCTCTCTCATTCTCTCTCTCTCTGGCTTTTAAGTTTTGACACCCCCTTTTATGCTTTTTATGTCACAGCATGAGTCCCCAGCCAGACCCCTCCAGCCTTCCCTTGTTCTCATGTTGACGTTTCTCCCTAATAAGCGGCCCTAATTAGCCTGCTTTTCAATATTATAATCTCCTATTGGGTTAGAGGGTTGTGTTCATTAGGCAAGGCAAGGCAAGTTTAGTTTATTTATGAGCGAAGCAAGTCAAATGACTGACACAATAGGGTTCTTGCTGATTAAGGGAGCAGTCACAGCACAACTTGTTTGAGAAACATTCAGGGGCATTTTGTTTGATTCAACATTTTTTTGTATGTCACGTGGACAGGAGAATTACCCTGCGTTCCAATTCCCATACTTCCCTACTATTTAGTATGCCAGAAAAATATTTAGGATGTCCCAATCAGGCCCCCAGGACTGTGCCTTCTCCGAGCAGCCAGCATGGACATGTGGCCAACCCATTGGTATTGCATGGTTGGGGGAGGAGCTTATTTTCATGCGGTCCGTAGGCAGATTTCCCTGTCCACACAGTACAAGCGGCGAACAAGACTGTGTCTCTGCAAAAAATGTCTGGATATCAATCATAGGCTCATACTTATCTTTAGACCATATACTATTAAAATGGAAGTTTTCTCATTTCAAAACGCCACCTCAAGCGTTTTATTAGCCCAACGGCTTTTAACGGCTTTCAGTTTGTTTTCGCCAGGCTAGATGCTACAGAACGAGAATGATTCTACACCCGGCTCCAGTCCGCTACGCGTGCCGCCCTCTTTCTTGATAGGTCCATAATACAGCTACGTCATGCTTCCGGGCCGCATGGAATTTCCGGATTATGCTTCCTTGTTGCTTCTCTGCGCCAATGATGGTAAATGGTAAATGGACTTGTATAGCGCTATATCTCCGTTTATCACAGACCCAAAGCGCTTTACATTGTTTTTGTACACATTCACCCAGTCACACACACATTCATACACCGATAGCAGCAGCTACCACGCAGGGTAGGCTTAGCACTAGGGTGCTAAGCTAACTATCGGGAGCAATTCGGGGTTCAGTGTCTTGCCCAGGGACACTTCGACATGTGGCGGAGAGACGGGGGATCGACCTCCGACCCTGCACATCAGAGGCGAACTCCATACCCACTTCGCCACTGCCGCCCCAAAGCTTTCATAGGAATGAATGGGCGCCGTGTTTCAATCCGGTGTCCATTTCTTTATATGTCCATGGTCCCAATACATCCACGTCAATTGTAGTATGCTGAAAATACAAAAATGCCCCACTAACTCCAATAGCATTTTGGAGTATTCGTCTTTATTCTTGACATATCTCAACATAATGAAACAAAAAAAAAGTCCTTATCTGACTTTTTTCCCCCTCCTGTGGCCCTAAAACTCTTCTGTACTTTAGTAGTGTATAGAGAAAAGTATGTGATTTGGAACGCAGCAGGGTTTGTTTGACATGTTTCAGCCCATGTTAAACCTTATATAGTGCTTCTTTTTTTTTGCTGAAGTCTCAGACTCGAAGCACTTTACAATGTATGCCACTCCTCCTCCCCCCATTCACACACAAAGTTATACACTGATGGCAGCGAGCAACCCATGTAACCACCGGGGCTAACTTTGGGTTCAGTGTCTTGCTTTGGGACACCTCAGCATGTGGGCAGTAGGAGGGGTTTTGAACCCCACACCCTACAATCAGTGGCCACAGCCGCCCTTGTACGATAACATTACTTAGAACTTCCATATGCTATTGGTTTATAAATCAAGGACACAGAGAAGATTCCACTAATATGCAGCCATTTATAAAAGGCCCCAAACTAAATGTATTGCGAATCCGAGGAAAATGTGTTATGGGATATCAGCTCCTATATCATACCGTCTCCTTGGAGACAGCATCTGGCCCAAGTTGGCTCAAGCGTCCTGTGACCATTTTTGGCAGAACATTTGAGAATGATGAAGACCACTGGACCCAATCCATGGCCTCGCTTCCCTGAAGGTTGAATGTCAGAGGTCGCTGGGTGGCTAAGCCCATCTGCCGCACTGGCACTGCCACATACAGTACAGTCAGGATGTTAGTAATGGAGGGAGTATGTTTCGTGGGTGTGTAAACAAGCTGTGCTCATAGTCTGCTCAGATGTAAACTCTGCATCTACATCATCACAGCATAGCGATTCAGAACGATTATATTAATGTCCCTTATCTGATTAACAATGTTTTGGCAGATGCAAAGTGACAGTAATTGTTTAGTTGTGTCGTGGGCTATCAAGGTTTGTAGAGTTAGCCAATGCAAAAGCATATGCCTAATGGTCTTCAAGAATGTCAGTGCATCCTTGCATTTAAGACACTTTGAGGCGTATTTGTCACAGCTACCAGCTGAAGATTTGCATTTGATGAAAGCGCTATGACAGTGAATACATCTATACATTTGCACCATGTGAATGTAATATAAGCAATATACTTATTCAGAATAAACTCTCAATCACCATATTAAGTTAGAAGTTTTTCACACACACACCACACATAAGTATTGGAATGGCATTAGTTGGGCAACACGTGCCTCTTGACTATGGTCAGGAGCAGCATACCATGGATCTGTGGAGGCAGAACCATTACCCCTCAGAGCTGTATATGTACACAGAATGCTGCTCCGCCATGTCCCAGTACAATACTATACTTTCGCTTTCTTGATCGACACCAAAATATAACCTTGTGTTAATGAGTCCTGTGTGGCCTGCCATAGGGAGGATCCAGGTGTGTGAGTACGGGAGGGAGTGTGCCCTCTGCTACTGTCCCTTGTTACAGATTAAGGCCTAAAGCCAGATGTGAAAATCGAACCAGGCTGTTGTTATCGGTTCTGACATGTGCACTGACATCCCTGCAGGTCAAAAGTAAGTTTTTTTTGTTTGCTCATGGCCTGCTAAAGGCTTTCCCTTTGGGGTGAGCACAGAACAGTGATGCTATTCAAGCTTGGGACATATGGGTCGATTAAAGGTGGAGTCGGCAATTCTGGAGAATGCTTTTTGCGAATTCACTTTTTTGGTGAAAATCAGTGAATATCTCCTCACAATCAGCCATGTGATAGCGATTGTGCTGTGAGAAAAAATATGTTGTTTATACACATCAAAGGCTCTGTAACCTTTATCTTTCAGTAAAGTTAACTAAATGTTTTGGTAGCCTAACCCTTAGCATATAACACAGTTTATTAGCCATAACCCTTATATTTCCCTTACTGCAGTTTACCAAGTGATATTCAAGGCTATATATTCCATATTTGTCCTTTCAACATATACTGTATGCTATGTGTACCTAATTAATTCACAAGGCTCCTTTTCACCTATCCTTAGCCTCATAGCATAATTGCCTAAATCATATTTACTCTACTCTACTTTTACTCTACATCTACTCTATTCTACATCTACTCTACTCTACATCTACTTTTCATTAGCCTCATAGCATAATTGCCTAAGTCATATTAAAGTAGATGTAGAATAGAGTAGATGTAGAGTAAACATAGAGTAGATATGATTTAGGCAATTATGAGGCTAACTGTGAAATACAAAATGCTTTGCCATGGAACACATTCTACTACTTCTACTACCACAGCTATTCAGCAAGACAACTAGATCCACGTCTGCAGTGACAGCTCTGCTGAACAGGCAGTCAGAACATGGTGGAGCAGGGTGTTCACAGCAGGTATACCCAGGAGGTAGAGAAGAAAGGCTGAAGACTATATTTTTGCAAAAGGAGGAGTCAGCAAAGGAGCGGGTCCACCACTCAACAACATTTCAAGAAGCCAGGCTCATCATTAAGGCCAAGCTTCAAGGACAAGTGGCTACGGCAACCGCCCATTGTACAAAACAGCTGATCCCCTACCACCAATGGACAAGATCTGAGCAGGTGGCAAACGGCGCCCATAATAGGAAAACCACCAATTCACCAAGTTCCATATGGAGCAGGCAGACTGACTGACAGCTTGACAACAGAACATCTGCTCCAGGCATGCCCACTACACCATGGCCTCAGGCGGACAGTTTTGGACTAGAGATATGGCCATGGCTGCTCTGATTTGGCAGTGTGTTGCTCTACCACCTCTTGTAACAGGTTCATTTCCCGATGTCAGCAATTCCACAATTGGGTCTGAATGACAGAGGGGCACCTTGGTGAAGTATTTTGGTATTCACTTAAAAACCAGCTGTGTGAAGAACATAGCGTGTGGTTAATTGCATTTTTCTTTTTTAATATATATTGAAACAGCTGTCTGCAAAGCTACAGTATGTTTAGCCTGAAAGTTACAAGTAACGCAAGAGCTTCTTAGAAGTGTTGTGGCGTACACTGTTACTATGTTAAAGTACACTTGTTTTCTTCAAAGTGTAGGAGTGAAAAAGATGAATTTTCTTCCCAAAGACATGATGAATTACACTCCTGGCAAAATAATGCCATCACTCTCTGAGCTATATTAATTACTGAGCTCGAACAGGTAATTTAGAAAAGGGAGGCTGTGTTGAGTTGGGTGCATTATCATTATATTAACATAATCCCCTCTTGTTAAATTGGATCAGCAATATTATTAAAGCTGGCGTATAGCTTCCACTCAGTGTCGCTCAATTCCTCTCACACTAAAAAGTCCTAATGAGAAATAAGGAAGCGCTTACAAAGGACGCGCACAGACCCAACGGCAGGTAGAGATTATCTGTCTGCCTCACTCAACCAACGTATGTGTCATGCGCACAATTACACACAGCCCGGCGCATACCGAAACAACAAAGAAAATCACACACAATTGGGAGCGCACACACTTTCCCTTTCAGTCTTGGTCTCTGTGCCTACCTCTCTCAAATGAATAGCACTTTGTTAGAAAGCCAGCAGGATTTTCATCATCATTATAAAGACACTCCGAAGTGAATGTGTGTGCCGGTATACTCTGGCTAAGATTAGGCACCAAATAGGGAGTTTTAGAAAAATGTAATCATAGTGTTGTCAAAGGCAGGTCACATAAGGTATATGTTGATACATTAGATATTTTAAAGTGGAGACTGCAAGACCTTCAACAAAGTTTGATTTGCTTTTACAACCGATTCCTGCTTGTGAAACATAAAACCAAACAACTGTTGGTGTATATTTTGGAAAAACTCGTAGTGCAAAGGCAGGGTTGTATTTATTTGCATTAATTATGTCTACTTCTTTTCACAGCATTTGTTTGGTTAAAAAAAAGTATTTGCATTTTGCGGTGGTTGATCGTAACCAAGTTGTAAGTAGAGTTTCAAAATGCCATCAAGAGCAAGAGACACAAATAACAAATTAAGCAATGCATTGAAAACTGAATTTAAAATGAATTTAAACTCAAACAGGATGTTCATTAATTTGGTCAAAAGTTTAAGACCATAGCATTAAAAACTCAAAAACGCAAACAAAAAGTTAAAAAAAAAGGCCCATCGTTCTTGTTGATCACCTCAAAGATTTGTTTAGGCTTGATGCAAGTGTTTCCAGGAGGCTGGTGTGGAACGTTGCTCGATGTGGTGAAGATGGCTTCATGTAGGGCATCCATGGTCTGGAACCGGCCTCCATTTTTGTAGACTTCTCTTGCCATCCATTCTCAACCGTTCTCAATGGGGTTTAGATCAGGAGAACACGCATGGTCCAAAAGAGCAACGTTATTCTCCTGGAAGAAGGCCTTGGTCAGGCAGGCGTGCAGTTTTTTTTAACTTAATAGTTAATGTTATGATTACCCTAATTGCAAATGTGTAATTATGAATGATATATTCTCTTCATCTGCCAATATTTTGTCATAAGAAATTCATGAAAATGACTTTGGCCTGGTTAGGGAAAAAGACTTTCAGCTGCAATGTTACGTGTGAATAAGCTAACGTGCCATCAAGTCCATTCACCGTCTAAGCAGGGCTATTTGACAGGTTTGAACAGTTATGTTAATTCCCACTTGGTAACCTGGCCAATGCTTTCAAAAGAAAATCTTCCTTTGGGAACGCAAACACAAACTTTAATATCCAGGATAAATTGAGGATGAAAATTAGTTAAAACATGGATTAATCATTATGGTCACACATAATATGACAGTCAATACCCTATCGATCACTGTGTAATTTCAATTTAACCGTAATGACACAACATTAAATGAACCTGATTGATAGTTTTCACACATGGGAGGACACAATTATGTTCGGCAGTACGCACGCACACACGCATGCAAGGAGTCCAGACGCAAACAATCCTGCACGCTCCCATTCCCAGTAATGTTATTATCTCATTCTCCATGGTCTCATTTCTCACAAAGCCCCCAGGGTGTGTGAGGGACAGACAGGGTTGAGCTCACACAAGCCCGGGCTGCACACCACCACGACTACCAGTGAAAGGTCTGTTGTTAGTAGCGAGTGCCACCAACACTGCCAGGAGAAAAGACAGATGAAGCCAGATGAACACAGCTTTTTACACTGCCAGTGATGGCAGCTGCTCAACTTTATTTGAGTTTGTCTTTTTTTTATTGGGTGATGAGAATTTGAGACTACTTATTTCAAAAGGACATTATTACATAAGTAGGCTAAGGTCTTTACAGCCACACAATATAACATTATGACAGTACAACAGTTGCTCGACTGTTAATCAAGGCCAATTCTTTCTTCAAAAAGGGGTAGCACAGTTTGACCTACACCTACCCATTCATTTGAATTTAACAAAACATAATAGTGGGTTCCAGTTACATATTATAAATCAGGTGAGACACTAGACAAAAACTAACCTTTTTCCAAATACTTTTTTTCTTCAACCAAAAATCTCAACTTCTTAAGAACATATTCTCGACATCCACTAAACTTTCCACAATCATTCGAAGCACAATTCTGAAGGTTGTAACTGAATGGGTTGTTGATTGTCAGATTTGATAAATGTTCTTAATGCAAAACATGCTGACAATGTTTAAGACCTGTACATATTATTATTTGATTTATGAAATGAAAAGAGGGCTGTATCCAAAATATATGCTGTAAAAGAACTTTTGGACTTTTGAAATAAAGATTTTTTTAATCCAACATCTAGATTTAGTTTTTTTAAAGAGATTCAAATGTACCCTATAATTAGTTAGATATTGACAAATTTGCATATTTATTCAAACATTTATTAAAAACTTGTCATACATTTTTTTTGTAATATAAGTAATCAACTAGCAAAGGCACAGGATGATATCCAAGTTAAAAGGGTTTATATCCAACTCCAGTGTCTTGCCTTAAAAGTGTATTTCTAATGAGTAACATTTAGAAAAAAATTATATTTATTCAACTGTATAAATCTTTACCCTCATAGCACAATTGCCTAAATGATATTTACTCTACTCTACATCTACTTTTCGTTAGCCTAATAGCATAATTGCCTAAGCCATATTTTAAGGGTTATAGAGTAGGGTAAAGTAGATGTAGAGTAGAGTAGATGTAGAATAGAGTAGATGTAGAGTAAACGTAGAGTAGAGAAGTAATTCCTTCGTGATTTTCTCTACTTATGACATCTATTGCAGTTTGTCCGTCCTGGGAGAGGGATCCCTTACTCTGTCGACTCTCCCTGAGATTTCTTAAAAAAAAATGTATTCCCGGTAAAGGGTTTTTATTGGGAGTTTTTTCTCAGCCGAGCTAAGGGTGTAAGGGCAGGGTGTCATATTGTATCGTATTGTATCATATATCATATTGTATGAAATGTAAAGCCCACTGAGACAAATGTATTTGTGATTTTGGGCTATACAAATAAAACTGATTTGATTTGATTTTGATTTGATTTAGACTAAATATGATTTAGGCAATTATGCTATGAGGCTAACAAAATATTGAATTGCTGCGACAATTTCCTATCTCACTAAGCTTTGTTAGGGACTTTTGTTGCAGACAAGAGGTGGAGATGAGTTTCTATCAGGGACTTGATGACACAAGGGTTGATCATCAAGCTCAAGTATGTCCAATCAATACTTGTCTAGTTGTGAAAAAGACTCTTCTAAAAAGGTTCCCATGGAGATGGTTTTTCTTCTCATCAAATATGCTCCCTTGCTTTTATGAAACAGACTTTACCATTCATTTCACAGTCAAATGAAGGCAACTGTCCATATCCCCAGCTGTTACAAACCCACTCTGTGCTGTGAACGGCAGCATTGCTTGGACAAGGTGTGTCATCGTCGCATTCTCATCAGTGATGTCACACATGTGATGCATTCGCAGTGGACTTGTTAAACGGTGCAGTGTGTAATATCTGAATATTTAGAGGCATCTAGTGGTGAAAGTTCTAGAATCCTACGCTCCCTGGCTAACCCCACTGCTTCCGAATAATAGCCGAAGCTACGGTGGCCTTCAAGGACAAGAAACTACATAGTTACTAAAGATGGCAATAAGCACCACTGCCTCAAGTCTTTCCACAATATCAAGTGATGAGGTGAAGATGTATTAAGTTATTTATTCTAGTACTTCTTTTTCTTCGTCGTCCAACAGGTGCATTCCCCCAGGACACCAACTTTAAAAAAATGCATTTGGCCGTTAAGTTTGTCCAGTCTTTGCTACTGTAGAATCATGGCAGTGCAAAATGGCGGCCTCTACGGTGACATGCCCCCACTCTTATGTAGATATAACAGGCTCATTTTAAAAGGAAATACAAGAAAAAAAACTACCATTTTCAAGAGATGATACACTCATTGAAAACATACTCATGCATATTATATTCCATGTCTACCAAGTCCGCTCTAAACAATGCCAATAAAGTATACACACTGCACCTTTAACTTGTGCAAACTGTATAGTCTGCCCCCATCCTTCTTTTGTTTTCACACTAAGGCAGTGCATTACCAAAGTAAATACAATGCATCCAGGAGAGTCTACTGCTGCCATTGTTGTGATAGAGGTCATAGATTACCTGCTGCTACTTGTATTGCATCCTTCTGTTTTGTGTTCACTCCTGTTTTGTCTGCTGCTGTGTGTTTTTACCTTTGTTTGTTTCTCTAAATCAACTTTACAGATTTTAATTAAATGTGTTGGAAGCTTAAGCCAAGGGTGCCAAGGAAATAACTGATTGGTTTTCAGCTGCCTGGTGATTTTACCAAGTAGATTTAAGGTTTTCACTTGGATGGAGATGTGTAAAAGAGAAATTATAACACTTAACAGTTATGTAAACAAAGGGGACCCAACGTAAATCAAATCAGTTTTATTTGTATAGCCCAATATCACAAATAGACATTTGCCTCAGTGGGCTTCACATTCCATACAGTATGACACCCTGCCCTTAGACCCTTAGCTAGGCTGAGAAATAACTCCCAGTAAAAACCCTCTATCGGGATTCAAACATTGAAAAAATCTGAAGGAGAGTTTACAAGAGGTCCCTCTCCCAGGACGGACATCCTCCAATATATGTCATATGTACAGAAAATAATAGAAAATCACAAATGAATACAATCATTGACCAGATGTTTACATGGTAATACTAAAGTAAAATATGAATAGTGAATAGTGTGGAGACAGGAGGACTTCAGATGCTGCCAGAGGAAGGACCTGATCCACACCGTCTCGTCTCAACCAGGGAATCGTGGAAGATAGACAGAGAAGCACAATATTAGGGAAATATATGAACAAATATTTTATAATCAGTTTTCAGTTGTAGCGTTTGCGTCGGCAGGACATTTATGCGCAGGCCGGACAACAGTACTCAGGCGCAGACAACTAAGACCGAGGCCGTCCCTCAGGCTATTACCATGATCCCTATCAACATTAATAACATATGGGGCAACAACTGTAGCAAGCAACATGTTTGTCTACAGCGCCTAGGCTGTGTATAAACACCAGATTTATTTTCAGTGCACACACACACACACACACACACACACACACACACACACACACACACACACACACACACACACACACACAATATGGATAGGTAGAAGATCATGAGGACACATTCACTGATTTTGACCACAAACATTACTCATAATTGCATACCCTGCCCTAGTGCTGGCTTGGAGCGATGTTGACCTGTATTGTCTGTGCATTCGTTAACTTGTTATTGTAACAAGTCATTATTTTACTCCTCATGCACAGCTGTGAAACAACAAGTCTTGTGACTTGTAGACAACTGGATCTGATGACATGACTGGCAACAGGAAATACACACACATGATTAGTCTGAGGTGGATGGGTCAGACATGGGCCAGCTGTTACTGTAGGGAGCTAACGGTACCACCACCACTTCTGTAGTTCAGAGCCACTGTTTAATGTGTGTGCACAGGCAAGTGATATAAGTGGTTGGAAACTCTCTTTTGTTTTACCAACAGTGCAGCGTCAAATGGCCCTCGAGCCGAGTGTACCCCGAACACTAAATCACAGAGTTAGCCGTTAGCAAAAGTTGGATGGGCACAGGCAGGAGGAACCAAATCCCAAACCAATATCGCTCAACAACCGAATTTAAACGTTTGTCGAAGAGGTGCTGTAAAATGTTCTCTCCATTTTATTTTTTCAATTTCCACATAAACATCAGAAAATACGTTACAGGACTCATGTGGGATTTTTACATCTTTCTTATGGGCTGTTAAAAAAAAGGTTTGTGTGATCCAGTCCTACACTTCCACAGAGTGCCATTAACACTAAATGATATGTAGGGGAGAACGGGGTAATTTGGCACACGGGTAGGTTGTCACAATCGTTATATCTCGGAACCAGAAGTGCGTGTCTGCTAACGATTAATGATTCTGGGAACTTCCTGTTTATCAGCGTTTCCTGCCTGCCTGGGAACCGACAGCCTCGGTCAGCCAGGTCACGGGAATCTTCAGAAAGTACATAGTTCACAACAACATGTGGTTATATAAGGAGTATATGTTTACACAATGAAAAATCCATTCTCACAGTTAGAGTGAGCAGACCCTACATTTGCCATCACTGTAACTCAGATAGTGAATGTGTGTTGAGCAGGCTATTATTGTTAGACCTATTTGTTTTGTTCTTTGTGTTGTTACATACAGTAGGTTGGTCTTAATATGGATTTTATTTGTGTTAATTCCTTGCTCATTTTGTGTGGATAAAGTTATTTAGGCCTATTTTTCAACTTGACAATGGAATTAAACTTTCAAATGTAGTTCTGCTTTCTTGCCTTCTTTTTAAGATGTTTCCCATAAAAGATAACATTGTGACAAACAACCCCATAGTGTGTGACAACCGACCCCTTGATGGGGTTGGTTGTCACAATGTGTTAGAGTGCCTTTGATGGTAAATGTATTCTTTATTACAATAAGTTAGAAAAAGTGAGGGGTTCACATTTCAAGCCAACACCTTAAGCTTCAATTTAATGTAGGAATGACTATTGAAAGATGTTTAGGTGATGAGCAATTCTCACTAGAGTAAGAGTACTTACCCCGCCCGGTCTCCCCTACCGTTGCACAACAAACATGAAGAACACAGAGGTATACATTTGCCATTGGGAGAACACCAGCTTATGGGGTCAGTGGTTGGCCTCTATACTAAATAATATATTAAACTCACAGAGGGAAGTTTTAGTCTTTCATATCTGTTGTTAGGAAAAAATACTTTTCTAACACATCAACAAGTACAGTGGTAGCGACATCTTTAAATTTAGAAATTGACTACTGGCGCCCCCCGAACGTGTGAAGAACACTCATTAGAATAGAATAGAATAGAATAGAGAATAGAATATATCTTTATTGTCATTGTCACAGGTACAACGAAATTAAGTGCAGTCCTTGTAATAAATAAATAAATAAAATAAATTAAAACTAAATTAAAACCATAAAATAGTCACTATCAACTATAGGCATTAAAAAAAGGAACACATAAGACACATAGGACATAAGACACACCCAAACAACATCCACATTCATAAATGTGCTTTACACAACAGTGTCACACTATGCCTTAGTTTTTAGCAGCATTAAGTGATGTTATGGCTGTCGGGTAAAAACTGTTAAGAAGTCTGTTTGTTCTGGTTTTCATGGACCGGTATCTCCTGCCTGATGGCAGTAGTTGAAACAGTTTGTGACCGGGGTGTGATGAGTCCTGCAGGATGGAGTGTGACTTTTTGAGGCAGCGGGAGCTGTGCAGTTCTTCCAGGGAGGGAAGAGGGCAGCCGGTGATTTTTTGTGCTGCCTTTACAACCCCCTGGAGCCTTTTCCTCTGTGCCACTGTGCAGCTTTTGTACCAGACACACAGACAGTAAGTGAGGATGCTCTCTATTGAGCAGCGGTAGAAGGACACCAGAAGCTTTTGGGGGATGTTGTTCTTCCTGAGAACTCTCAGGAAGTAGAGTCTCTGCTGGGCCTTCTTCACTAGGGCAGTGGTGTTGACGCCCCAGGTCAGGTCCTCCATGATGTTCGCTCCCAGGAAGCGGAAGTCAGAGACCCTCTCCACACAGACCCCGCCTATCAGCAGCGGCTGGATGGCCGTCTTCTTCCTCCTGTAGTCCACAACGAGCTCCTTGGTCTTCGTAGTGTTGAGGAGCAAGTTGTTGGCACTGCACCACCCCACCAAACGCTCCACCTCGTCTCTGTAGTGGGTCTCATCCCCCCTTGAGATGAGCCCCACTACTGTGGTGTCGTCTGCAAATTTGACGAAGGTGTTGCTGTGGTGGGCGGGAGTGCAGTCGTGGGTGTAGAGGGTATAGAGCAGAGGACTCAGCACGCAGCCCTGCGGGGAGCCAGTGCTGAGGCTGAGGGCAGTGGAGGTGTGGGGGCCCACTCTTACCCTCTGAGTGCGGTATGTTAAAAAGTCCTTAATCCAAAGGCAGGTGGAGTGTGGTATTCCAATGTCTGCCAGTTTGAGCACCAGTCTGTGTGGGAGGATGGTATTAAAAGCAGAGCTAAAATCCATGAAGAGCAGCCGAGCATAGCTCAACCTTTCAGCTCCTTTGCACATTATATCCCCTTGTTCCTGGTGCTGTTATGAGTGGAGATGAGGTCTGAAAAGAGACTTGTTTTTTACGCTAAATGTAAGGTGTTGATTTCTGCACCTCTCCAAAAGGTGTAAACTTCCTGTTTAGGGTATAGTCTGTGACAATATACTGACTATTATCTTAAGATAACTTTTCTCATATAACAAACCATTAATATATAGCAGAAATCATCAATAACTGTATTGGTTGACATAGTAAACTTTTACCTGCTTAATATCAACATATAAACATTGCTATCGGAAAAATCTGAGCATTTTGAAGTAAGCATTTTGCCAATTTAGTTACCTAAATACAGGCTTGCAGAACTCTAACATGGCTAAGTTGATATGTTTTAATGTCCTATAGCATAGCATTATGTCCTTTCATAGCATGATATGTCAATATAGGGCAAGCAGCATCTGTGATCTGCGAAGATACCCAGTGTTAACACAGAGGGCTTATACACACAACCAGTAGACTTTCAAAGTATTAATATTGCACTTCGGCTAAACGACCGCTGGGTGTTGAGTCCCTGTGCTGTATTTCTAAAGGCTTGTGAAGATCTAACTGTATAGTCTCAGAGGTGTATTATTCAAAGAGAAATGGGGGCTTCACTACCACAGCACACATCCAACACTCACTTTCAAAAAAGGTGTGTGTGTGTGTGTGTGTGTGCTCCTGGTGTATTATGCTCTTGCCGGGCTCATATTGCTTACCCTCATACTCTTTCCCATACACACTTACCCTGAGTTCCAATCCCCATATATACTTCCCTACTATTTAGTATGTCAGAAAAATATTTGGGATGTCCCAATTCATGCACATCAATTGTAATATCCTGAAAATACTTAAATGCCCCACTAACTCCAATAGCATTTTGGAGTATTCATCTTTATTCTTGACATTTCTCGACATAATGAAAAAAAAAAATCTTCCTTATCTGATTTTTTTTCTCTCTCCTGTGGCCCTAAAACTCTACTTTAGTATGTAACGTGGTAAAAAAATAGTATGTGATTTGGAACGCAGGGGTAGTATATCCCCCCCCACCCCCCACCCTCCAAAATGCCACCCAATCACATCCATTATTATTCCCTGATTAAAATCCCTGAAAAAGAAATGTCACTCAAGCCCTATTAATAAGACGGAGCACTCGTGTTTAACACAATCTAAATGGATGTGTTGAAATAATCCCCCAGTTATTAATGTTGAATGTATAATTGAATGTTCTACATGGCCAAACTTGTTTACTGCAATAATTGATGTTTCTGATTTCCCATTTGGCTGCAACACAAGAGGGGACACAGATAGTGAGACAGAGAAAAGGAGAGAGCGGGAGAGAGATCACTTGCGCCCCCCTTTGCAGTTGAAGGTGGTAAGATCAAGCCACTAATATGTTAAAAGTAGTATACTTGAATTCGGGCACATTCAAATATTTACTTTAAGAAGCTCCAGCCACGGGGGCGCCCTTAGCTCAGTTGGTAGGGCGTCCCCCCCATGGGCCTCGGCCAGCAGCGGACCCGGGTTCGATTCCAGCCCGCGGTCGTTCTCTGCATGTCACTCCCCTCTCTGCCCCATTTCAACTCTGTCTCTACACTATCAATACAGCATATCTTGTAAAAAAAAAAAAACAAGCTCCAGTCACAAGCTGCTGTCCACACAAATACTCTGTACAAATGTGTGCAGTATAAGTCAACCACTAAATCAAGAACATGTGAATTATATATTTTTTTCTCAAGATTTTCATTTTGCCACATTTGCAACAGACCTCCACACAGGCTTTTCAACTGCAGCCCACAGGGTGATAGAGTAGGTTTATACATTGCCATGTGTGAAGGTGTGTGTGTGGGTTTCCTCATCTCATCTGTTGGGGGCTTGGTTTGTGTTGTTTACCTGAGAAGAACAGCATTGTCTGACTGAGGTGGAGGGTGAAATGTCACGGTCCACTGCACATTAGACATAGCACATATAGTCTCCAGAGTGAGCCTTCACTTCACACTTTTAATCCCTCTGTCTTGATATTGCTCTGCCCAGGGCTGAACAGTATGGAGGGAAATACCTGATTGTGAGTGTTCCGGAACCAATATTGCCATCGCAATATGGTCTGTGATTCCAACTACAGGCGTGCATTTGTGTTCTAGCAACATACTGTAAGCACTAAGGCCTATACCAAGCTTTATCACAAACGTGTCTTTTATTCTGGGTGTTACATCAGTAATGGGTCAACTTCCAAAAACAACATATTTTTAAAAGTCCTATAGGAAGATTTACCAATTCAGCTAAATACAATTACATTACTGCGTTATTTTAAAATTTAAATTAGATACAGCAGAGAGCGTGAATAAGAAAACTGCAAACAAATCAATGGATGGAAGCAAACTGTGCGACTGAAAAAATTTGCAAATATTTCATAAAGGAATAAATACATGAATCATGCTCGTTAGGCTTCAAGGATACATGTTGGCATGAAATGCAATTTGGAAAGTTCGGGTTCACTTTACCTTGTTTACACACCGTCAACTGAGCTGCAGATAAAATTCAGTGCTCTTACCATTTGAATATTATTTGGACATTTAGAATAATTGCTCAGCCATAGCTCTCGACCCCACTCTCATTGCGCTAAATCATGTAGTTTCATTAAACTCTTTCATGTATTTTCTGTTCCATTTCACATACACACACATATACACACACACACACACACACACACACACACACACACACACACACCTTACTCACATCAGTCTAAAACCAATCAATAATCAATGTGCATCGACTGCCAAAGTCAACTCACCTTCCAATCTGTTTGTATACACTGACTGGACAAGAGCCAAGCCTTGATCAACATGCCACAGAAGCGCTCACACAGATGTAGCATAGTTTCACCTGCTGGCTTTGCAGAGCTTCACACTCGGGGGACACACACACGCCTCTCTAACCCCTGTCCTGTTGCACTCCCTTCACCTCGGACTGCTAAAGCACCATGCCTCGGAGTCATTTAGATTGACTCCCAGGTGGCTCGAATTTAGTTTGAACTACAGGGAGGGGTTTAAGCTGATGAACAGTTTTCATTGAACATGAATACATTTAAAGGAGTGAGATTAGTCGGCTCCCTTCTCTCTGATTATGTGAGTCCGCCAGAGGATGTGCTCGGCATTAGAAAAAAAAAGATAGCTCGAAAGGAAACAAAAAAATGTCCGCAGCCGTTGAGTTGAAAATAGCAGCACATTATGCATAGAGACAAGGGCGTATACTGTAGGTTTCCTCTCAACATTGGGGGACACACATTAAGTTAAGGGACTTAACATCAAACACTTTATTTTCTGCATTCTTTGGAATTGTTTTGCACCAATGTGTGCCCTTTCTGAATCAATTCATATCGTAAATGTCAGCATTCATGTGTTTTGGGATGTGCTTGTTTTTTTGATTATCATGTGTCACTGCTTCTGACTCCACCAGTGTAAATTAACATCACATTTATTTTACATGTGGTAATGAAATGCTAAGCCAACACTGGGAACGAGAAAGGCTGCTAGTAAGCTACGCTGTAACTTGATTGAAATGTTAGACACCAAATTTTGTTTGAGGGGGACACATTTACATCTCCTAAATATCAAGGGGGCGACATAGTCCCTTGCACCCTATATCCTGAAATCTACGCACACGTATAGAGATTTGGTCAAATTACTCAGGTATATTAGGCTTACTTTGTCCCCCCCCCCCCGCCCAGCCTTTTAATCTCTTGTGCGGGGCTTATCTATCGCTGTTGTCGATCCAGGGCCCGTCCTTGTCCATAAACTATCCCTATTATTTAGCCTCTTCAAAATTAAAGTCCCTGACAACCTGGATCTCCCCACCCCAAAACCTGAGTAATATCCCAGCCATTGACCTTCCCATCCCTCAAGCAGCCACATTGATCGATCCCAACCCCCGTGGCCTTGGTGCTAATCTTTCCCAGGGACCGACAGGAAGGTGACGGTATTTCAAATGGTTCAATCTGCCGCAATTACCCTCAAAAATCAACACATTTTGGGATAGCGGCTGGCTGACCTTCCCTATGAAAGAGGGGGTTGTGCGTGTGTGTGGTGGGCGGGATGCCTGTGAGCTTGTGTGGCTGCATTTATCTATCAATCAGACCAAGCGAGACATACTACACGAGATAGGCATCAAAAGAAGTATAGTGGGACCAGGTCTGTTGCTAATGACACTCCCCATTTCCTCTATACCTTTTCAAGTCTGCAAGGTTTAACACATACACTCGACAATTTCACCTGCCACCATTTCACTACTTGTTCATTTTATATTCCGCCATAACTATAGGACCCCTTCAATTATTTCCCAATAACATAAAGAATTTACATCATGAAACAATATTCCCTCAGGGGAGATTACTACATTGGTTTACATTAAAAAGGGATGTGATGAGATCACACATGAAAACAATGAAATTGGCTGTAGTCACTCTAGATTAAGGCAGAGATGATAATTTACCTACATGCTAACATTTTGCATATACAGTTTGACCTTGTATTTGCCATGGGGCACAGATGACAAGCCTGTAAATGCCATGCCTTTGAAGACCTAGAACCAAATCATATGGCCAAATGCTAGCAACTCTTCCCCTTTTAAGTATTCCACAGCAGACTTCTTCCAAAGACATCCCTCTGATCAACTTTATTACACACATCCCTAAAAAGAACAACAGCACAACACACACACTGGCAAGCAAAATCAATAAGCACCGATAAAGGATTAGAAATGCATTTTTAAGTGTGGAATCAAAAGTTCCCGCAGGCCAAAAAGTAAAGCTTTATTTGGGCAATTTGTTAACACGGAAGGCGTACCTGATCAACGCACATTTTTTAATTAATAAAGGGTTACTTACAAAAAAATAGTATTACACTTCCATACCGTTGGAGAACGACCAAAATCAGAGCAGTAGACAGACATGTCCTGACTTTTAGTACATGTTAGTACAGATCAAGCTCCAAAAATGGTGGGTCCTACATTTCCCATAATGCAACTGAGTAAAGCATTTAACAAGAGCCTACTTACTGGTGTAGTGGAAATGGAAACAGGACCCAAACGTATGCGAGAAATTTCCCGGATGAGTACTAACTTCCGGGAGGATTTTGTGCATGGATCGATTGGAAACTTTTCCTTCTCAACCGCCCCACAATGCATTGCATCTTTTCAAACAAGGAAGTTTTTTTTTATTCTTTATTTACAATTCTGCATTTCCTGCACAACACAGGACTGTATGTAAACATCTAGTTCTATATCTATCCTGTGGAGGGCGGTAATACGCTAAACAGCCTCTAAATGGCCGGAATCTTATAAGAAGAAGAATACATTCTTTATTGCTTGAGTATACTTCAGTGTGATGAAGTGTTTTGACGCACCTCGCATACAAAATCGATCTTTAAGTAGACAGTATGTAGTATATATTGAATATGTTGAGTATGTACTGTAGGAGGGGGGACGTTAGTATGGCTTTCCGAACACAGCCACAGCTCACTTAATTAAAGAGGACCTATGATACTTTTCAACTTTTATGACCTATAAACGTTGTTATAATGATTTATAGTCATGTTTAACCATACTAGAATATCAAATAATTACGTACATGCATTTCGACGTATTCCCTGCTGACCGTCTGGGGTGGCTATGCAGAGCACTAAAAACTATGGCAGCCAGTCGAGCCGAACTTGTTCAAATTTCCGGTATATGTGAGTCACGCTGGGATCGTTTCTGTCATGTTTCCATGTATGGTAATGCTGCCGCTCAGGCAAGCTCCGGCTGCATGCCCCCACCTTCCTGGAAATTTTCTGAAATTTCCCGCTACTGGAAGGAAGGTAACCAATCACAACGGAGTGGGGTTTGCAGCAGGGGGGGGGAGGGGCGGAGAAGATCAAAGCAGTGTGTAGAGAGCAGAGAGAGACTGCTGTGCTCGCTAGGAAGAGTGTCCCGAAAATCTACATAGTTTTTTGTGATGTGATTCGTGTCAGGTTGCTCTATAGCAGTTTTTAACAAGAAATTAAGACCAGAAAAGTAGTATAATAGGATCTCTTTAAACTCTTCCGACAAGAATGTGTATTGAGTGCATCGCTTCAGGACATTTAAAGGTGGAGTCAGTCAACTATTCTGGAGATTGCTCTTGATCAAAATAAGTGAATATCTCCTCACCCTCCACTGCCTGTATGTGTGTATTGGCTGTGTTACGACACAGCCTAGGCGCTGTAAATGAGCATGTTACTAGCTACATTAGGCCCCCTTTGCTATACCCTTGGTTTACAAAATAGTTGACAGAGCCTAGACTGTGTATTAATTCCTGATTTCTTTTTAGCACACACACTGACAATTTTCTGATATTTAATATGGGTTATTTCCAGGTCAGCTGTGGCTACTATTACCACCGTCGGTATGACTGTGTGTGAATGAATGGAACCTGGATCCCTGTAAAGTTGACCAGTTTAAAACGTTGCAGAAGACTCACTTTTTTTGCATTGGCCTTTAACAAAAGTTGAGACTTTGACACTCCTAACTTTTTTTCTCTCATGTATCTTGTATGTTGTTTTGTATTGTATCTTCTACAGCACTTTGGTCAACTGATGTTGTTTTTAAATGTGTTATAGAAATCAATTTGACTTAGACTTCATATATTCACAAATTTTGACAAACGTGATTTTGTCAACAATTATTCTCTATCTCTAGACTGCACCTTTAAGCAGGGCAGAGCTTGCCAACATTGGTTCCAATCTGGCTGTATCCTGGTTGATGGAGAGTCTCTCTAACCACTTTTTCCGCCCTTCCACTTCCATGACATCTGAGGCACGATCAGATGCAAACTTTAGACCCCCACTTTGACCTTGCTTTTCCGACTATACACGTTTGGGAAACGATCCCCCATACACACGCATGACGTGCACCTGCCTGTCCCAATGCACTATAGCAGCCCAGTTTGTTGGGAAGCTAAAAGGACAGCGACAAGCACTTAGCCGGTCCCTCGGCAACCAGTCCCATTTCCTTTCTCTTATCTAAAGTGACAAGGGGAGTTTTCTAGAACCCCTATGCCCGAGGCTCATCCTGCATTATCTCCCAGTGTGCCGGCACCAGCTATCTCATGGTCCCTTATTCCCTCCGAACCAAGAATATGCTAAAAAGGATGATGGCATGGCTAGAAATGCAGGAGTGTGAACTAATCGTGCTGCTTGGATTTTATTTTTTTAAACTACAAATCAAATCACATGATGTTGGACTCGGAGGCAAGTGTGTGGACAGCATGTTAAAATCAGTGCAGGTCCATGTTTGCTATATCTAGTGCCATGTCCTGCATTGCCCTTCTCCCACCGACATGGTTGTAGTTACCAATCCGATAAAGCGTGTGTGTGTGTGGAATGCGAAGCGACAAAACGTGAATTTAAGCAGGTGCCCTAATGAGATATTGATTGCCCCTACACTGATGTTTACACTTTACGCCTATCTAATAGTCTCCAAGTAAACCATTAACAATCCGCCATCTGTTCCAGCACATTTTGAGCTCTGGCTGTGCAGTCTAGATTTACCTGATGTTTGGATGAATTACCTACGTGTGTGTACGTGAGGCAGCCCCTTATAACTAACACACATAATTCATACATTTATACGTACTCCCACACTGCACAAAGTGGAGCAAAACAACCCAAAAATAACCCTAAATGAATATGCATCATGTTTAAGTAGTTTCATAACTGAATGGCTCCAACAAGGCATACTCACACAGTTGAATTTGACACTTCGCATCGCTTAGGCTACAGCACAAAGTGCACCCGGAACAAAACGCATGGAAAATGCAAAATGATTTTTAGCTGTGTTGACAATTCTGAAGACTCAAAAGAGCTACAAGCAGAAAAACAGTTTCTCCTTGAGAGACGAGACTGACAAGACATCTCAGCTCCCATCATATTTGATTTTTTTCTTCAGTTTAAGCATCAAATTGTCCAGTGTTTCTCTGCTCAATTAAAATATGTATTAATTGTGAAAAAAGCCCCAGGAGGATAATTTGGATAGGATTCATTAAACCGTGGCTCATACTTATTATGACCGGGGAATGCAAAAAAATAGCAACTGATTGAAAATATTTTTTTTTGTTCTAAACAGCAAAAGATAACGCGCCCTGCTGTTTGTGCGATTGCTCTACTAAAGTAAAAGGGGGCTGAGAGCTCCCATATAATGAACCTGGGAAGCGCTGCTCTTGGTGCAAAATCAATAGTGACGAGCTTCTTTAAAATCTCTCAACTTTGAGCCTTCGATGAGGGAGAATACATTACCGCCGTTAACTAGGGGCTCCTGTACAGGCAATAAGCATGCAGCTCACTCTGCCCTGGCTCCATTTGCCCTCAGCCCCACCCGAATCCCCACACAGACTATAACAATCAGTGTACAGCAAAAGCTGTATAGTCTTCTTGTTGCTTTATTTATCACTGCGATCGTTCCCACTCAGCAAATCAAAAGTAACAGTTTTATTAAGGGTCATCGATAAATCTGTGGACTGGGCTTGACACTATATGGCTATGAAGTATACAGCTGCCGGGGAAGGTTTGGTGTGTGTGTGTGTGTGTGTGTGTGTGTGTGTGTGTGTGTGTGTGTGTGTGTGTGTGTGTGTGTGTGTGTGTGTGTGTGTGTGTGTGTGTGTGTGTGTATAACGCTCTGTGCATCCTGGGCACTTCATCACTGCAAAACTGCACTCACTCCCAAACCACACCAGGCATGCATCTTGAAGAAAGCCTTCGATTTTCACATAAACCTGCTCTGCACGTTGATGTTACAATGATTGCAACGGTAACCATGTTGGAAAATTAAATATTTCAATGGATGTTTGCAATTGTCTGTGTGAAAAGATAATTGTAACATTGTTGAGCGTGTTGAAGAATGTAAAGTAGAATAAATATTTTGCCTCAAATTATTTTCTTTTTGGGCATATGGCTGCCTTTTTTGAGTTCATATTCACAGCCATACTGTGTTACTGTGGGCTGTCAAGGGCAGGTGAATTCAAAATTTGGTTTCAATGGTGTGTGTGGGTGTGTGTGTGTGTGTGATGGTATTTACAAGCAGTCTACTCCGCTATGCTACCATCACTGACACTACTGGGTCATAATCATATGCGTGTTGCTTCTTAAGCACTTTCTCTGAAGCTTAAAATTAACTAAAACTTGTCACAATCTCGTTTGTTTTTCTTTATTACTTTTAATAATAATGAATTGTGCTGTCAGTTATTTAAGCAGTAGTGGAAATACACAAGTAAATAAAAAGGAAAAAGTGTAATTAAAACAATTATTAGGTAAGTAGCCTACTAAAAAAAGAAAACAAGGTTTTGTGAAAATATTAAAATGGAAGCACATGCTTAGCCTTTTTTGATATTTATAAAGGATATTGTCTTAATATTTTTATTTTGACTGTAAGTCAGGAATTGTTTGAAATGATGTCAAGATCTCGACAGGTGGGATCGTCGATTAAGCCCCGCCCCCAGAGTCACGTTTGACAGGCATGCTAAAAAAATGACAAATAAAACACTCACGGGACGCCAAAAGACACCATGGAAACTTCTGAAACGTCAGCCGAACTTGAACCCCCTCTTCCTGCTTCTCTAAAATCCCTGGTGTGGAAGCATTGTAGTAGGCCTACGTTCCCGGTGAGTTAACCACAGTTGGCCATGTGGCTATGACTTGTAATTTAGGACTACTGCACTGGCCCGAATATATAAGTTTTCCACGTGTGCGCGCGCGTCAAACAAAGTGGTCCGTTGTTGGTCCATTGTGTATGTATCACCCTGTCATGAACATTGTGTTTACATTCATACTGTTAACAAAGTATTGTGGCCGAATATATAATGTAGGTTATACTAGAGCAGTGTTTCTCTCTCAATCCTCGTGGAGCACCTGCACGTTTTATACCGCTCCAACAGCTGATTCCAATCTGATTAGAATCTGCTGTGATGGAGCACTGTGACTGCTAGCCCGCTATGACTTTTTCTTTGGTTCACATTCCCTGCGTTAGGGCCACAGGTGAGAAAAAAAAAACTGAAAACAAAGATTTTTCTTTTTCATTATGTCGAGAAATGTCAATAAAGACGAATAATCCAAAATGCTATTGGAGTTAGTGGGGAATTTATGTATTTTCCAATTGACTGATGCGAATAGTTATTGTTACATCTAGGCTATATTTGACAATAAGGCCTTTGTGTTGTTAATAGCAACTAATGAAGAATGGATATTAGACCACTCATGACACCATTTAAGACCATCTTTAGAATTAATATATGAAAACATTTATGAGTTATCCCCAACAATTGTGAAACCCCTATCATTTTGACGGAGACATCTGAAACTGGCATTTGAATATTTGAAATAGCCCTTTCAACTAGGTGTGTGTGTGTGTGTGTGTGTGTGTGTGTGTGTGTGTGTGTACGGTGGCACGCCTTCACTTTGGTAACATACGGACACATGTGATAGCTCTATTTTACATGTTTAGACATGTGTCTGTGCGTATGCATCATACCGTCATGCATCTGTGTCGAGTGGAAGCCTTCTTCAATGGAATAAGATGCAAGCACATCAGGGCGTGTTGATTGCCTAAAAGGGATGCATGTCCCTACCAGTGACATGTGTGAGATTGCGTCCGTGCTGGAAAATCCCTAAGTGTAAGAGCATTATGCGTGTTAGATCTCACATGGAAGGAAGGCTATTTATACAGTATAACTGTGAGTAAGGTGTAGAGTGGGAGTTATTGTTGGCGATTCTGAAGAATGCTTGGTGTCAAATCACTTTTTGTTAAAATCAGTGAATATTTCCTCATGGTCTGCTATATTGTATGTGTGTGTGCTAAAATACAACAACAGTGTTAATACACAGCCTTGGCTCTGTAAACGGGCAAGTTGGAAGCTACAGTGGCCCCTTTGTTTACATACCTGTTTACAAAGCCTAGGCTCTGCATTAACACTCATTTTTTTCAGCGTGTGTGTGTGTGTGTGTGTGTGTGTGTCTGTCACCCCACTCCAAAAACATAAGCTGACACGCAACTGCTCGGCTTTTGGAGCTTGTAATTGTCTACTCCCTTAAATTTAAATCTATCAAATTTGGGAAACATTTGCCCTAATAAGAAACATTTTTAGCTGATCAACTGATTCATGGATAATGAGAATAATCAAAATTTAAAGGCCCAAAAAATTATTCCCTCTGCATTCATCACTTTTTTGCAATTGACACTACTGCACCTATCTCACAACGGCCTTTTACATTTTTAGAGCCACTCAACTTTATATGGACACTTATATTGTATGATAGTATTAGCTTTGAATATTGAATGAAAATGGGAGAAAAGTGCACTCCATTAGATGATATGGTGATGTAGAATGAGCTCATTTTAGAGAAAGAAAAATAATGACTTCCGTAATCCCCATGGGGTCAAGTCTACATACCCCTGTAAAAAAACATACAGGGAAATACAGGATTTAATAACACCCACGTTGGCTGCCAATATTACCGTAGACATAGCCTTACTGTTGAGTGCAAGAACAGGAAATGCATGCTGTGTGTGACAGGCATCCTTTGGTAAAGCTCTCTGGTTCCCCCAGAATAGTACAACAGAGTTTGTCTCAAGAGTATTTTTATGTGATCCTTCCGGAATAAATTCTGCATTGGCCTCAGAGATAGTTGTGTCTTGTGCACATTTTCAAGATCTATAAATATATCTTTACCTTGTGATATTTGTACGCATATGCAGCGTGAAAATAACTTTGCACTGCCGTTGTAACTAGGTAGAAAAAGCTATAATTGTCTGTAGAACAAATGTATGAATATGCTGTGCTACTGATTAGCATGGACAGCATTGAAATGGACCTTAACCACAGTCT
Organism: Ammodytes marinus; assembly: GCF_949987685.1. Lineage (NCBI taxonomy): Eukaryota > Metazoa > Chordata > Actinopteri > Uranoscopiformes > Ammodytidae > Ammodytes > Ammodytes marinus. The sequence goes on from NC_137227.1 coordinate 2,975,712, forward strand.
TGTTATGCTTACTGTAGAGGAATAGCTAAGGCCTCTCCTTTTCACAGTTACATAAGAGCAGTAACTCTGTGCCAACATTGGTTATACAGCCAGCAGCCATACCTGTCACCATTGCTCAAAGACGGACAGTGTCGCTGTAAATTGGCTATTACGAAATGTCACTGATCAGAGCAGAAATGATGTCTGTTACGGGCTTGTAAAATACAGATGGTTTTAGAGGAACATATGGCTCCCTTGATGATTGTGTGTGGTCTATTTGAAAAGCCACATTTAGGCAGCAAGCTTCAACACAGTGTGTGTAGATGGTACATTATTCTACTTTATTCCCCCCTGTAAGCTTTTCAACTATAATTGGTCCGAAAAAAAAAGTAATGGAACATCACAATTTTTGTCTTATGTCCATATATTGTTTTCCTATATGCTGTCCCTTTCTATTTTATCTCTGTTCTGCATCAGTACTAGCCTGGCACCGCCCGCCTACATACTTTCACTCAATTTTCATTTCCCTTCAGTAGTCAGTCTGGACCTGCAGTATATTCTTAGGTTTTCTCCGGTAAATCTTTACCGGTCCAATCAGCAAACAGAGGGAGTAGCTCGGAAGCTGGCGCATGACATACATCACAACCAAATGTTATGCGATTGGTTGGCAGATCCAGAGTGGCACTGGGTAGATCCAATAGTTTTAAACTTCAACAGACACCCACCTTCAAGTGAGTTAATGTTTGTCAATTGAGCGATTCCAGGCCATCTGTACAAATTAAATGAAGTACGATGGTCTGGTAGGACCAGGCTACATCAGCACGACAACACTTTGCAAGTACAACCTATTCAGTGACTTTTGAATCCAATACATTCTCCTGTGTATCTCATAGAAGGTTTGAAAGGATTCAGGGATTTTGAAGTTTATGGTTATCCAGAAGACCGTTTGGGGCTCTTTACATGTTGATATTTCCCAGCTGCTGTGCTATTTTGAGCCATGTTTTATTAATACTGCAGCACTCAAATTATCCAAGCTTAGTTAGCAGTATAAAACACAGCAAGTACAGTACTTACGATTTTCTGTTTTTTTAACAGTAAAATGGCTTTAGACTTGAGATTTGGGCTGCACAACGTGTGGAAGTTTTCCACTAAGAAAAAGGGCCCTTAGTTGGGTTATGTTTGCTATGTTAACGGACACTTGCCCCAATGTAAAACAATGCGTTATAGAACTGTTGACACTTGACATCTCTGCCATCGTCAATCAGGCCTTGTTTTTATTCTAGTTCTGAGTAGTAGCATAGTTGTGTCCTCAGGCATGCTCCCTTCTCATTAGATATAATGTAGTATGTATGTCCTAGCATAACACTCTGGTGAGAAACAATGTGGTAAATAATAATTCCCCTTTTTTTTTACCACATGCTGAATCAACCCAGCACTCCCCATTAAACTGCACCTGGAAAAAAACCTTGACCAGGCACCACACACACACACACACACACACACACACACACACACACACACACACACACACACACACACACACACACACACTTTCTTGACAGAAAGAACAGCAGTAGCACAATCAGCAAAGCCATTTTTAATGAGCCTCTTTCCCCTCTCCATCTATCAGAATGGAATTAGGACAGCGCTCAGCAACTGAGGGGAGTGTATAGCTGGGAGAATGGGGGCACGGTGCACACTGCAGAAGGAAGCGGTCTTCATTAAGCATGGTGAAGTGGAGGTCTAGCAGGAGAAAGAGAGGGAGGGGAATGGAGAGAGAGAGAGAGACACTGCAGGTGAAAAGGTCACAACGTTTAACCTATAAGCATCATCCTGAAACTTTGCCAGTTGATTACTGACATTAAAACAATAATTTCGTGTACATTTTAATTTTTTTGAACAAATCATGTTGTAATAACCTTCAAAATAGTGCTGAGGATGATTTTGGAATTACTTGATGTGCTTTAGAAGTTCCATTTCTGGTTAGTGTTGAAGTAGTGAGAGAGAGAGAGAGAGAGAGAGAGAGAGAGAGAGAGAGAGAGAGAGAGAGAGAGAGAGAGAGAGAGAGAGAGAGAGAGAGAGAGAGAGAGAGAGAGAGAGAGAGAGAGAGAGAGAGAGAGAGAGAGAGAGAGAGAGAGAGAGAGAGAGAGAGAGAGAGAGAGAGAGAGAGAGAGAGAGAGAGAGAGAGAGAGAGAGAGAGAGAGAGAGAGAGAGAGACTTAAGTGATCCTGAAATCTCTCTCTCTCTCCCCTCCTCTCTCTGCCTCCTTATCAGGGAGACAAAGTTATGCCGGTCGGTCAGACTGTTTATTATTCCTCCCCGGCTAATCCCTCATCACGCTATTTTATCAGGTTTGGCATTTGGCTATCTGCATTAATGAGATGTTGGAATGGACAGCGTGTTAATAACATGACACGTGGCGGATAATGAGAAACGGTCTGCGGTGCGGCCCGCAAATCCTTCCACAATCTCCCTTTTTACCTTGTCAGCACACTGATACCCCTGTGCTTGAAAACACTGCGTCCTGTTTACCTGCGCCGGATTTCATTTTATTGATGATTCAGGCAGTTTTTTTGTTTTGTCTTTTCTTGTCTTAGTGCCAGTGGCTATAATGTACTGTCAGTCTGCACTTTGGGAGATAAGTGTGTTCTTGTTTTGGACTTGTTTCGGAAATGTCTCTCCTCTCTGTCTTTCCCCCGTCCCCCTATTTTTATCTGTGGTCTTCTAGCGACGTATTTGGTCTGCTCTAGCCTTTTCTTTTTATTCTACATTTCTACTCCCCCCCCTCTCTCCAATTCACTCTTTCTCTATCTCTCACCTGTCTCTCTTTTTTTTTTTTTTACTCCAAAGCCTCCCAGCGGAGAGTCAAAACTCCTATCTCTCTCTTGCACACCCTCCCCACGTTTAGACTGTCTCCTTACAGCCCTCATCCATATATCAACACCACCAGCATAGCCCTCAACTCAATATTCATTCACACATTTATTTCGCTTTACGTTTACACACTTAGGGGAAAACGGGGTAAGCCACCCCCTGTATCTAGGTAACCTTTAAAAAAAGTGATAATTTTTACCACACATTAAGAAGCTATAACTTCACATTACACAAGCCATCTTAAGACTAGAGTACATGGAGAGACTGCTAAGAGAACCACACACCCCTCCAAATAATTTATGTCATGTAAGGGATGTCATGTTAATGTGGGTCAGTGGTGTGAGCTACAAAACAAGGTGATTAACCTATAACATAATTGTGGATCTGAGCCACTGTTTAAATACAGTTGTCAAAATGTACCTCAACCTCGGGGCAAGTTGTGCCATGGAACATGAATAGGTCATTGTTCTAAAAGCGTAAAAATGATAAGACTAGTTTTATTTCCTCTGGGTTCACAGAATCCCAACATATACTGTATACAGCTCTGGAAGAAAATAAGAGACCACTCCAAATGTTCAGTGTATCTTGTTTTACTCTGTAGAGGCATATGTTTGAGTAAAATTAACATTTTGTTTTTATAATATAAACTACTGACAACATTTCTACCAAATTTGCAGTAAAAATATTGTCATTTAGAACATTTTCAATAAGTAATGTCAAAGTAAAATCCAGACTGGTCTCTTAATTTTTTCCGGGGCTGTATATAGTAACTATACATTGAAACAAATACACCTAGAAATATTCCGTAAAATAATCAAATGTAAAAAAGTGGCTTATGTTACCCCATCTCTCCCGCCATGCCTTCCATCACTCTCTCTCTCTCTCTCACCTTCCCAGTGACGTGTCTTTGTCTTTAGTATTCTGGAAGTGACTGCCTGGTGCATGGTGATGCGCCTCACTCCGTCACAGCGCTCACATCAGCTGCAATCACTTTAGGCATGATGACTTTGACCTTACCGTCTCCTCTCATGTAAATGCGTGTTGCTCACTGTATCTCAAAAAAAATCTCTTGGAATTAGTTACTCTCTCAGTTCTCCCAACCTTTTCGGCAATTTATTATTGCATGTCGTTTCTTCACTCCATTGCTCTCCTGGCTTCTTTATCACTCTCTGTTGCTATCTTGATGGCGCAAAACCTTCACCAGCCAAGGCATGTTGACTGAGAACACAGTCTTATTTACAGGAACTGCCTTGGGGGAGTATAGTGGGTCATACTCATTTACACAAACCCAATTGGGAGCTGCCTGACCAAATACTACTGCTGCTTGCCCACCTAGCAGCTTCATTGGAGAGGTCGGAGTGCCTTGCATCATGGCACTGGAGCAAACTTGAAAGAGTTCCCACTACACTTGAGTGTCAGCCCATTCTCTGCTTCCCCGTTCTGCCTTTCCTTCAAATCCTTCCTTCAACTAGTTCTTCTATTCCTCTATCTATCCCCTCCTTTGCCTTTTACATTTACCTCTCCCTCTGCATTTCCCATCTGCCCTGGCTTCTCGTCACACATCAGGAGTGTGTGAGCCAGTATTCACAATATCAAAGTGAAAGTCAAGTCAACGTATTTTATTGTCAGTTCTGATATATGCAAGACTTACATCAGAATCAAAATGGCGTTTATCTCTGGCCCACAGTGCAGTTGACAATAAAATAAATAAATAAATGTATAGAGTTAAGTAAGATAAACAAGATAAACATAAACAATATACTTTAGATCAATCCTAAATACTAAGTAGTGCAAAGGTATTTTCTGTGCAATATAAAACAGTATACATAAAATGGAATAGAAAGTAAAAAGTATATAAGTGAAATTGATGTGCCGTCTGGATACTCCTGAAGTTTTTTATTTTCATCCCTCCTTAACAGGGCCGTGCACATACATTGTGGGGGCCAAGGGCTCAAGCAAAACATGGCCCGTTAAAAATCTGTTACTTTTATAAAAACTATCAAAACTATGCAAAACATAACTATTCTTCATAGATTATTTGCATACTTGTAAATTGCACTGTATTACAGGGGGGATGTGTTAATGTAAATGAGACTAGCTTGATGCCTCGCAACTATACAGACTAACCAAGTCCTACCGACCTTCTTATTTTTATTTTAACATAAAAACATAAGAAGTCAGTGTCGTTTTGGCTGGTTTCATAACTAAAACAATGCCGACCCCACGTGAGTGATATCGTTTACTATAACCACCTAACTGGGGTGGACATGGAGGGAAACGTACTTTACATGAAAATTCATGGGTAGTTGCACAGTTAATTTGAGGGGGTGGGTCATACAGAGTAAATCATACATTTCTGTCTTCATATGCAATAGAGCAAAACTATATATATATATATATATATATATATATACACTCACCGGCCACTTTATTAGGTACAGCGGTTCATTTTCTTGTTAACTCATACAACTTATCAGCCAATCACATGGCAGCAAATCAATGCATGTAGACCTGGACAGGACAATTTATTGAAGTTAAAACCGAGCATCAGAATAGGGAAGAAAGGGGGTTTAAGTGACGTTGAACATGGCAATGTTGATGGTGCCAGATGGGATAGTCTGAGTAGTTCAGAAACTGCTGATCTACTGGGATTTTCACGCACAACCATCTCTAGGGCTTACAGAGAATGGTCCGAAAAAGAAAGAATATCCAGTGAGCGGCATTTGTGTGGACGAAAATGCCTTGTTGAAGTCAGAGGTCAGAGGAGGATAGGCATACTGGATCAAGATGATAGAAACTCACCAGTAACTCAAATGGTTGGCTGGTTGCACAAGGGCAGGGGCTCCAGACCCCCCCCGAGTGCTAGTGCCCCACATTCTTTCTGCCGCCTTCCTCCCGCTCCACCTTCCCCTGCTATTAGAAACAACTGAGTATGCCTTTGAGTTATTCCACCAGGGTTTTTTTTTATAGCATAACGATTCTTGTTACAGCAAAGAGCTAAGAAAATTGAACTACTCACAGTTCCCGTGTGCATAAAAGCCTTTATCTTTTGACTTTCAAAATCCCAGACGCTCCTTAAGTCCTCTCTTTAGGGTCAGCACTGAAGCCAAAATCTCTCAGTCAATTTACCAGGCGGCCAAGTCGTCATTATTTTGCACATACTGCCATGATCTTACCATCATTAAAAAATCCTCCCTTACATAACCAAGGACGCAATACATTCTGAATGAGGGCAGAAGACAACCGCATGTTCGTACACAAGCACTCACACTGTTGTATTTATTTATACGTTTTCAAATGCTTATTTACTTTTCCGTTTGGGGATGGAATGAAAGGAATGAATGTTCAATAAGCACACGCCAGGAGTAAAATATATTCAAACGGTGCCCTATTTACAAAGGCTGGAGAGTTTTCTCTCCCACAGCCGTCACATGTTTGTTATGCGATATAAAAAGGAGAGTGAGCGGCAACTCTAGAGACCTCATCCACAGATGATATGCGCCAAGTGGAATCTTTTTATAGCAAGTGTAAACACATTAGCTCACTGCATTAAAGTCAACTCAAAATCTAGTTGTCAAATCTGCACTCAGGATAGATAGATACTCCATGTCGCCATTGACAAAAGGTGAAGGGGGGCTTCTGCGTTTGGGTTTTTTTTGTTGAGGAATAGGCTGTTTTAGGGAGTACAGTAGAAGAGGGTTTGTGTGTACTTATGCAAAATGCTGTGTGCTGCTCCAACACCTGTGTGCAATGGAGTGCGTCTGTGCTTTTGGTCCGAGCTGCCAGACGGCTGCTATCTTGGTGAGTCAGACGGCCAAGGGAAGCTGCCGGTCGTTTGAAGTGCTATTCTCTTCCCAAAGTCCGATCCGCCCATGAGGAAATTTGTCATGTTGTTCCACCTTTCTGGTTCCTGCACGGTGAGGCTGAGGGGAAGGACATTTGTCCCTATTTGTTGCCGACATCTCAATACACACACATTTGTGTGTAACAGACCATTGAAGGTAACTAAGAAATTGCTTTGGCCTTGGCTGTGAAATCATTTTATCTCCCCGGTTTGGAAGAGAAGTGGGCCAAGCAGTCTTTCTTCCTTGCCCAATTCTTGACAGGACATACTTCATCATCTATCCGCCTGCCCTTTAGCCATTTCTGCACTGTCTACCTTTTGCCAAATCTCTCATTTTCTTTCATTCAGTCTTCATCTAATGCCTCGTTTCCACTGATCAGCACAGTTCAGTTCGGAACAGTAACCCTGGATCTGGCTTGCATTTCCACTGCCTTCAGCGCCCTTACTTGGTGGGGTTTAAGCTGGACAGTGATGACAGCGATCAGAGATCATATAGTCTATGGATCAGAGTACCTAACTATGGTGGCATCATAGCAGTTGGGCATCATGTGGACCCTTTGGGATGGATTGGTACCCAGAAGAAAGGCTGACAGAAATGGGTGCGGTTTGGCTGGCTCATTTTGGTACCCTTTCTACCATGTGACAATGGAAACTAAATAAATGTGTGCCTAGCCGTACCCAACTGCTCGTGGAAACGAGGTTTAAACCTGCCCATCATTCATTCTGGCTTTGATGAAAATGACATCGACAGATTCCCACTCCCTACTTCAGAAACCTTTATCTCTCATTGAAACACCTGATCATCTATATCCATTCACCCTCCTGATTTAGCCTCAACCATCCATGTTCTCCTGCTCCATCTAACAATATCTACCCAGGGCAGACAGTGGATGCTGGTGGAAGCTCTTGTCATTCCATCTGAATTTAATTGCTTTTTTTCATTGGTTAATTAAAGTCTCTCTCTCTCTCTCTCTCTCTCTCTCTCTCTCTCACACACACACACACTTACCGTCTCTCACACTCACACTATTAACACAACTCCGTTGAGATCCATTATATCCCCTGGCGTGTAAGTAAAAAGGGGGAAATAGAAGTAGAGTGAAAGAGAGACATAGGTGGCTAGAGATAGAGAGCGAGAGAGAGAGAGCATATTGTGTAGAGTCAGAACGCCTCGAGAGTGATTCAGCCATTGTTACTCATCCCCTCCTTGTTGCAAGAGGGCTCATGTCATGAGTATTTTAAGTGCTCTCCATTCCGTTGTTCTTCTTTAATCCTGTTAGATAACTCTCTTCTTCTGTCCTCCTCCGCTCCCTGCTGCTGCCCACTCAGCAAACGGCCAGTCTTATGCTCTCTGCCACAAATAAATAATAAAGAAATAAAAAAAGGCTTGGGTTGTACCTATAAGCAAGGTAGTAAAAAGGGGGAAAACGGGAGAGATAAGATGACTAAGATGTGGTGGGTAGTACCGGTATAGGCGTTTGGAGAAATGTAGTGTGGCCGCATGTGGGCTCATTTATTATGAGGAGCGATGAGTGTGGACGAGTGCCAAGATGGTGGCGAGTGAGTTGTGAAGTGGGAGCCTGCATGCAGTGTGTAGTTTAAGAGGCACACACACCACAGAAGGAACAGAATGGAGTTTGGGTTTTGGGTTTGACAGAGAAGGTGTTGAAAAATTCATAGTGTAATCTCCAAAATAGCAAACGCGGAGCGACTTGTGAATGCGCATGAACACTTTTTCTTTTTCACAGTGCAGTCTAAACTCGTGGCTCATGCACGCACAGGAAGAATGAGTGAATGTTCTGACATGAAAGTACCTTCTGTTACCTCAAAAACAAAGCCCCCATGTTCCCCATCCTCTGCTATATATAGGATCTCATGATGAGAGGTTGAATCACACAGAATGCCCTCTTGTATGCCAAATCATAAGTGATGCAATCTTTCAAACCTGCCTTGTAACCGCACCATTCAAAACATGGCAAACACTCCATCAACCTCACTTGAGCAACTTCAACTTCACAAGAAATACATTTCCCAGAAGCTCCCCCATTGCCCCCTTCCCCAGGCCAGGCCCATCATTTACATGAGGGCAGTGAAAAATGAGGGGAGTTGTAGAGCGGGGAGCATGGAACTGTAGTTCATTTGCCAGGATGAGGTAGCCACTTAGCGCAGGTGAGGTGGGGCAGACACATTCCTGCTGCAGCTCCTTACATTAAAAAAAAAAATGGGTCATGAGAGTAGAGGAAAAATTTGCCAGACCAATAGCACAGACTAGTGGCAGAGGCTTAGAACTGCATGCTCCGGTCCGTGCTGTGGATTTAAGAGTCTTTTCGCTGAGGAATATTCAGCAGCTCCTTTTCTTTCAGCCATCACCGAAAGTGGATCATTTGACTTTGATACGTGGCACACCATCATTAGCAATCACTTAAACAAGCTTAACCCTCTTCATTCATACTCTGACCACCTCTTTTACTTTACAAATTCCACTCTTCCACACGCTGCCGAACGGAATTAAAGGGATAGTTCAGTAATATTAAAGTGGGGTGTTTATGAGGTACTTATGCTATGTAAGGCTGTTACCTTCTGGAGATGGTGATCAATGTAATCACTGTATAAAGGGGTTTGGGAAAGACGACGCTGTAGCAGAAGTCAGCCTTGTAATGTTGCGCATTGGGCTAGCAGAACAATAGTGACTGTGCAAATCGCCATCTCCATATAATACCAGTCTAACTATGCATTAGTACCTCATACAACCCCAGATCAAATATACTGAACTATTCCTTTAACGATGCACTATATGCAGTTTTAGACAAGGGGAATTTTTTCACATTAGCATAACCAGAAGTACGTTTACAAAATGTTTTTTTCTCTACATGTAATTCTTAGTATTGAATAATTCTATAATCATAAATCGGAAAACACAATTATTTTGAGGAACCTGGAACCAAAGATAAGACTAGAATATGTCTGTAAACCAAACTGTGGGCCCTGCTGCTGTAAACAGTGGGAAACAATACATTTCAGGAATCTTTCTAACTTGAATTTGTTCCTGTGAGGAAAGTTTGTTTATTCAGTTTTGAGAATATATACCTTAGAACATGTTCACTTCTTCTGACACACCCACAATTACATAGTGTTCCTTTAATTCAATACAAAGAGGAGGTGGGCTGGGCATGCCCTTTTGCGGAGAATACATTTGCATGACCCAAAAATGCCCTTTCTCTTCTCCGACTCCATAAATCAAAGGGATAGAGAGAATCCCCCGACGCCCTCCGTTCTTTGTCCTCAAAGGTGATAAATTGATCCCTGGTCGGCTAATAAGCAGAGGCACAGGGGACGGCCCCCACAACTTCCCAAAGATTTATGCGAAGACAAGTGGATTTATGGGAGGAGGAAATGTGAGCGATCTGCAGAAAAGAATAATCTAGTTACTTTTCATTCATCCTCCGAGTACTTGTCAGATTTTGGAGGAAGTCCTAAGGGAGTCCCGGGGTGTTGAAGAAGTAATGTATCAGGACAATAGTGTTTGTCATAGGAGCCTGTGCGATGACGATGGAATTACCTTGCTTTTGATTGATGAACATGTGTTTCCAATTACACCGGATCTCAATTCAAGTGTGTTATGTGCCCCCACTGCCTTCTGCAATGGCTCACAATCGGATGCGACTTTGAGTAGATTTACCATCCCTTATTTTTTTTTATAAACCCTGATCTAATAACAGATCCGATCGCTGAATAATACTAATATGAAACTCGAGCATTCTTAGGTTTGTCAGCAGTTTCACTGGGTGAAACTGGGTGCCTTTCTCTGTATCTAATTCTCCCACTTTAGCCATAATGTGTTTTCCCTCTCCCCATTCTTCCTCAATGCATCTTCCGGTTTCATACTCGGTTTCATAATTTCATCTGATCTCTCACCATTTACCCTCTGTTACACTGACCAGCTGAGTTCGCTACAGCACAGTTCGGTAGGGCACGGTAACCTTAGATCTGGCTTGCTTTTCCACTATAACGACAGTACCCTTTCCTGCATAGGCAGGGTGTATGCCGGACGATGGTATCAGCGGTCAGAGTATATACAGCCTATGGGCCAAAGCCGTTGAACTGTGCGGACCTATTGTGATATTGTAGCAGCGGGACACAGTGCAGCCCACTAATACATTAAATGAAGAGGAGAAACTTCACTACAGAATAAACCAAATTTGTCGATATAGTCCTCTAAACACAAGACTCTCTCGCTCAGAAATTATGATTTTGTGGAGCAATCAACACACTGCAGTGTGCAACTCCACCCTTTTGGGGAGGCTTGGTCCCCCAACGACAGCGTACCAAAAATAGTGCAGCACATTTAGCTTATTTTCGTACTCCTTCCCAACTTTTGACAGTTGAATCGCAAACAAAATGCGCGCCGAGATACACCAAACTGAGCCACACCTCTCAGTGGAAACCACAGGCATTTGTCTCCCCATCGCTCGAGCCTATACTCGTTTCAGAAACTGGACCTCCTTTGGCTTTCTCTCTGTCTACCAGACACTCTCTCTCGCTCGCTCACTCACTCACCTCCCTGCACCGCCAGCGTGCTTATCCTGTTGTGTTGATGAGGTATTTGAACGATTACCATTATGCAAGCAGAGCAGATTATGATAGCCTTTGGGGAGGAGCGCTTTGGCACATGATGGAGAGTTTTCGGCATGGCAGGAAACTCTGCTGATAAGAGGGCTTTGATTGCATATGAGGGAGAGGTACCACACAAAGATGAAGTCAGTACTCACTTATTCTGCACCACCATCACCAGCAGCAGCCTTCCACTGACTGCTTTCAAGGAGAAAGATGGAAATGAAAATGTAGTTTGCTTCAAAATTGTCTCTAGTACATGTGTGCCCGAGGACAAGCTTGACTCAGGATAAAATGGGGTTATTTATAAAGGACAATTTTGAGATTTTTGTCTATTTTGCTTCCATGATATCTACAAGTTCAAAATGTTACCCTTTTCACCTGCAGTGTCTCGCAGAGTGAAAGGACATCAACTGCCAGTTTTATATAGCCTGGTCCTACCAGACCATTGTACTTCATTTAATTTGTACAGAAGGTCTGGAATCGCTCAATTGACAAAGTAAACGCACTTGAAGGCGGGTGTCTGTTGAAGTTTAAAACTATTGGAAGTGCCCAGAGCCACTCTGGATCTGCCAACCAATCGCATAACGTTTGGTCGTGACGTATGTCATGCGCAAGCTTCTAACCTCAACTTAAACTGGCACACAACCTCAACAACCCAGACTGACTACTGAAGGGGAATGAAAATCGAGCGGAAGTAGGTAGGCGGGTGGTGCCAGGCTAACTTTTATAACATACGCATCAATAAAAAAAATGTCATGCAAACTATGCACATACATCATAAGTGGAAGTTGTTGCTTCTTGAATTGATTTATATAATGTATACCTTTTTGAGTTTGGATGTATCATCTCACTGAGACAGCTGAAACAGCAAGTGTGATACCCCGTCAACATCAGGCTGCCTATTGCAAACGTATGCAAATGTGTCGAAGACATCAAACCTTCTGCCGCCCCAAAGTGTATCTTTTTTGGGGGTTGCATGACGAACGAACAGACGCATGATGTGCCATATTACTAATTCCATCTACGCCTGACAGTGAAACTTCCCTGTGCCACTGAGACAGCTGTTGGTTCAGAGAGAGAGAGAAAGAGATAGAGATTGAGAGACAGAGAAATGGAGAGATAGATAGAGAGAGAGAGAGAGAGAGAGAGGCAGATGACTTCTCAAATGCTAATTTTTTCTAGCAGGCTTGTTTGGGCACAGTGCACCAGAGCTGACGAGCTGAGCACGGAGTTTTTGACACAATGGTGTCAGACGCGGGACTGTGATGTTCTTGCTCGCACAATTGAATAGCATCGCACCTGCTGGCAATCAACGCAGACACAAACAGAGCGTTATCAAATCTGCGTGGCAATTAGTGTGTTAGGGGAGCGCTGCAAAGCCTAATGACACATTTGCATTACATTGTTTCATTACCCTCAGATTCCGGGACATATGCTGAATCCACTGGAACTGCAGAAACAATTTGGAAATGGCAGTCATTATTTAGCTATCCGTTTTTCAAATTATACGGTAGTGTTATTCAATTCTGATCAATCACATTTCTTCAGTCACTTCTAAGTATTTTAAGAAGAGCTGAGTTGCATTTTTTAAAACAAGCAGGAAGGTAAAGCCAGTCTAGCTAAGGTAATGTGATATTTGCTGTCTTGAGAGTTGTTATTCACCTCATCTCTCGCTTAGAAATGATTGAACAGATGGGACCCTCGTTGTTTTTTTCATGCCATGCTGTCGCAGTGCCGGATAAAGTCTAGTGCTCTCCTTTTTAATAATTCAAACTGTTTTACTGAAATGTGCTGTACAAACTAAGAAATGTACAAACTTTAATCATATAAATGCATAAAGATCGGTCCTAAAGCGACTCTAAAATGTTGTCTACAGTGTACAGTACTGTTTACTGCACTGAACTGCAGACAGACAGAAGTCAGCAAATAGCTTCTGAACACTGAGTATAGCATTAAAGGAATACTTCACCCATACGGAACCAGCGTTCTATCATTATAAAATAACTATTATAATATAATGAATGAGGTTTTTCTTCCCTCAGTCTTCCCTTAGTCTTCCCTTGGCCCAGCTGTCCTGTTAATCCTAACCCTTACTGTGATGTCACAAGAAGGAAACTGTAGGGTTAGACAGTGAGACCATAAAACACTCTTTCTGCCTTTTCTCAGGCTAAGATGATCCGATTTCATTTTGTTTTGCACATTTATACTAAATAGGATCTCCGAGTTCAATACACCTTCATATTCCAACTGGTGAAGTAGGCCTTTTTAAGCAACTAGATTACTAAAAGTATTGTGTATATTATTGGACATTGCACAGTTCTGAATCAATGCTCATATTCCCTTGTGACTGCTATACTGTATGTGTAAGTCAACGTTTGATAATCATGTGGTAATATTACCTTTATTAGGTGATAATTGTTTTCATGTTTTTTTTTCTTCTGCTGCTAGCAGTCAAATTAGTTAATGCAGGGTTTCATTTTGGCCATATCACCCAGTCTTGACGTAAAATTGCATTATATTTTATGGTTGAATCACAAAAAAAATTATAGGGTTCATCATGATGTGTGCAATTTGCCAGCAATAACGTGTTAGACATTCCAGTCAGGTACTCTTCTGTCACAGTATAACTTTCAAACAGTAAATTCAGTGGACCCCTGAAGTGGTGCCTCAACTATGACTTGAATATACATTATTCAATACAATAGTAAAGTTGTAACTGGAAAGTTTAGTTGACATTTCTAAAGCATTACTGTATACTGCCACTTTTTTGTCACCGACTTGAAGCTTGGTTTTACAGTGATCTTGTAATAAACATTGAACGAACCCTCCATAGCACAGTCCATCACCTTTAGCTGTTTATACAAACCATAGTTCTTTATACTTTGTCAGCAGGGAAAGTGTCTTGTTAATGACCGGCCGTTTATGACTCGGTGTGAACTTTCTCAACATCCAATCATAGCAATTAAAAAAAGAAGAGAAAAAAAGGAAGAGGATTGGATTTTTTCTTCCTCTAACTGCTCCCACTTGACTGGCACTTTTAGAAGTCGTATATGGATAAGTAATATCTTCACCTGCACCTCAACATTCTGCTGGGTTTTATGAGTTGAGCCGGTGTCTCTGTTGGTTACTGTTTCGGAGGTGAATGTCATAAACGGGGCGATTTATGTCCGGAGTGCCGCCGTGAATGCTGATGCTAAATGTCAAGAGAGCAGAGATACTGTCCGCTTTGACTCACATTTTAATGGAAACTGTTAAGTCCACAACTGCAAGTCCTCACTCATGCACTTTACAGTATGCACTAACACAGGCCGAAGAGTTAACATAACTGGCAGTCTGACTATACTGTAGAATGGCATAATACTAAGATGGGAGGGTAATTCTGCTCCTTGTTACTCTCAAAGCAGCGTTCACATACTTTCAGCCTCTTACATCACATCCCTACTCTAATTTGAGGTCTAAGTGCACTAAGCTTGCTGCCAGCGCTATAGCTAATTGTCATAGTGAGGGATGCAAACATCGTTAGCTATCGGTCTTCTAGTAGTTTTTTTTTGCACTTTTGGTAACATATTATTCAATACAAGTACATGACTTGCACAACAGTTTTCATCTGCACAACACCGGCTCATATTGTGCTTCATTGATTACTGCACCACCTACTTTTTTTTTCTAGACTTCCAAGTCACCATTGTTAAATTTATGGACATTTTAATTGCTATAGACAGGGGCCCATTAGTGAAGCTTTTTGGGTGGCCGTGGCTATGTTTCTCTCACTCATTAAGCTTATTATACAAGCTAATTAATCAGTATGCTTGGGAATGGGTTGCGCGGGGAGCCGCTGCTCTTTGTTGGCTCGCATAATGAAAGGAGTTCATTTTTAGATGGATAAGGGGAGGGGGGGGATAGAAACTTTGATCTCTAAAGTAAACATGGGATTTTTGCATATCAAGTGATTCGGCATAGTAGAAAAAACAAGTAGATAAAGGAAGCGTGATTACAGATGCAAAAAAAAAAAAGTCAAACTAGATTCACATTTGTAGCCCTTTGAAGATGAGCAATGTTTCATGTGCACCAGATGGAAGAGGAAGTGTGTGTGTGCTACGTTTGTCCAACGTCCAATTATCAGTTTCATTGTCATACAGGCAGAAATCTGCCAATCATTGGCCCAATTTCATACGTCTGCTCTCTTTCCATTCTTGAAACTAGCTTGGAAATGTATAAGATAAACAAGGGAGACCGTTTATATTGTGTGTGTGGGTGTGTGTGTGTGGGTGTGTGTGTGGGTGTGTGTGTGTGTGTGTGTGTACGCACTTGTGTACGCAGCAGTTGACACAATCAATTAAGGCTCCATGTATGCGCACTGTATGGTTGGCGTATACTGCACGTATCAGAGTGTGAGCGCGTATGTCGGCGCATATTCATTCTACCTTGCAGACAACTGAGGGTGTGTGTGAGAATGAGTCACTGTCAAAAATTATTACTTACAAGCAGACATTAACCAATCATCCTGCTATCCTGTCTTTTGAGTATGTGGTTGAAGACAGTGTGCGAGAGTCTATTCTTAGCACTCTCTCATTATGCACAACAGAAAATCACCTCTTCAAAGTACATGAAGCATGTTTACAAAACCTAATGGAACTGGGCTGATAACATAACACTGCATGGTGCTTGTCTGTCCACACAAACACGCACACACAAACACACACACGTCGTGCACACACACACACACGCGCACGCACACACACCTCAATATGTGATTGTGTACGCAAAACTTGACAATGCCCCGAACACACCGAAGCATGAACACATCCTGACCCCTCTCTCTCTCTCTATCTCTTTCTCCCCACACAGGGAGATTCTGAGGAGTTCTCTTCTTTCATCGCTCTGGTCCGAGGCAGCAATCGCCCATTGATTATTCCAAACGGGTAAGATCCACATTTTGTAAGCCCACGGTGAAAAAAAAAAATGACTTTGCTACATTTTTATTATTTGATAAAAGGGAGCACAAGCAAAATCTAGTTTCCAGTGCTCCAAATGTCAATTTTTTCCACAACAATCCACAATTTAATAATGTCAATCCATAGCAATCCAATCAAATGGTTCAAACAACTACAATGTTGTTAGTATGGATGGACGAATATAGAAAGGAATGCACATCCGCACATGATCTATTGTTCATTCGAAGGTTGTCACAAATTGCTTTTCTCGACTGCCTGACTTGTATTATCTGATATGGAATGATGCATGAGCTTGGTAAACAAGATAGGGTTTAAATTTCATTTTCAAAACCCGGCCCAATGTTGTTCTACAAATGCATTTTTTTTTCACTAGCTGTGTTTCCAGTCTTAATATAGTTAAAGGTGCAGTGTGTAATATGACATCATCAAGAGGTACAATTCTAGATCACAACAGTTTGTCTCTATGGCTCCCATTCAGAGGAGCAACAGAAATGATTAAAGAACATTCTAACTGGTAGTTCCGATGGACACAGTGTGGCCAACTGTTCCATTCTGTGCTTCTGTAGAACTGCTGACATTCCAACCATGACGCTTCCAACATGGCGGCGCACAGGACTGGGCCCCCCTATGGAGAAATACGGAGATAAAAGAGACCCTTTCTAAGGGAAAAAATAAATATACCTATATAAAACAAAGATTCAGCTATTATGCACTCAATTAACTGTACCTATGGATATTATTATTATTATTTTCTGCCAAGTCTGCTATGAAAAAAAATCTAAAAATTCTACATACTGCAGGTTTAAGAGCGTACCAGTCAATTTGACCAGCGCCAGTGATGCTGTGTGTTGGCTACTGTACTGGACTGATGGGTAATCGTTTAATATATCTTGGAAAGCTCTTTATAGCCTAATGACATTTATAAAGGAGGCTAATGGTGCCCTCTGGAGTACAGCGATATCTACTGCTGCTGCTGCTTCTTTGCTGTTTGAGTACAATTTCACATTAAGACTGATGACGCATATATTTGCAGACTGGTGAGGGGCTCTTTGCACATTGCGGAAGGCTGAACACACGTAACCTTGTCTGTTTGCGTTTGTATACAACAATATTTAACGTCCATTATTTCAACATTTTTAATACGCTGAACCAAACACCTCAACTTCTTAAGCACTTACATCAACTGAACTTTCCATAATCAGTCTTAGCACTATTGCGAAAGTTATTACACAAGGATTTGCTCATATGTTGTTAGTTGTCTGATTTATGAGACTTTGTGTTCTGAAAAACATGAAGAAATACCTTTTTTTAGACCTGTACATAGTATTTTTTGATTTATAAAATATAAAAAGCAAAACCCCAAATTGGTTCTGGAAAAAAATGTTGGATACTTTGAACTCTGGCTATATCCAACATCTACATTGTAAGTTGTTTAAAGGAATGCAAATGTACACATCATTAATTAGATAATGCCAAATGTGTACATTTTTGTCAAACATTTCTGAGGAAATAAATAAATTGTTTTAACGTTAGTAGTCAAATGGTAAAGTTGCATGGTGATTTCTATAAGTTAAAATGTTTACCTTGTTTACCTTCATTTCAATAAATCAACATGTGGTACTAACTCATCGTCCTTATCATTACTATACTCTTGTTTCGGATGGGATAATTAAAAGTACAGCTCATGTCCTTTGCTACCAGCGTAGCGGTTGTGTTGTTTTGTCAGATCGATGAGCGGCCGTGTGGTTTCTCCCAAAGGACTTGCGGGTGCAGCAGTAATTGGAGCGCTTGTTTTGCTGCGAGTTAGTGTTCCCGGGGCAGAGGCCAGCCACGCAACCAACCCAGAACAGAACAGTCCTATGTCCATAGGGGTTTTCCAATGAACTTATCAAATGCACCTGCGAGGAAATAAGTTTTGCAGTGTGCTATTTTTGGATCATGTTATGGCAGGGCTTTTTTATTTCTATCCTAGTATCTTGTTATCCGGACGCGAGGCCCCTCACTTGTATTTATTATATCTACCAACTGCTTGAGTATATTCCCAAGTGTGTTAAATGCAGTGTTGGACAAATTCTTCAGAAGTACAAATAACAAATATATTTTATAACGTATTTCAATTATTTATCAACCCTGGCCCAAAACTGAACCCCCCCCCCCTTTTTTTTCTCTTTTAACTGTTTATTTGTGTTCATTATGTTATTTAGTCGCTGCTTGTTTTTTTTTTTTTTGTTTTCTGTGGAATTTTCATGTCAATTTGTATGCATTTTTGTGTGAATGCTTGTTGTTGTTTTTTTTGTGTGAAAAATTAAAAAACCCAATAAATAAATGAAAGAAAGAAAAAAAAGTACAAATAACAAACTGTAAGAAATACTCTGGTACAAGTAAATGTTCTGCATTGAAAATGTAAAAATATAATCAGGAAAATCTACTTAAAGTATTAAAAGTTAAATAACTGTATGCAGAAGTGACTGTACTAATATATTATTATACTCATGCGTCCTTAACATGCTTTGTAGCTGGATGAGATTGAGCCATTTTTTTATGGGACTGATAATACATTTTATTTTTGTGGATTTAAGTATTTCTTTAAAGAGGACCTATGATGCTTTTTGACTTTTATGACCTATAAACGTTGTTATGATGATTCATAGTCATGCTTAACCATACTAAATTATCAAATAATGACTTACATGCATTTCGACGTATTCCCTGCTGACCGTCTGGGGTGTCTGTGCAGAGCACTAAACACTATTCTAGCCAGTCGAGAAGTCACGTGTTCAAAGCGGTCTACCCTTTCATAATTCGTGATGTCGCATAAAAATTTGTGACGTGACCACGCGGATGTTTCCATGTATGGTAATGCTGTCACTTCCCTGTTCGCGTCTGCCTCGCGCCCTTATAGGTCCATGCTCGCGCTTCCCGCCACTGAAAGTGTTCCGGAAGGAAGGTAACCAATCACAACGGAGTGGGGTTTGCAAGAGGGGGGGAGGGTAGCGGAGATGGCCGATGCACAGGCGGAGGGAGCGGAGATTGCCGAAGCACACACACTCAAGTGTTGACAGGACGTGCTGGATCGCCAAAATAAGAGAAAGAGCTTCCCGAAAATCTACATAGTTTTTTGTGATGTGATTCGTGTCAGGTTGCTCTATAGCAGTGTAAAACAAGAAATTAAGACCAGAAAAGTAGTATAATAGGTCCTCTTTAATGTTTTAAAAGTTTTGCTTGGTTAAAAATGTAAATCCTTAAAAAGAGTATCTCCTCAAATTAGAGAAACTGGAACCATGACAATTTGGCATATTTTGCTATTAAAAAAGAACTATTATCAAAATAGTCACTAGGAAATTACATAGTATCAGTCTTGTTATGAAATAATCGACTAATGTCTCATCTGTGCTAGTAGGCCTACTTATGTTAGGTAGTATACAATATGAAATGAATTCTCCGTTTAATGTGCAAGAATCTTCATTTATAAAGTTACTTACCGTATATTATCAGATACATTTAATGGAGTAAAAAAGTGCAACATTTCCCACTTGTGGAGTACTATAAAGTACTGTAGCATGAAAACAAAAGATTCAAGTAAAGTACTAGCGCCTCAGACGTATACTTAAATACAGTACTTGAGTGAATGGACTTAGTTACAATCCCCCTCTGGTTAAATGGGTTAAAGGGGCAATGATTCCTCTCACTCAGAGCCTAACACACAGACAATGGCCTCTTTCCCTCATGGCAATCACTGTGAAAATCTGTGACCATTTGTCGCAGGCACCGGTGGCAAAGTGATTTGAATTAAGGATGACACCGACAAATGTACCTTCAGTGGGGAAAGGCAAGGCGAAAAAACAGTTAAGGACAGACAAGCGAGTTAGTCTAACAAATTTAGACCTGAAGTATTGTAAATGACAGCGGCAAAATGGTCACTATAAAGTTTCCTGGAGCGGCCATTTGACTGCCCTGTTCAAGAGCCATTAAGACATTTATACATTTCAATTGAATCTGCCGTTTCTTCTCTTTAAGTCTTAAAAAAAACGCTTGTTAAACTGATGTCGCAGCGCATTTTTATGTGCGAGTGCGTGGGTGCCCTACACCTGTCAGCTGTGTTGGATGAAGCAGAAATCGCAGCGGCAAGCAACATGCGACCTGGATTAGAATAGCAATGAGTTCAGCAGCCAAAACAACTTTTCCCTAAAAACTGCTTAGAAGAAATGAAAAGTGACCTTTTTAGAAGCGGAAAATGTGATCTTTTTTAGAATCAAGGATAGCCTAATATGAATTGTAAATCATAGTAAAGTACTGCTTTGTTAAATGATGGCTCCTAATGTTAAAATAGATTAGATTTATATTGTATTCAGTACATGTTTTAATGAACCCTTATATATAAATATTGATTTTAATCTAATCTGTTCTGTGGTTAAGGCATACTGTACTGTAGGGGTCTTGCAGTACCTTATAGGTTAATTATCATGTTCAAGGATACTTCAATGGGTTTTGATATCCATGGGGTTTAAAGAAGGCCATCCTTTGGGATGTGTGGTATGACCTAACTGATTAGCGATCCATCCTGCTACTTCGTAGGGTCAGGCTACCGGATATGATTGTGTTTCCATGCTTCTTAAATTTGATATATCATCTTAGGGCTAGGAAAAGTGTGTGTGTGTGTGTGTGCACGTGCATGTGTGTGTGTGTGTGTGTGTGTGCTTGAGTGCGCTCGTCTGAGCATGTGTTTGTGGGCCAACCCCGGCTGAGATGATTTATTATACCGCTTGAAGGGACTTGTACTTTCATGAGGTCACATGAGTAACATGGCAGTCAGGCATAACACACTGTTCTCTTTGGCCCTGCTGGCGGCCAACGTAGCTAAAACAGATTCCAGTGTGCACACATTCAGGTGCAGGGCTTAATATATATTCATTGCATACACTCACACACAGACAGATGCCCACAGACACACACACACACACACCCACACTAACACACAAACAAAATCAAATACTGTAATCCAGGCTTAATACTGCTTTATCACCTGCACATGAGGCATACAGTATGCAAATGTACATAAGCTGTTCCAAAGGCATGTCAGATTTAGGGCCCATCTTTAATATGCCTTTTCGGAGGTTAATTTCATGCAAATACACCCTCATGAGTTGGAAAAAGCTTAAGATATGTTTTTCAAATAACACAAAGGGAAAGTATTGGAGATGATAAGTGGAGTCTTTTAGATTAACCTTGGATGATCAGTGTTTCCCGCAGGATTTTTTTCAGCAGGGGTGGTGTGGTCCCCCGAACCCTCTAGGGGGGTCCCCTCGGACGTTTTTTTTGTACCTTTTTCAAATGGAATGCATGAATCTGGTGCACTTTGAGAGGAGAATATGCACTTAAATCCCATTCAAGGAGTCTTGTGTATTACTATAGATAGGATAATTGATGCTGACTCTTAAACAAGTTTAACCCTAGCCCCAAAGCTATTTTTGAGATGTTATGGTTCGCCTGGATTTATTCTCTTATTAAGATTGCATTCATCACCCCTTTAACGCACAGCAGTCAAGCTATGAACATCATTTATTTGGGCCACAACCTGGACTATAAGAATGTGTGCTGCAGTGATTACTTTTGAATAAGAAATACCAATTACATCAAGGGTGTTAAACTATAGGTCCTTCTCATATAATTAGCATATTGTGATAAAGTTCAATATTTTCTGTAATGTACTGATAAACATTAGACTTTCATATATTTTAGATTCATTACACACAACTGAAGTAGTTCAAGCCTTTTATTGTTTTAATATTGATGATTTTGGCAAAAAAGTAAAGAAAAACCAAAAATCCCTATCTCAAAAAATTAGCATATTTCATCCGACCAATAAAAGAAAAGTGTTTTTAATACAAAAAAGTCAACCTTCAAATAATTATGTTCAGTTATGCACTCAATACTTGGTCGGGAATCCTTTCGCAGAAATGACTGCTTCAATGCGGTGTGGCATGGAGGCAATCAGCCTGTGGCACTGCTGAGGTGTTATGGAGGCCCAGGATGCTTCGATAGTGGCCTTAAGCTCATCCACAGTGTTGGGTCTGGTGTCTCTCAACTTCCTCTTCACAATATCCCACAGATTCTCTATGGGGTTCAGGTCAGGAGAGTTGGCAGGCCAATTGAGCACAGTAATACCATGGTCAGTAAACCATTTACCAGTGGTTTTGGCACTGTGAGCAGGTGCCAGGTCTTGTTGAAAAATGAAATCTTCATCTCCATAAAGCTTTTCAGCAGATGGAAGCATGAAGTGCTCCAAAATCTCCTGATAGCTAGCTGCATTGACCCTGCCTTTGATAAAACACAGTGGACCAACACCAGCAGCTGACATGGCACCCCAGACCATCACTGACTGTGGGTACTTGACACTGGACTTCAGGCATTTTGGCATTTCCTTCTCCCCAGTCTTCCTCCAGACTCTGGCACCTTGATTTCCGAATGACATGCAAAATTTGCTTTCATCCGAAAAAAGTACTTTTGACCACTGAGCAACAGTCCAGTGCTGCTTCTCTGTATCCCAGGTCAGGCGCTTCTGCCGCTGTTTCTGGTTCAAAAGTGGCTTGACCTGGGGAATGCGGCACCTGTAGCCCATTTCCTGCACACGCCTGTGCACGGTGGCTCTGGATGTTTCTACTCCAGACTCAGTCCACTGCTTCCGCAGGTCCCCCAAGGTCTGGAATCGGCCCTTCTCCACAATCCTCCTCAGGGTCCGGTCACCTCTTCTGGTTGTGCAGCGTTTTCTGCCACACGTTTTCCTTCCCACAGACTTCTCACTGAGGTGCCTTGATACAGCACTCTGGGAACAGCCTATTCGCTCAGAAATTTCTTTCTGTGTCTTACCCTCTTGCTTGAGGGTGTAAATGATGGCCTTCTGGACAGCAGTCAGGTCGGCAGTCTTACCCATGATTGCGGTTTTGAGTAATGAACCAGGCTGGGAGTTTTTAAAAGCCTCAGGAATCTTTTGCAGGTGTTTAGAGTTAATTAGTTGATTCAGATGATTAGGTTAAGAGCTCGTTTAGAGTACCTTTTCATGATATGCTAATTTTTTGAGAAGGACCTGTAATTTTCACAAAGGGCCACGATATGATAATCACACTAAGGGCCAGACATGTAGTTTACCGACATGCCTTCTTTTTAATCCAAAAAGTAAAAACAACATACCTATTATATTGTAAAACAACCTGCATACAGGGCAGGCTAGGTTTTGTTTCAACATTTGGCGGTACAAATTATAGGTGGGGGTATGGGGGCGCCCCCCCAGACATTTTCAACTTAAGTTAACACTTAATTTCCTGCATTCTGGTGGATAACATCCACAGATCAGTGCCTTTTCTAGAATGGAAAGACATTTTTTTTAGGAATCATGACCCAGCACCGGTGTAAACTATTGGTAATGAAATGCAAAGCCAGCACTGGAAACAAAAGGGATGGGCTATCAGTAGCTAGCTAACGTTAGCTACATAACACATAACCAGATAATGTTAGCATTCATCTTTAGACACTTGACACATTCAAATATCAATATTAGCATGCTATTTAGCCACATAGATTGGCCTATTTAAAGCCCTTTAGAAAACTGACATATTTTCTTTGATACAAGTTCATCAATTCATCGCTTAAAATCCTGAGCTGTAGAACTTTCAGCAGACATTCCTAGCGGTAAGCTGCGCGAGTGTCCACCTGTTGGGAGCGGGTTTGACCGTGCGGATATGACATACCGTAATTTTTATTTATTTTTTATTTATTCTTTTAACCTAAATTTATATGCAATTTTTTTTATAGCAGCGGCGGGAAAAATATAGCAGCGGCAGCCCGCTGCTGTGTGAACCTGGGGGAAACACTGATGATTATTTTTTAATACTAGGATTTGACCTTAGGGTAGAACCGCGATAATGTATTTATTTTACTGCAAACGTTGACACTGCACACATAAAAGTTATGGGTGTTACACTATGACTTACAGTGAATTCATATAAAGTGAATATAACATGCCCATCACTGACAAATGACAGTTTACATGACAACAGAGTGAGTGAAGCGGCAAACCCTATGTTTGCTCTTCTGGTTCCTTTAGGCAGAGAAAGTCTGACACACGTCCTTATTGTAAGCACGCACAGAGATCGTTTAGTTTGATGTTGAGTGTGATTTATTAAACGAAACTCCGGTTGACTTTCCAGTAAAAAACATAAAAAACTCAAAACAATGTCACTGATTAGCGGCCAAAACAGGGTTCTTACTATACAAAAAACAATACTTTTCTATGTGAAATAATATGAGGTAATGCGTGATCGTGAGCGTGGTCAAAAAACTGTTGGCTCTCTGCCTTCCAACCTGAGTGAAAGCAAAGTCCCTCCCCTATAAGGTAGAGCACGACACCACAGGTGACACACATTACCAATCACCACATAAGCAAGATGCGCTGATATACATATGAATAAACATGATTAATATTTACTACACTTAATTCATAAATCATAATTTGCCATAAACTAAAAATGTATTTACTTAAAATATATTAAACAAAAAATCTTTAAATGGCTCCAACATACCGGCCCCTAATTGTGATGTTACCACAAAACAATTACTTAAATTAACTATATGGAGCCAGATATGTACAAATATTAATCACTTAGGTTCTTCAAAAATATGTCAAGTAGCTTTACACTAACACATCACACCCAGCTTAAATATCAAAATTCACTACGACACAATTTACATAATCCCCACTTGAATTCCCCCCAAAGTTCATGTTGCATGAATGTCTCTTAGGCAGGGATAACCAGTCCAGTGAACGCGGAGTTCATGTATGCAAGGAAGGTGTGTGCAGGGCCATTTGTAGAGGGGCATGTATGTGTGTATGTGTGTATGTGTGTGTATGCACAGTGGCATTCTTCATGTTATTAAGCTCAGTTTTCAGCTTCCAAAAGCAAGCAGAGCTTATCAATGGGCCTTTGCAGGGTATTCGTCTTTGTTCGGACCAGAACACCTCGGACGAGGGCCCGGGAAAAGTCTTTACTACACGGCCAAGGGGCCATGAGTTCCTTGGTGCAGTTTCATCTACGATGACCACCACATCGTTGATGTTGAAGTTTCTTCTGGTGTTAGTCCACTTTTGGCGTTGCTGCATGAGTGGCAGATATTCCTTTATCCACCTCTGCCAGAACAGATCTGCGATGTATTGGACTTGTTTCCATCTCTTCCTGCTCTTCTTCTTCTTCTTCTTCTTCTTTGTCCAATTCTTTCTCAGCCTTCTTGTCGTTTTCTGTCTTTTCTTCACTTCCATTTCCCAAACTTTTCTTTTCTTTCTCTTCCTCTCGCCGACGTCTGACATCTCCGCGTCCTCATCTTCCTTCTCTGCCATGGCGTCGTACACCTGAACTCTCATCTCATCTCTATTCTTCTCGTCAATGTTTTCTGTGCCATCAACGTTGGAGTCCTTGAGCTTTTCTTCATCCTCCTCTTCCTCTGGTACTCCTTCCAGAGCATTACCCAGGACTAAGTTCTCGATCCGTGCCAAATCCAGCAGCGCTTTACCGCACTTGTCCGCCGTGTCTCCATACTGTTCTACTAGCATGCCGCCGGCGTCCTGCAGGGCGCTCACTGCCTCCACCACCTTGGCTCTGTGACTTTCAGGCACTGTTGTGGGTACCTTCTCTGCGTAGCCTTTCTGCAGCACATTTTCCATGAAGACCTTGTATTCTTCAGCATAGGGAAAGTCTCTCTTGAATTTCCCAGCCAGGTTCAATGTCCGCTGCAGTGCCACGTTGTAATTATTTGGCATGACTAGCTCTTTTTCTCGAAACGGCAGGGGCAAGATGTAATGTCCACTTTCAAACGCTTTAGAACTTTGGGCCAGCTCCATAAATCTCCTGTCCTCACATGACATCTCTTTCCTTTCCTCAGATTCCTTTTCTGGGAACTCTTGGTTGTACTGCCTGAGTAGCAGGTCCTTCAGATTTTCCATTGAAATGCGATTGACTGTCATTGATGCTGTATGTTTATCCATTGCAGATGAAGACTTGAGGGGCCCATTCACCACCCATCCGAGAAGTGTCTTCACTGCATATGGTCCATTACTCTGGCTGTTAATTATCTGCCAGGGTTCCATCGCTTTAGGAACATTCATTCCTATCAACATTTCAATGTCAGCATCAATCTCTTCCATTTGGATTCCACAGAGGTAAGGCCATTTTCTGAGTTCTGATTGGGTGAGTAGGTTTTCCTTTGAAACAGGGATTTTAGCTTGTGTGTAAACTTCAGGTAGGTCAATAAATTCATTTCCATCTAGGTTGCCAACTTCCAGTCCTGTGATCTCATAACAGCTCACATTGTTTTCCTGTCCCATCGTCTGCAGCAGAATGTCAGTTTTGCGTCCGGTCACATTCAGTTGGTTCATTAGCTTTTCAGTGCAAAATGTGGCCGAGCTTCCCGGATCAAGGAAAGCGTAAGTTTGAATGCACTTACTTCCTTTTGCAGCTTTAACTTGAACTGGAACAATAGCGAGAGCACATTCTTTACCGGCCCCTGTTGCATCATCAGCCGACACCTGTACACTGTTTATTGACGTCTGCTTTGGTGCTGGGGAATTGCGGTTTAGCAGGGGTTCCTTATCTGAGGTTCTTGTGTCAATATGTAGCAGGGTTGGATGTTTCCGCTGACATGTTTGGCAGTCTAGTTTTGTCTTGCAGTCTTTGCTCATGTGACCCTTCTTTAAGCAACCAAAGCAATATCCATTTATTTTCAAACATTCCACCTTTTCGTTGTGTGGCTGTGATTTAAATTTGAAGCAGTCCAGTAGTGTATGCTTGCCTTCACAGAAACAGCAGACAGCTGAATTAGCAGCATTAAAGTTGGTGTGTTGCCCTTTAAATGCATACTGTCTGTTGTCTTGTTTTCCAGGTGTTGCCACAGCTGTCACAAATGTACTTCTGCTTTTGAGTGTCCTTATTTCAGTGCTCCTGTTAGTTGGGGATATTCTTTGAGCAGGAGTTGGGTCTTTAATATCTCCAAATGCAGGGTGCAGTAAGATGTTAGCTTGATTTTCAATAAATTCAACAACGTGTCTGAAATTAGCTCGCATCTTTCTTTTCTGAAATTCCTCATATGCTCTTGACCGCCACCTCTCTCTAAGCTTGTAGGGAAGCTTGGATACAATGAGCTTTAAGGTGGATGTCACATCCAGCTCATCCATGTACTCCAAGTCCTGCATGGCGTTGTGGCATTCCCTCAAGTATAAGGAATATGTCTGAAGTGCATTCCCATCATCCGCTTTAATAGCTGTCCAGTTTAGCGCTTTATTCAGATAAGCATTTGCAATCTTCATTTCATCACCAAAATGTTTTGCCAACAATTGCATTGCTTCTGAATATCCTCTTCGTGCATCCATGTGCATACAGCTACGAACAAGGTCTCTGGCCTGACCTGCTGTAAACTGTTCAAGAAAGTAGAGCCTATCCTGGGAACTACTTGTCTTGTCCTCTATTAAGTACTTGAATGCATGCATGAAAGGTTGGTATGATAGTGGATCACCTTTAAACACTGGCACTTCTCTTTTAGGCAATAGAGACAGATTTTGTTGCATTATCATGAGCTCAGTGATATCCCTTTGACTTTTAACCATTGTGCTGATGTTTTCATGAGTGATATGACTGGTTGCAGGGTTTTCCAGGTGTGGGGTTGGAGCCCTTGTTGTCACTTGAGAGCTATTATGAATGCCACCAACCGTTCTCTGTAGTGGAGTTTTAGGCACAGCACCTAATTGAATGAATTCTAAAGCAGATGTGTCTGCAAATGTTTGTTCCACATTTTCCTGTTTGCTTGTTCCCTCAAAATATTCATTCATAGCATCACCATCAGACTCTGTTACATTTGGGTTTAGGAGTACTTTTATTTTTGCATCTGCTGCTGCAATTTCTCCATCCAGTTCCACTTTTTCCATTTTTGATTTGATTATAGTTTCCTGCAACTGCAGTGATTGTTGCTGCAACTGCAATGAATGTTTTTCCTTTAATGCAGCAGATTTTGCCTCCAGAGCTGCTTTCTCAGCTGAAGCCAGCCGAGCAGCAGAAGAAGTGGTTGATGCAGTTGTTTTCCTTGAGATGTTTGATATGCTGTCCAGTGGGTCAACCTTTAACTGTGCACTCTGTTCCCTTTTCCATGTTTTAACCTCATATGTTAAGTAGTTGAAGTTCATCACTCTTGGCTCATACCAGTCCAGAGTGTCAGTTTCTTTTTCCTCTTCTGATAAGAGCTCTTGAACAGCAATGTGCACCTTGTTAAACTCATCCACAGCTTGTTTGAATATATACATAGATTTATCAACATCATCAATATTTTCCCCTTCAGTCATCAAGGCTTTTGTTTCGTGCATTCTCCTTGTGCACACTCCCAGTTTCCCTCTGCGTGTCGCAATCAGAGATTTTAAGAGATCATCCGCTTCCGCGGCCGTTTTAAGTTCAGACATTGTCCCGTTTTATTGTAGTTTGATTTATTGATTTCCTCTTATTAGATCGCTTCCTTATTTATTTTGCTCCGTTCACTTTTCCACCGCGTCCGCGGGATGCGCGTTCACACAGAGCTTCTGTTGCCACTTTCCCTTTTGTCACTTTTTTTTGTTTAGCAATCGCATCATAGTTCATATCAAACAGACAGTTAGAACGGGGCTTTTAACGCGGATCTCATCCGCACATCCAAATTCACAAGTGCTTTTATAGTGCACGGCTCATCCATGGGTTTTTTTACTCACGGCTTCCAAACGAGCTGCGCGCGCCCGTCTTCCTTGTTCCTTTGTCCTCCAAAAGTTTGTCAGACTCGTGGAGTTTTTTGACTCTGAAGCGGCAAACCCTATGTTTGCTCTTCTGGTTCCTTTCAGGCCCCCAGGACTGTGCCTTCTCCGAGCAACCAGCATGGACATGTGGCCAACCCATTAGTATTGCATGGTGAGGGGTGGAGCTTATTTTCATACGGCCCGTAGGCAGATTTCCCTGTCCACACAGTACAAGCGGCGAACAAGATTGTGTCTCTGCAAAATTTTTCTGGATATCAATCATAGGCTCATACTTATCTTTAGACCATATACTATTAAAACTGAAGTTTTCTCATTTCAAAACGCCACCTCAAGCGTTTTATTAGCCCAACGGCTTTTAACGGCTTTCAGTTTGTTTTCGCCAGGCTAGATGCTACAGAACGAGAATGATTCTACTCCCGCCTCCAGTCCGCTACGCTTGCCGCCCTCTTTCTTGATAGGTCCATAATGCAGCTACGTCGATGCTACGTCATGCTTTGGGCCGTATGGAATTTCCGGATTATACTTCCTTGTTGCTTCTCTGCGCCTATGAGCAGCTTTCATAGGAATGAATGGGCGCCATGTTTCAATACGGTGTCCATTTCTTTATATGTCCATGGTTCCTTTAGGCAGAGAAAGTCTGACACACGTCCTTATTGTAAGCACGCACAGAGATCGTTTAGTTTGATGTTGAGTGTGATTTATTAAACGAAACTCCGGTTGACTTTCCAGTAAAAAACATAAAAAACTCAAAACAATGTCACTGATTAGCGGCCAAAACAGGGTTCTTACTATACAAAAAACAATACTTTTCTATGTGAAATAATATGAGGTAATGCGTGAGCGTGATCGTGAGCGTGGTCAAAAAACTGTTGGCTCTCTGCCTTCCAACCTGAGTGAAAGCAAAGTCCCTCCCCTATAAGGTAGAGCACGACACCACAGGTGACACACATTACCAATCACCACATAAGCAAGATGCGCTGATATACATATGAATAAACATGATTAATATTTACTACACTTAATTCATAAATCATAATTTGCCATAAACTAAAAATGTATTTACTTAAAATATATTAAACAAAAAATCTTTAAATGGCTCCAACAGTGAGGGAAGAGTGATAGAAATCAGTTTTTATGAGTTACATTTCAAAGCTCTAGTCTACAGCCACACAGGTTTTTTTGTCATATTGTGTTCAACATCAAAAGAATGGGTGAGAAGAAAACATGCAAGTGGGTCGCTTGCATACACAACGCTCCTCATGAAAGGAAAAAAAAACGACAACAAAATGAACGCATCACTTCTGACGTATTTTGCGCTTTGTCCCATAGGCTTTTTCAACAGATCATACATAACAGAATTGCTGAAAACACTTGTCTTTAGAAATGCATTTTATCCACCGACGTATAGAACTAAGCATCTCAGGCAGGCAGTGTGTAGTCGCCGGTTGGTTTTGGTGCTGCTTTTATTATTTTTTTTGGGGGGGGGCATTTTCAAGCTTTATTAGATTGTACAGAGTTGAAATGGGGAGACAGAGAGAGAGGGTGGATGACCTGCAGTAAAGGTCCACGGGTCGGATTTGAACCTGCGACCACTGCAACGAAGGCCAGAGCCAATATGGTACGCGCTCTATCCACTACGCCACCAGAGCGCCCCCTAGGTGCTGCTTTTGAGTGATATAAAGTGTGGCTACATTTCAGTCTTTTCAAATGCCTCTGGAAACCTGTTCTAAAATTGTAAAAATCAATATATGATACTAAAGTTGGGTGTCTCAATAT
Organism: Ammodytes marinus; assembly: GCF_949987685.1. Lineage (NCBI taxonomy): Eukaryota > Metazoa > Chordata > Actinopteri > Uranoscopiformes > Ammodytidae > Ammodytes > Ammodytes marinus. The sequence goes on from NC_137227.1 coordinate 3,006,568, forward strand.
GCTTTTACAAACATCTGATTGATAATAAATGTTCCTAAACAGTATAATACTTAAAAAATATATTTTTTTTACTGTCTAGAGTAGACTCGGGCCATATCAAACTGTCTCAATGGGGGCAGAGAATTGTGTATTGTGTAATAAGAACCAGTGCATAGCCCACCTAATTGAAACAAAGGTTGCGTTCCGAATCGCATACTTTCTACTATATAGTATGTAGAAAAAAGATTTAGGATGTCCCGATTCTTGTGGCCAGATTTAGGATGGTTAGAATACCCGGATGGTCTACTTCATGCGGCCAAGATTGTTAGTGTTGAAAAGTGCATCCTATTTGGGCGATTCTGACCCACAATCCAGTGCGCACGTGAAGTGACGTAACATCGACGAAGCCTATAGGTCCATGTTATGAAAACAAACGGGGATGCGACGGATATAAAAGCAAGAGGCAAGATCAAGGCGCAATGTTATGATGAAATAAGAGAGAAAAGTATGTCCCAATAGTATGTCTACTGCATCCTAACTAGATTCTTTTTATCGTCGGATGTAGTATGTAGAATAGAAAAAAGAAAGAGTATGCGATTCGGAACGCAACCAAAATGTCTGTAAAGTTTGATCAAATTTATTTGACAATATCTCTTATTTGGATTGAAACAGGTGCTTACTATCATGCCCAAACTCCCCAAATTACGTAGTTAGAAGGATTTTGTGTATTTGTGTTTACAGGGGCTTTTGATATGCATCGTATGTGTCATTTTTTCTGTCAAACTATTTGAGATGAAAAATCTTAATCCCACTGACTATATTTCTCATCTCCTAGGTGGGGGCAAAAAGGGGGCGTTCCTTTTGAGTGGTGCGTCGGCGAGGTAACAACCACGGCAACGGGCAGCATGGTGGCACCTGCATGAGCCCAACAGAGGAGGCTCATTGATTGGTGAGTTGAAGAAGTATATTCTTTCAACATCAACACACCACACAGTCAATAAGGCAGCGGATTGTTTCCCTTTTACACAACGTTTGCCTCATTAAACTTCCCATGTGTGGTAAGGTAATTTAATTAGGACGAAGGAAAGAAAAGAGCTTAATTGGCTAATAAGCAAGCACCAGCATATTTCTCTTTTGCTTTAAGCTTTTAATATGAAAAAAGCGGCTTTCATAATAAATTGAACCAGCATTTTCATTAAAAAAAAAACACAGAATGGTGTGGGAGAGCTTTTAGAACCCAAACCAGAGTCTTTTATATCCTTATTTTCAAAATGAGATGCGGATGGGTTTTATGAACTGATTGGAAAGAAACCGTTTTGATCCGTGGCCGACAAAAGCATGTATTTGAACGTTGTACACTGAACTGTGCAGTGTTTGTTCTACACATGTATTATATAACTAGGCTATTATAAGGATCATTTTATTTTATAAAAGAAAAAAAAAATTTCAGTGACCATATGTTTTCTTTGCACTTGTCTTTGACAAACCAACTTCTAAGTTTGTATTAAAGGTGACATTAATTACACAGTCTGAACTGAAAAGCCCTCTTAACAGAATCTAACAATTTTGATAATGTAAACAATATATATATTGTGTTACATTTAAAGTCATTACTAGCTGTTTTTGACTGGAGGGGATGGTTTCAAATTGATCCAGTTTTGAAATTAAACACTGATTTGCTCATTTATGTTACGGTTACGATGCTGGACCCAAGAGCAGACAGAGGCGAAGTAGGATTTAAATAAAAAGGTTTATTTAGCGAGGTGGGGAGCAGGTGGTGAATGGGGAAGCCAGGGGTAGTGCAGCAGGTAGGTAGACTGGAGGTAGTGATCCGGGTAACTGCAGGCAGAGGAAAACACAAGTAAGAAGGATCACAAAAACTACACGAGAAACAAGAAAGAGCGAGTTACTATCAACTGGAGCCAGGCGTGAATAGTTACCACTGTAGGGAATGATAACGATCTGGCGACAACAGCAGGGAAACCAGGAGTAGATGTAGGTGAGTTGATTGGTGATGAGAACCAGGTGTGGAGACAGACAGGGGGGAGTGGCAGAAGGAGGAGGAGGAGGAGGAACACGCACAGCAGCCAGCTGTGATCACGACAATTTACTTCTCATTACGATTAGTCGGAACTCACATTGTAACTGAAAAGAAGTGCACAAGCTTGTTTTTGTATTTTCTACATTCACAAAAGCACACACAGCAATAATATTTAATATTGATGAGGAAAACTTTATTTACATTAAAAACAACTCTAAGATGTGTTCACCAAGGTTTTAGTGCTATATGATTACCTAACATAATTTGACCATATTACTGCGGCATTTAACATTCTCGCCTCATTGCATCTTTTAAGCGAGCCTCATCATTAGCAAGTTCAGTCAGACATTTTTTTTTTCCAACCACATTTTGAAGCATTTCAAATTTAATGTGAAGTCTCTCTGAAGAAGGGGAAAATAAATGTGTAATGAAAATAGCACAACAACAAAGATGATAGAAAGAGAATGAAGGAATGAGAGAAAAAGAAAGAGATAATCAAAGACAAATCCAGACAAACAACGGAATTAAACTCTATTGGGATTTCAGAGTGGATTGGACGGGGGTATATACTGCAAATAGAGTGAGGGAGAATATACAAAGAGCCTCCTCACACACGCACACACACACACACACACACACACACACACACACACACACACACACACACACACACACACACACAGGGACACAGAACACACTCACTGACAGTGCTGCTTAATATTTCATCTTTTGAGTAATTAAAGATGAAAAAGTTAGAACAAGTATATAGACAAGGGATTAGATGAAGGCAATATTCATTATGCGATGCAGATAAAGTTCAGGGCGAGGCAATGCAGTTGAATAGGGTAATATTTAACTTGTGGATATTTGCATTACACTTTGCAAGTTGATTACTGACATTTAAACTATTCATATTTTATCATTACAGTTTTGTCAGAAATGTTTGAATACATATGTAAATTTGGCAATATCTTACTTATGTTCAAAGAATACGATGCACCGGTCGTACAGATTCGTTTTGTGCATGTTTTTAAGAAGACAAATGTATCTTAAAGTAGACAGTTAACAACAATAATGAACAAATCCTTCTGTAATAACCTTCAGAATAGTGCTAAGAATGATAATGGCAGGTTTAGTTTATGTAAGTGCCTTAAGAAGTTGAGATATTTGGTTCGGAGTATTGAAACAAACCTAATGTTGAGATAATGGCTGAAAAAAGAATGTTGAATAGGAGAAATATACAGACGCAAACACTGGCAAAAGTTTAGTCATATCAACACCTAAATGTACATCGTGGACCTTTGATGAACTAATACATGTTATGGAAGTCTCAATATTGACACATGCTTATTACAAAACCATGTTGTTGCCTGCATTGACTCTCTTTATTATATTTTATTTTTTAGTAAATAATCATGAAACAGTAAGAACAACTAGGGATGTAGGCAAGGGATTAGATGGAGGCATTAAAACATTAAGTATTAAAAGGCAGAACGTGATCACTAGGGGAAAAATGAATTATAATGTCGAATTGTTTCCCAGATTTGAATACGGTCTGACATACTAAAACCTTCTCTGTGAGGAGAAAAAAAAAATCCCTGCCCCGGGCCTGTGTGCTGATGTAGCTGAGGAAACACATTCAGCTGGGGGTATAAATATTGCACGGTGAGTACATGGAGGGCTTTTTGGCCGATGAATTATTACAAAGTCCAGTGGCTTTGTGCCAGCCTTTTTCGGAGTATATCTCGCTCAGCCTCAGCCCCATTGCAATAAGCTGTGGCTGGGGAATTGTGGTTATAGGCAACGCCACAAATAACGACCAACGATACCAGGAATCCATCACAGCTCGTCCCCCACATGTTGTGCGTGTGCTTACACTTGAGTGCACTCAAGAATAGCTGGTTAGCAAAAACCACACAGGCGCGCGCACACACACACACACACACACAGACGCACGCACACACGCACGCACCCACACACACACACACACACACACACACACACACACACACACGCACACACTCACACGCAACTGGGCACATGCACAAGAAGGTCCTGTAAGGCCTGAGTCAGGGCAGGAGGTGCCCTTCAAACAAACATACTGCAGTGTATAAAGTCGAGAACCATTATGCAGCTGATTTCATTGCATGTAGACTGTGGATAAGTACCTGACAACCATACTTGAGTAAGATTAGAGATACCTTAAACATTTGTAAAAGAGTAATAGTACAATGTATCTGATTTGAAAAGTATTTAAGTATCAAGAGTATTTAGTTCATTTTGTATGGGGTTGCATGAAAATGCATTCCATTATATATTGTCTATATTGCTTGTAATTGGGATGAAGTTAACATCTGTTGAGTATTTTAATGTACAATGTTTGATTATATTATTATTATTATTAGTTAAAAGTACAATATGTTCCACTGAATTGTAATGGAGTAGAAGTATGAAGTAGCATGCACAGAAAATATGTTAAGTAAAGTAAAAGGAAAAGTACCTATTCCTATTACACCTCTGCATTTCCATCATGAGTATTTACCTCCAAGATGCTTTGATAGATGGTTAATAGCCCCACAGACTAAACAACCTTCTCCTGCCCACTCACAGAAGAGCAAATCTGGATGAAAAATGATGAGTCTATTCGACCGACGTCAGTAGAAACAAGTTTGTGAAATTAGGCCCCCCAACTCCTGCTTTTTTTTCCACCCCACTGCTAAATCACTTTTTCATTTGCACCAGATAATAATGGAACTCGGCAGAGCGTGACATTAATGGTTAATACAACTGATTGTAGCCCAAAAAACACAATGGGAATAAAAGAAAGATCAAAAATAAGCTATCTAAATGAGAAATAAAAGGGGACTGGCACAGAAAATGTCAGGGCAGGTTATGTCTTTTGGTGATTAGCAAAAAAAAAGAAAAAAAAGAAAAGCATAATCCCTTGACTGCTGACATGTGTCTTTTAAAAAAAAATGCGCCTGTGTGAAAAAACGACAGATACGCTCTGAAAAAAACCGGATCAAATCTGTTTCATGTCAGATAGTGGGCGCGTGGGTGGGTAGAGGGGTTTTCCAGGGTTGAATCTTAAGCCACAAACAGACACAGGATTACTGATTGAAGAACTGGTCATAGTAGAAAAATACAAGAAAATACCAAAAAAAAAAATACAATATTAAATGATTAGCGGGGAATTTAGGATAACCTCCCAGATTACTTCAATACAGTACACACACTGCACTACAGCATGTGCAGCAGTCTTGTTCAAAGGATTGTACAAATGTACTGTATTACCCCCACCTAATTTATCTTCATAAAAAAAGTACTAATTCTTTAACATTACATTGCTATTGTGATTATGAGGAAACAAGCGTGGAAAATTAATTTTAGTTCCACGGCAAAAGGAGGAATAATTCTGCCGCCTAGAGACTAGCCACGGTGTGTGTGTGTGTGTGTGTGTGTGTGTGTGTGTGTGTGTGTGTGTGTGTGTGTGTGTGTGTGTGTGTGTGTGTGTGTGTGTGTGTGTGTGTGTGTGTGTGTGTGTGTGTGTGTGTGTGTGTGTGTGTGTGTGTGTGTGTGTGTGTGTGTGTGTGTTTAATGAAATGCCCGGAATTATCTCAAGGCACTATGGATGAGGTATTTAAGTCTGGTGCATATTTCATGACCGTTAAAGGCACACCGGCTGCTCATTAGTCCCGTGACATTTTGAAAGGCGTTATGAGTTCACTCCCTCTCTCTTTCTCACACACACACACACACACACACACACACACACACACACACACCTACACACACTTGCACACACACACACACACATACCGAAAATACATAATGCTAGAGCAAAAATAAAAGCAAATTTAAATTGCTTTTATTACTTCTTTCCTGTTTCCATATCAAATGTACAGTATACAGTACATGTGGCTGTTCTTCAGTCAGATACGGGTGTTGTGCCGGACATTTTATCCAGTTTTTTTAAACCACAAGATGGTGCTGTGCGTCACCATTTGCCCTCCGAGGCTCAACCAGGAGGCTCTCCCTGTCTGAGGCAATGCTACTTGCCTTCCAATCATTGAACTCACTGTGGCTCTCATTCATTTTGAGCCTTTCAGATATACAGTACATGCCGCTCTACACGAATGGCTTCTGGTTTTTATTCTTAGACCAAATGAATTGAACTTCTTTAAAGTCTTCTTCTTATTCAAAGAAAAAAAAATCAAAAGAAATGCATTGGTCGCAAAAGTCATTACCTGACATCGCTGGTTGGCATAAGTTATCTTACATTAAATGTCTATTTACATGATTCTGAAGTTTGATTATTTTCTTAAAATCTCCTGATGAATGTCCTAAACAAGTCTTCTGTAATAGATGGAACGCCTAGTTTATAGAATGGACAAATACACAGATAATGGAGAAAAAGTCAAACCAATATTTAGACTGTCCAGCTGTTAATAGAGTTGCTTTCTGTCTACATAAGAGCTGGACTAAGTACAATAAACCACAGTCATTGGAGGGAATTACATGTGTTCCTATGTGATATGCAAAAAGAAGCCATTATGGTGAAATATTGTGTATTGAAATGATTGTAAACTCCAGTAGATGGCAGTCTGTCAATACGGAATGCTTCCCAGCCACATCCTCCTTCCCTTTCACCAATAGTTCTGCTAGTATTCGGTGTGCCTCTCGTCACCGGGAGAGGCGCCTTGCTTTCAATGCTCCACACTATATAAGTCTTACATATACACATCACATTAATAATACAACCATATTTAAAGGCCATTATTTCAACATTAGTTTTTTTTAAATAGGCTACTCAATATACAGTACCATATTCAATACATTAACTATACTTTCCGTGATCATTCTTAGCACTATTCAAATGGTTATTACAGAAATATGTGTTCACAAGTTGTAACTTCTTCTTAAAAACGTGCAAAAAAATGCATTTTTAAGACCTATTTTTGAAATGAAAAAAGGCTGTGTCCAGAAACTGTTCAGTAAAGACTTGTTTAGGTTGAAAACATAAAATAAAGATAACTCTGGCTTGATCCAATATTTATATATTTTTTTAAAAGATGCAAATGTACACATAGATAGTAAGGTTTTGCCAAATTAGCATATATATTCAAAGATAATTGAAAACGAATGATTGTTTAAATGTCAGTAATCAACAGTCAAAAGTTTCATGATACTATCTGAGTTTAAAACGTTGCCCCTATTCACCTGCAGTGTCTAAGCTTAATGCCCACACACACACACACACACACACACACACACACACACACACCTCTGCAGTGCTTCTCCCTCCTTCATTTTCTCCTCCTATATCTCCTACACTCGCACAGAGTGGAATGGCGTCATCGCCCACCACTCCAAAACACACGTTCTCTCTCTCACACACACACACACACACACACACACACACACCCGCGCATCACATACACACCTCCGTGCCATCTGTCTGTGCAGCGGCCCGTGTCTCTGGCACTGGGAGCAATTGGGAGCAAAGAGAGTGAAAGAGAAAAAGTGTCTCTTGGCACTGTAGTCCTGAATTCCACTTCCTATCCACTTTTTCTTCTTCTTCTTTTTCTCCTGCTGTGCTGTTGTCTATCAAAGGGTCTCCTGGCATACCGCGGGTCCGCCTATGGGCCCACCCTGCTAATGTCTCTCCTCTACCCGATGCCATTTGGAGACAAATCAAATTCTCTCCTGCTGAAACCCGTATTCCATTTGCAGCTATGTGAAGCTCATTCACAAAGCTCATTCAGCCTTAGTTCATTAACTACTGGGGTATACACACATTTCCCTCGCAAATGCTACAGCCTACAACTCCACAAGAGGGAAAATAAACATGCGTGATTAGCTAATGTATTAGGCATTTTAAATTAATGCCGCAGATGGCGTGATAACACTCGCCATTTATTGAGAGGCAGAAATATAAAGGAAAAAATAAACTGCGAAGGAACGGAGGCAGTCGGTGATGGTGAGAGTTCCACAAGCATCTGGGATGTCGCTTTACAAATAGTAACTTCTGAAGTTGAACGAAAATCGATTTGTTTTGCACACTTTCCCGATTATTTTTCTACCGGCGTTATTTTATTGTACATACAAAATGAAAATAGCACATGAACCCATGACAGCATCTGCCCGTAACAGTAGGAGATAAACCCAGAATAATATATAGGATATTTTATGCCATCAACAGTGTTTTCCCCACTGCACAAAAAGTCCCCTCCCTTTTTTCAGTGTCTGTAGAAAAAAAACCATGAAGCTCCACGAAGATCTTTGTAGTCAGCTTAAGTAATTTGAAGGAAAATGCATTCCCTCCCTCTCTCTCTCTCTCTCTCACTCTCTCTCTCTCTCTCACTCTCTCTCTCTCTGCTCCATTCAGAGAGCAAGCAAAAGTGCCTTCATGCCGCCGCCGCTATATTGAACTGGAGTGATAAGAAATGGCAGCTATCAGCGGGCGGTTTTGGAATGCCGCATAGAACTGTTATTGTGTGTGTATGTATAAAAAAAATGATTAATGTGGCCTATCACTTAGCAGGCGCAATGCACGGATGAATATGGGCTAATATAATATTATGGAATGAGTGAGAGGGTTAAGGGAAGGGCCAAGTGCCTGCCTTAAGGTGGGGAAAAATGGCCTCAAGACATAATAAGACCCGTCATTTCTCCATGAAAGACATTGTAATATCTAAAGCACAATGAGCTTGTCTAGTTACTTCGTATGCAGAAGAAATATAATATGATTTCATCCAATGTAATGGACATTGCATTTTATTTGTCATTTTTAACATAATATAAGGGTGCTTTGTATGTAATAAAAAAATGTGTGTGATATTCAAAATAACAAGGGACCTTATGTCAAGTATTGAAATGGGGAGAGTAGTTTTTTTTTTTTTTTTTTTTTTTTTTTTAAGCAAGGCCTTAAAAGGGTTATTATGATCTTCTTTGGAACAAAAATGAACGTGTCAAAATAATACAATAAGATTGAATCAGTTCAACTAATTTGCATTAACTGAAAGCGAAATGTCAAGCGAAAGAGAGAGAACATTCCATTAAGATGGTGTACCCTATCTTTACGGAACAATGTATTCCATCTAGCCTCTGTTGTACATTCAAAATGTAACTAGCAATCGTAACATTTTTGTTAAACAAGCCACCTTCACTTCTATTCGATTGCATTGTATTGTGTGAAGGCTGAAATTAAATATAAGTGTGAAAAAAGGCCCCTTCCTGGCTCCCCCATCATAAAGTCAGATCAGCCAACCAAAATAAGAAACAAAAAAAAAACTTTTCTGACGCCTTCCCAGTAAGCCCACATACTTTTCATACAGACCCTATTCAAAACATTTTTTAAAGCATGCGTTCATGTATACCACAGTCCATTGCAATAACTGCAGACTCACTCACACAATCATATATTTACAATTTCGACAAAATCGAAAAACCTTTTTGGAGGCTTTTATTTGCAAACAAATTGTAGGACGGTGAGGCAGTCGGGAGAAATAGAATTGGCGGTATAGCAAACAGCCTCATGTTTACCCCTTGGTGCAGAGCTGGTGCCATGTCCAGACTTGTAAATCAGGCCCATTGAGGTAGCATAATGCTGATGATTATGACAGCCAGTCGCATGGGAGTGATAGAAGGGACGCTGAGTTATGGGCTCGGGGAGGCTGCCCAGAAACTGAAGAGTCTCACAAATGGAGAAGCACTTCCCACCAAAACACACAAGTCCCCAGATGGGGACTAATGCTGCAGTTGGCGGCTGTGCCACCCAAATGACTGCACATTAGCTGCTCACAAACCCACAGAATAGTGAAGTATGTTTGTTTTTTTGACTCCACCGTTCTGCCGCTTCACTCTATTACTGCTGCTAGATAATATTTCAAAAAAAAACACAGGCTAAATAAAAGAGCCAGTAAGTATATTTTGAAACCGTTTATTTTTTCCTGCACTGACAACACGATACATCATTTAACTAGATGGCTTCGGGATGGGCAATGCATTTTCATACACTGTATCACTAAAGAATGTACCGTTTGCATTCTGCTTTATTCATTATACCCCCCCCCCCCCCAACCCCTGTTTGGCGGATGGACGATCATTCATTGGCATTGATCGTCAACCATGATAATATAATCAGGCGTAAAGCCTGACAAGGCTGGCCGATCCGATAGATCAGAGCTGCTGACAGCGGAGCTATGCACAGGTCATAAACCCTCACCTTCCCCGTTTGACCCCCCATCAATTTGGCTCTTTCCAATATGAATGCAAATAACAATGCATTTTTGGTGACATCTTTATGGTTATCTCTGTATCTCCCTGCGCTCCGCCCGCTGCCCCTAAATGTGCTGACGCGAGCCGGCTAATGGGATTGAAAAAGGTAACCGATTGCTCACTAGTGGTCAGCTCCCCTCCGCTCTGACGCCTCCCCCAAAACGTAAACACAAGCGTCCGCGCATGCCCTTGCTCTCTCACTCTCACACACACACACACACACACACACACACACACACACACACACACACACACACACACACACACACACACACACACACACACACACACACACACACACACACCTACATGTCCTCCAACCCAGTCACTTGTGTATGCATTGAGCTGATAAGTACTGCGGTTCATTTTCCCCATGGCAAAGCACAGTAAAAAACTGGGGAGTAATAATTGCTTTAGGGTGTGGGAGGAGGGGGGGGGGGTTCTGAGACAAGGATGGCTAAATATGCTTGATTGCGTCCTAAGCTTGGGTGCTGTGTAATGAAATATGCCCGCTGCAGACATGGTGGCTCCTGTGTGCGATAGCTTTCTTGTCACTTTTCTCGCTGTCTGTTTTTTTTCACTCTTTCTTCTGTTCTGGCATTTTCCTTTTTCCCTTTGACACAGAATGGAGTCCATCAAAGCATCCGTCCGTCATTGAACACTTATCTTAGCTATAATGTAATAATTACGGCGGGGCCAAATCCTATAGCCTAATTGAGTATTCCCCCACCACATCAAAACTGCAAGGCCCGCCCCTAATATTCCTCTGTTCTACAATTTAATTTGTGGATTCATTAGCATGAACAGGGGGTGTATGGAGAGAAAGCACGATAACCAAGGAACTCAGAAAAACACACTGTTGATGAAGCCAGGTTGAAGGTGCTATCTAGGAAGCAAGCAGCCATATTCTCACCTGTAGGGCTGTGCACAGACATGTTGGCAGACAGGCGCTCAAGCAGACAAAAAACAATGGCACAGTTGTGTTTTCATTTAGACAGGAACCCTTTTGACACTTGTATTTTTATTTCTTGTATTTTGAATTGGACTAGCTTGATTGCTAGCAAGTATAGACTACAGAGGTGTTGTATGAGAAAGTGACTAGCACATTTTACTGACCCACTTTGTAGATCAAAGTCAGTGTTGTTTTGATGGTTGTATAATGAGAACAGTGCCTACCTGTACCCAGGTGATATACTGTACATAACTGAACTAAGTTAAGGGGTGGAGGGCAGTGCGCAAGTTGCATAAGGTCATTTGAGAGGGTGGTGCATGCAGAGTACTTTTTCAAATTGATAAGGGTCGGGATTATTATTATTTATTTATTTTAATTAAGGGCACTTTTTGGTCCTATCGGTGCACATGCCTGCCCACCTAGGTAATTCTATTGACACGTAAGGATAATAAAACTCTATACTCTGTTCCTACTAATGTCCATTAATACCTCTTAATACAACTGGATATTGAGTCTGCCTGTTTTGCTTCCATTTCTGCCATTCCATAAAAAACCCAGCCGACTACATTCACACAGAAAATCTCCTTTTAACACAAATGAGAAGTTTTGGGCAGAAAAAGGCTATACTGCAATCACCACATTCATAATCATCATCTCATTTGACTGCCTACAATAAGGGTTTAAAGGATAATGAGTCAAATTAAAGCTCAGTCACTGTAGCAAATTTTTTTTATAATAAAATTCATCCCCCCCAACTCATTTCTGTTGCAACCACCCAAAGCACAATTTCTCCCTTGTTGGTAAAATAAGTAGCTAATCATTTACAAGAATATTAGTCCACGGGCTTGTGTGGGCACAGCAGCATCTGCTAATGCAGTTAGCAAGAAAATAGCCTGAGAAAATCTCTCTTCCCAGCACATTAAATGCAAGACCTTTTTATTCTACCCCCCCCCCCCCCCCACCTCTCCCCCATTCATCCTCCTCTTTTGCTTCCAGAATAACTCACAAGACTAATTTGTTGTGCTACTTAAAGGAAAACGTAATTACACTTGTTTTCATTATAATTCACAAAGCCAAATCGATAACTGTGGTTAAGTCATTCTCTGCTGCACATGTAATTTTCCCCCTGTACTAAAATTTGGTTGCAAAACACAAGAAGTATTCTCTCTTTACTATATATTATGTTGTGCATACTGGTGCTGACTAAAGAGAGGAATTACATGAGCGGCGTAATGAGCTTTAATGGCAAATCCTTTAACCCTTGTGTGGTGTTCGGGTCTGTGGGACCCATTTTAATTTTTATCAAAAGAAAAATTATACTATAAATTATAATTTCAAACTGAGATTCATTGGCCTTGGCTCATTTACTGTGAAGAACATATATCAGAAAAAAAATTTGGTCAACACACACTGTACACTCCCCCTACACATTTATATTACATACAGGATGTTCGGGTCTACTGGACCCAGGGCTAATAAAAGTGGGAAAATGGTAGCTTTTGGAAGAGAGAGAAGCTTTTAAAGATGATGTAGAGTTAGAGGTTTCAGAATGTGAGGATCACTCACTCTCTCATGATCATTACTCATGATAAACTGCTTATCAGGGGTCGGGTCTCGGGGCCAGCAGCTCGAGCAGGGGACCCCAAACTTCTCCTTCTCAGGCCACAGTAACCAGCTCTGACTGGGGGATCCTGAGGTGTTCCCAGGTCAGGGTGGAGATATAATCTCTCCACCTAGTCCTGGGTATTCCCCGAGGCCTCCTTCCAGCTAGATGTGACGGGAACACCTCCCTAGGGAAGCGCCCTGGGGGCATCCTGACCAGATGCCCGAACCACCTCAACTGGCTCCTTTTTACACATAGGAGAAGCATCTGTACTCCAAATATCTCAGGATGACTGAGCTTCTCTCCCTATCTCTCATGGAGACGCCAGACACCCTCCTGAGAAAACCCATTTTGGCCACTTGTACCCGCGGTCTAGTTCTTTGGGTCATGACCAAGCCTCATGACCATAGGTGAGAGTAGGAACCAAGATCGATCTGTAGATCGAGAGCTTTGCCTTCCAACTCAGCTCTCTTTATGTCACAACGTTGCGATAAATCAAGTGTAATACCGCCCCCACTGCTCTGATTCTCCGGCCAAACTCAGGCTCCATTGTCCCCTCCCTCGCAAACAAGACTCCAAGGTACTTGAACTCCTTCACTTGGGGTAAGGACTCATTCCATATCTGGAGTAGACAATCCATAGGTTTCCTACTGAGAACCATCACCTCAGATTTAGAGGTACTGATCCTCATGCCAACTGCTTCACACTCGGCTGTGAACCAATCCAGTGAGAGCTGAAGGTCACAGACCGATGATGTCATCAGAACCACATCATTTGCATAAAGCAGTGATGAGATCAAAGTGAGGATCACATTTCTGAAATTTCAGAGTCTGACAGTGACTTTGAAGAAGAGAATGAGATTGAGCATCAGCTAGTTCCAAAACGAAGACACAGGACCAGCCTTCAGCAGCCAGCCCCAGGACCAGCCCATTAGTTTTGTAGTGTAAACTGACCTGAATGGAATTAATTTCAAATAAATCAAAATCAAAAGTTGTGAAAAACCCTGCTTCATTTGTAAATTTGTTGAATTTATTCCCCTAATATCTTTTTTATAATTGTTTTTCTTGTTTTATTAAATTTTATTCAAAAACAGACAAAAAACGAGTGGTACTTTAATTCATAAATGGGATCTAACAAAGGTAAAGGGCAAATATTAACCATATGTGCTGTTTATATTTCTTGCAAATAGGATGAAGTAAACAACTGTTGAGTATTTTAACATAAAATGTTTAATTGTGTTGAATTAAAACCTCCTAAAATGCAGTGGGTCCACCAGACCCACGAACACTGACTGTGTAACAACAATATGAACACCACACAAGGGTTAAAGCAAACTGCATTACTGCTTTATTGTTTTAGTAATAACTGTACAGAAATGCCTTGTCGTTTGTGTAGACAGGTTGATTAAGCTGCTCGTCCCCTAAGCATTTTTTCCTCTCTTGTCTTCTCTCATTGATGCAGTTCTCTTTCCTGAGACGTCCACCACAGGATGAGGCCTGCGGGCAGGTAAGACACTGGAGAGAGTGGCCGATGAGTTCAGGAGTTTTTTTTTTTATAGAATTAAGTAAATCCCATTGAGACCGGATACTCTTTTACAAGGGAGACCTGTTCCCATTCCTACGTTACCATTACATTCACACACACATAGCAGGCTAACTATCGACATTCACACGAGGCAAGGCAAGGTGAGTGAAGTGTCTTGCCCAAGGACACAACAACCATGACACAAGTGGCAGGGCGGGGATCGAACCGCCAACCCTTCGATCATTGGCCGACCCGCTCTACCACCTGAGACACAGTCTCCCAAAGGAGTGTTCCGACCTCTGCTTTGCATAATTTTACATTTTGCTAAGATGCCAAGGTGCGCTTAGCCTGGCTCCGCCCGTCTACCTACTTCCGCCCCAAATTTCATTTTCCCTTCAGTAGTCAGTCTGGGGCTGCGGTGAATTCACGTGTTTGAGCTCAGGGAAATTTCCGGCCGTCCAATCAGCGAACAGAGCTAGTGGCTGAGAACGATGACATCAAAGTCGCGCTCCAGTTTCAGTTGAATGCTGCGACCAAACGTTATGCGATTGGTTGGCTGATCCAGAGTGGCACTGGGCAGATCCAATAGTTTTAAACTTCAACACAAGACACCCGCCTCCAAGTGAGTGAACGTTTGCCAATTACAGCAGTTCCAGACCTTCTGTACAAATGAAATGAAGTACGATGGTCTGGTAGCACCAGGCTAAGGTGCGCTCACAGGCTACGTTAATGTTTTCAAACACGTCAGCCAAGTTTCGAGGACGATCATGTGTCCTAATATCTGGCTTAGTTTATAAGGGGAGACCCAGCAAACAGAAAATGTTTTCAATCACTGGTAAATTTTGAGATTTTGTCTGATTTGCTTCCAAAATGTACATTAAGGTGTTTATTTGACTTAACCTTGTCTATTTGTGCCTGCATATTTATCCTATAATGCCATCTTTAACAGCCATTAAGGATTTGTTCACATGTTGTTAATAGTCTAATTTATCTTCTTATTTTTCTCTTAAAAACATGCCGGAAATGCATTTTTAAGTCCTGCACATAGTATTTTCAATTATTTTTGTATGAAAAAAGCCTCTATCAAAATATGTTCTCTAAGAACTGTTGACACTACTGTGTACACATGTAGTTTTTAAAGGGATGCAAATTTCCACATAATTCGTTAGATTTAGCCAATATGTATTTTGGGAAATAAGTTGCAATACCAAAACAATATTGTTTTAATGTGAATAATCAACTTGCTTAGTTTCATACTGATATCTAAATATTACCTAGGAGTTGCCCATTCCTTGAGTGCAGGCCATAGAATATGTCAGGCTGTATCCAAACGCTAAGCTGGATCTTGACTTCAGCTCAAGGAGGAGACACACACACACACACACACACACACACACACACACAATATCTGGCAACCCCAAACCTTTTTAAAGTGAGTGAGGGAGTGAGGGAGACTGACTGGCAGTGATGGGAGCCGACTGGGCGCGTGCGGTGCGGTGCTGCAGTGTGCCCGGGCATCACAAGCCTGATTGATAGAGTGTGATGAGACTGTCACTGAGAGAGGAGAGATAGGCCAGATGGAGGGAGGGGACGCGCTCTGACCACGGACGACAGATAGGAGGAAATAAATTTGGGAACATGTGAAGGATGAAGTGGGGGAATGAAGTGGCTGGACAGAGTGTGTGTGTGTGTGTGTGTGTGTGTGTGTGTGTGTGTGTGTGTGTGTGTGTGTGTGTGTGTGTGTGTGTGTGTGTGTGTGTGTGTGTGGAGAGGTGAGTGAGATACTGGAAGGCTGAAGGCTCCACTTATATGCAAGTGAAGTTTGGCAGATTGTGTTGGTAGATTGAGTTAAATTACAAAAAAAAATCACTTAAAGGTGCTCTGAGGAACTATTAGTTTGTGTATATTCTTGCACTCCCTTTGGACAAAAGTGGTAGTGTTTCTACTACGCCTGCTGTTGTTCCTGGGTGAGCGTACCCATGACAAAGGCATTAAGAAAAACTATATAACAATTGCATTATTTGCTAAGATAGTCTTGATTGCTGTTACATGTCATTCATGATGATCAGAGTAAAAATTAGACTGTTTCAGCAATATTTAAAAGTTCCTCATAGCACCTTTAAAGGTGCACTATGTCACTTAGTGTGTGCCATAGCAGTGAACATGTTCTAAGGATTATCATCATAACTGGATAAACAATCTTTCTTTGGATCCCTGGAACACATTTGAAGTCAGAAAGCTACCTTATATACTGTGTGAAACATTTCATATGTTTAGTCATCTAAAAAGCCAAACAAGAGTCGAAGCATTAGAAACAACTTGTTTACCAACAGTTTGCCTGAAACAATCCCTGCCTTCCGATCCCCAAACTTCCCTACTATTTAGTATGCCAGAACAATATTTAGGGTGTCCCAATACATGCATGTCAATTGCAGTATGCTGAAAATACATAAATGCCCCGCTAACTCTAATTGCATTTTGGAGTATTCTAGACATCTCTTGACATAAAGAAAAACAATCTTCCTTATCTGATTTTTTTTTTCTCTCCTGTGGCCCTAAAACTCTTCTGTACTTTAGTATGTTGTGTGATTTGGAATGCAGGGAATCTTTACAATGACCTTGGCCAAAGTGCTTTCGTTGCCTAAACCTAACCCCACTCTCTGGAACTCAGGATGCTAACTCTGAACCTCAAGTCATGCACCTTGTACACCCACAATCCACCCTGACCACCTCCCAGTACAGAAATACACTTCCTTTATTTGAAAATGCACTAGCAGGGAGCATAAACCTGGCATATATTGAGCTTCCTTCAAAGAAAAGTTGGCAATACAAGTAGAATATAAACTTCAAACTTATATGGATTGTCTAATGTCTGAATGATGTATTCAGCTCCAACTCCTTTGATCAACACATCTACATACTGTATATGCTACACTGTATCGTTTATCAGTGTATCAGCACCTGCTTTGGACACAATATTAGATCATTGCGGACACATGGCGGTCTTGGCAGCAAATAATATAAAAATACGGGCGGGAGGAGCTACAATATAAAGCCCTGTTCTGGGAATTCCACAGTTAGTGATTTCAGACTCAATAAAGGCACCATGTTTTACTTTTATCCTTGCCCGAGGTAGGAAGGCTGACTCACCAGAATGCCACGAGTTATTATTAGTTTCCTCACATGTGTGGAGACAAGCTTTGTGTGTGTGTGTATGTGAGCGGTGCGTAGAAGTTGTTGGGAAAGACAGAGGAGGAGGCTGAACAGCTCTTATCTGCCACCTACCAAGCCCCGGACCAAGACCCTGACTCCCGCAAAAAAAACACCTCTTTCTCCCACTGTCCCTCTCCAGTGGTGGGGCTTCACACTTTGTCCGCTTATAGTCAGGGGCGGCCAGGTGAAATGAGCAATTCCCATTCAGGGACAGCAGTGGCCCCTGTGAAATGGCTGCTCACTTTGGCAGATCAATGCACTCTTTTTTCCCCAGTGCACTGCCACTGAGTGATAGCCAGGAAGAAAAAAAGAGGTGTTTTTTCTGTGTGTGTGTGCGAGTGTCTGTTTGTGAGTGTGCAAAGGGTGGTGTGGGGGGGGGGGGGGGGAGTAGGGTGTTAGCGGTGCATTAAATGATATTCGCCACAGCTGCTCCGAGTGAGTGCTGTTGGAGAGAAAATGGGAAAACGCTTTTTGCATAAACTCAAACGACATGCAATGTTGCTGTTGCCTCTTATGGAAGTAAAACATAGTCACACCCGATATGAGAATATCCAACCACTGGACTGGAAATGTTGCCAATATGAATTGATATTAGCGACAATCACATTCAAATGTCTAGTTGTCAAGATTAATTCCATTTCTACAGCGATACACTGCACAAGCAAAGGCACAGGTTGGACATATAGTTTACGGGCAACACTGTTGAGATGAAACATGTATTTCAAAGGCTAATTGTTTTACAAGAGACTTAATAACCTGTGGACTTCCTTTTTTTCTATACCGTGCACCCTGTGTCTTTGTTCTAAGCAACTGCATTCATTAAGACATTGGATGTATTAAATCAGGATTGTGTGGAGGCTGGTCAATGCCTATCTAATGTTGTTGAAGGTAAAATAAATAGCATTAGTTAAACATTTATAAATAACTCTTGGAATTTTGGCAAAGTCCACGGCTTTCTAGATGTAATGTTCGAATGTTACAGAATTATGTTTGGCTAAATATGATTGCAACAATGCATCCTATTGATGTAGTATTGCTATTATAATTTGAGTCTATTTTCATGGTTTGCTCAACTGAATACAGAGTTATATTGTGCTACCGTTTAAGCAACATCCCTACACACAGCATTTCACTGTTCAACTACTGATATATTACAGTCTCTTTGCATTGCATATATGTTTATACACATACAACAGTGTACATTAAGCTCATAGTCTTCTCTGTATTTGCATTGAGCTGATGACAAAACCTTTTTTTATGACTCAACTGTTGATGTTTTCTATTTTAAACTCTCTTCTTTATGAAAGTATCCAAGGAGATTACCAAAGCATGAACGTAAAATCCCCTCCTTCGATGTAAACGTGACCTCCATCTTACCTCCTGAGCCTCACCCAAAATAACTACGTGCCCACAAATTGTTAGCCTCATAGCATAATTGCCTAAATCATATTTACTCTACTCTATATCTACTCTATTCTACATCTACTCTACTCTACATCTAGCCTGGCTCCGCCCGCCTACCTACTTCCGGACACATTTCATTTTCCCTTCAGTAGTCAGTCTGGGGCTGGGTGGTATTAGTGGAATCTAGCTGAGGAAAATTTCCGGCCGTCCAATCAGCGAACAGAGCGAGTGGCTGAGAACGATGACGTTGAAGTCGCGCTCCAGTTTCAGTTGAATGCTGCGTTCCTTTATACTCGGAAGAAGGAGATTTCCGACTTGGTAGTTCCGAGTTCCGACCTGTCTGTGTTCCAGTGCATCTGCTCGCGAAAGTATGGGCGCCGACAACCTTTCTCGTCCAAATAACTAAACGTTAGGCTCTAGCAAGTTACCGTTGCCAGGTACCGGTAGATCCATAGACTACAATATGTAGTGAAGTCAGAAATTTCCGAGTTCCCTGTCCAACTTGAACGCACCGTCAGAAGCCGTCTCATGGCACACGTGACGACCAAACGTTATGCGATTGGTTGGCTAATCCAGAGTGGCACTGGGCAGATCCAATAGTTCAAAACTTCAACAGACACCCGCCTCCAAGTGAGTGAACGTTTGCCAATTACAGCACTTCCAGACCTTCTGTACAAATGAAATGAAGTACGATGGTCTGGTTGGACCAGGCTACTCTACATCTACTTTACCCTACTCTATAACCCTTAAAATATGACTTAGGCAATTATGCTATTAGGCTAACGAAAAGTAGAGTAGAGTAGATGTAGAGTAGAGTAGATGTAGAGTAAAAGTAGAGTAGAGTAAATATGATTTAGGCAATTATGGGTAACACTTTATAATAACTATCCGTTGTAACTCGTTAATAGATCATTAGTAAACTCTTAATTGATGATTATTAATGCTTTGTTAAGTGTTTGTTAGCAGTTTGTTAAGGATTTATAACAATGGTAGATAGTTAATAGTTTAATAATTGAATCAGTTCATCTGGGAGGTAATCCGAGATTAACTGATCACGTCACGTTCAAGTCCATGGCATGCACAGTGTGTATTGAGTTTATTTAAAAATATTTGAAAATGGGGCTGCCCTCAGTTGCCCATGCACTGTGTATAGTCTATAGCCTATTTCAGCCTCGTCGGTATCTCGGATTACCTCCCAGATGAACTGATTCAATTATTAAGCTATTAACTATCTACCATTGTTATAAATCCTTAACAAACTGCTAACAAACACTTAACAAATCATTAATAATCATTAATTAAGAGTTTACTAATGATCTATTAACAAGTTACAACGGATAGTTATTATAAAGTGTTACCCAATTATGCTATGAGGCTAACACAATACAAAACTAACTTATCCTCACACATTTGACAGATTTGAGCTTGTATAACTGGCAAGGCATGTTTTAATCAAACATTCTTAAACAACTCATTTGCTCGAAGATCATTCGGTCATGTTGTGCAGTGTACAGTGTGCCATGTAAGCACAGCAAACGACGTGCACCTCCAAGTGAAGGGGCAGATTAAAATGCATAAGCAAATTAAATCACCTTACTCCCTCTTGTAAATCACAAAGGTGTGATAGTCTCCAAGCAATCCAGACCACTTCAGATTCATTAAAGGCTGCTTGTCAATGCTATGCCGACTTCAAATGACACATTGGAAAACTGAAAAAAAAAGCAATGCCTTAATGAATGAGCAATGAATCCTGAATCCAATTTGAACACAGATCTACAGAAGCACTTGACCTGCTATAAGAACAAGCCTTTTTACAGCCGTGTCATAATTGTAGCTGGAATCTTTATCATTTGGTATAGCACATACTCCAATGTGGAGATATGAAATACAATTGCACAGTTTTTACTGTTCAATTTTACAAGCTTATATGAAACGCTTTTCAATGAATTCCAATGGAAGGCGAACTGACTAAGATAAGGGTCAAAATGAATGACTCGTCCTGAAATCCCCATGCCCTTAACGGTAAATGTGTTCATAATGTTGCTAATTTTATATTGAAGGAGAAATATTTTAGGCTCCACGAATATGTCAGACAAATTGATTCAACCGAGAGCTCCCAGGTCAAACTCTTATAAACTAGGCTATTGAGCCAATCACTTCATTATAAAAGGTTATCTTTCTTCCTGTGCTTCCTCTTTCAAACCGCTGATGTCTCAAGTCTCTTAACGCCCCTGTAAAAACAACCCCGACTATTTGGGGACTTAGTTACATCATAGTGAGCATCTGAAAAGAGTTAGAAATAAATGTATGTATTAATCCAAATGGTAAAAAAATCGTAAAAAATATATAGGCCTATATATATTTATAATATTTATGAACATTTATCTTTTGTAAATGCTTATTGAAACACCCACCTTTAATATAATCTATTGATCGTTGATTTTTCTTTTTACTATTTTAGACTCGGTTTCTAGAGGCTATAACATCATTGAAGCCGAGGTATGAAAAGTTAATATCGTCAGACCGATACAGACATGACGGCAATAGAGTGCACTTGATTACATGGCTGACAGTAGGGACACGTAGACAGAAGAACACAGGATCAAACATGTACAGCCCCGGGAGAAAAAAAATCTTAATCTTTACCTGCTCAAAATGTTCTAATTGACAATATTTTTACTGTGAATTTGGTAGAAATGCTGTCAGTAGTTTTATATTATAAAATCTAAATGTTCATTTCACTTAAACATAAGCCTCTAAAGAGTAAAACAAGAGACACTGAACATTTGGAGTGGTCTCTTATTTTTTTCCAGAGCTGTATATATAAACGCTTTGATCCCAGTGAAGGTTCTTGAAGTGTGTGTTGGCAGATGTATAGTGAAGGAAAGGTTGAGTATTTATTATTGGTCATCAGCTGTCAAGGCAGCAATCCACAGTGTTTAGAAGTAATACCGTAAGTTGCCACATTTTCAGGGTGTGAAATGTCAAAGTGTCCATTTTGCCCCAAGCCAGTCAGAAAGCAACACTTGTCAAGGGCTTTGGGCAGTAAACAATAGGAAAAGAGTAGGCAAGACAGCAACAAGGAGCTTTCTCCGTTTCAAGCCATTACGGGCAGAGTGAGTGGGAAGGAGGGCTAGAATGTCAAGCCTTAGAATAATAGAGGTGCTCGCGAAAGGGGAGAAAAAGTGGATTCCGAGTGGATTCTATTTGGCAGACACATAATGATTGCTGTTCAACAAAACTGAGGGAAGCAACGTGGAAGTGGCTTAGATAGACAGACAGACAGACAGACAGGCAAAGAGAGACACCTGCTGTTGCATCACCTGCTGTAATAATAGTGTTGACATTCAAATAGAAAGCACTGACAATAGAGAGCTGGCTGAGGCAGCACCGGGTATGCAAATAAAAAACGAGCACATCAGGAAATATTAGCTAGCGTCAGGACTTTTTATAGCACACATTGAAAACCACTTGACCCTTTGGCATCCACTGCAAGTGCTTATGTATTATGAGTGAGTGTGTGTTTGTGCCAGCAAGCACGGTGGACACATTAAATGAGATGATTTACCACTTAGGTCTATTCATTTCATACTAACTGCGTATCCAAGGCAATGAATGTAGCGCTACACTGGTATGCCACAGACGGATGGCAAATTAAGGCGAGACACGGGTGCATAGGGTAACATTTTTAACTCGGACATTACGCAAAATAAAAACAATATTTCTTTAACTGATTGTATAAATATAGCACTTTCCCTGTTCTAACCACTTAATATTGGACATGTTATATATATGTTGTATCAGTATAGCCTAATCAGCAGCAATATTCATTCAAATACATATTTTAATTTTGTATTGACGTTAGTGTCAGTGACTGACCACATGCCTACCCTTCAAGCTACATTTGAAAGTTGTTAGCTATATAAGGGTCATTGAGTCATTTTCTAAATCATAACACAATCAGTCAACTTACCGTTTCAATTATCAATAGAATAGTTGACTGATCAAAAGTGTTGTTAGTTGCAACCCTACTCTCCACCATCATACAATATTATACACCAAACATGGGATTATCTTTTGGAAGAATTTGGTTTTTTACTGTATAAAACAGCAACTGCATCCATACTCTAGAGCAGGGGTGTCCAAACTTTTTTCACTGAGGGCCACATACAGAAGAATCTACGAAGGGCCGGGCCACTTTGCAAAAATAATACATTTATCAGGACATGTAGCTGCTCTGATGTTTAGTTTCATAGTGTTTTCGTAAATTGTAATCTTTACTTGCACATTAAACAGATACATTCCCCCTCTTGTTAAATTCTATTGATACACCCAGTGTTTTCTGCTTTTGCGTCCAATGTCCAGCTGGGTGAAAATAGTAGCCTGCCGAGATCCCGCCCCTCCAAGGGGGGTCCGGGGGTATGCCCCCCCGGGAGATTTTTTTAAGTTTTTAAAGTGAAATGCATGAATCTGGTGCACTTTGAGAGGGAAATTAAGAGGCTAAAGCTGAAGAATTTTGTATGAAAAAATATGGAGACACTGTGCCAGATGAATTAGAAGCTATTGGAGAAGGACACATGGATTTTCATATAATGTGGATTACATTATATCTTTAAAATCGGCCGCGGGCCAATAAAAAGCGGGCCGCAGTTGGCCCGCGGGCCGTAGTTTGGACACCCCTGCTCTAGAGTATACTGATGCTAAATATTTATCTGCCTTTCAATGCAATCAGTTCCACTTATACTGTGGGGTTCGTCTATCTTGATTGGCATTCCAATTCCACTCACACTTCCACTCCTTTATTCCTGCTGTCTTGGTTTCTTGAATGGCCCCGGTTAAACATAATTCAAAAACGGAAAAGGATCATTAGTTGGCAAATTCATTCTTGACTCCTTCTTTCATGCACCGTACATGGCCCCAAAGGACCTATCAATCAAACTCAGATTCAGCTGATACCCACGCTCACCATTGCACATGTATTATTCCCTTTTAAGTGCTCAGCAGTCCTTTGTATCAATGCAGACCTGTGGTGATTGGAGTATGACGTTTTTTCATGTTTGAACTCAGTGGGGTTTGAAGGAATGCATACATCAGCAGATCCTAGCTGATGCACAGGTCAATACCTATTATAGCAAAAGCAATAGTCAATGTGGTGCTTTCGCAATACCAGTTCTTGATGTGGTTGCTTTCAAAAAGGTGTGAGCCTTTTCTGCAGCATTCTGATGACAAATCTGACGGTTTAAACACTCAGTGTGTTTACATGCAGACTCATAATCGGGTAAATAAACGAATAAGACTTCATCAGGACTTGTAGAATGCATGTAAACACCTTTATCCAATCTACTTCGCACACAAATCGGCACATTAAAGGACAAGCGAAGTCGGATAAGAACACCTAGATAACTCGTTCATAGTCGGCATTCTACCTGCATGTAAACTGGATAGCATATCACATATAGGAGTTTGTGTTCTGCGCTTACTCGAGAGTTCCCTGTCGGGGATTTCACAAGGAAATGGAAGGAGACCACGTAATAAACAGTAGTGTTGTTGCCGGAAAGGAACCGGACGTGGCTCTATAACCACTTGTTGAAAGGGCTACAGCGCCACCTAGCATAGCGGAGTCAGCCACCGGATCATTTATCGAAACTTCAAAAGGCCATTTATACTCAGACAAGTGACGCGGTCCGTTCGAGTGGCAGAATCTGTATATGGCTTTATCCCATCTAGCTGTCCCATGGAAACGCACTGACTGTGAACATTGTTTGTCTTGTCCGATTCTCTTTCTGTATTATGTGAGGGCAAAATAAAAAAAAAGATTGGACATTGAGAGACGAGCTTCTCTGTCTTCGCTTCACATAGAATACACTTTATTATGATCAGATGTTCCAAAAACATAGATAGATAGGTTGTTTTTCATCAATGCTTTTTTTTTTTTTTTTTTTGCATTTTTCAAGATTTATTTGACAGTACAGAGTTGCGATGGGGAGACAGAGAGAGTGGGGGGATGACCTGCAGTAAAGGTCCACGGGTCAGATTTGAACCCACGACCACTGCAACGAAGGAGGCCAATATGGTACGTGCTCTATCCACTACGCCACCGGAGCGCCCCACCATCAATGCTTTTTAAAAAGGCCAGTGCACTGAGCCAAGTCCCCACTACTGCTTTATATCACTTCCAAAACACTCTCCCTAATCAAATTGCCTGTAACCATCATTGTGTAAAATGTTATGTTATCCGATTTGCTGGTATTTCTCTTGCATCGCTAAGAAAATGTATTTTTTGCAAGATTAAGATTCAATGCCTTTAGTTGGATATCGGTATAGTTCTACAACCCTGTACAATGTATTGTCACCCTGGCATAACCAAATATATAATACATGTAGCCCCAATCATGAGCTTTGTGGCACCCCATACAGTGTCGTGCGAAAGTTTGTGAACCCCTTGAGCCTTTTGGAATTTTATTTATTTTAACCATTATTAATTCATTTTTTTCAATACCAGTATTTTTTATATGAAATAACAGATGTTTGTTTATCAATTCAACATTTTTCTTTTCCAGAAATCAATTGTTAAAACAGTTAAAACAAATTATTTGACAAATGTTGTATGTGCAAAAGTTTGTGAACCCTAAGCTGCATTGCTTAAATCGAGCAAGGTAAACACAATCAGGTGGGGCCAAAATGATTGATGAAATAGACCAATGTAATGAGAGATCTTTAGGGAAGAAATTGGGCGCCACTAGCTAAAACAAAGATAAAACCAGGTCAGTTTAGGCCCACCAAACTGAACCCATACAGGTCAGACATGCTAAAAGGGAAAGAAATCTCAGAAGATCTCAGGAATAGAGTTGTGATGCTGCACATTTGTCTAGGGACAGCTATAAATTAATTAAAAAAAAGTTTCAGCTTCATCGGTCCACCGTGAGGCAAATCATCTACAAATGGAGAGCTTTACGAGTGACTAAACTTCTGCCTAGAAGTGGACTTCCTTCAAAAATATCTTCAAGCGCCACAAGAAAAGTATTTTTTTAGTTAAAAGCCAACCCACACATTACATCTAGTGATTTGCAGACCTCTCTTGCAACATCTGGGACAGATGTGCATGGTTCCACAATAAGAAGAAAACTCAGTCAACATGGCTTTCAAGGGAGGGTTGCTGAAGAAGCCTCTGCTCTCAAAAAAGAACAAAACTGCTTGTCACAGCTTTGCCAGAGAGCACCTGTAGATACCTGAAGTCTTATTCTGTGGACAGATTAGTCCAAAATTTATCTGTTTGGTCATAACCAAAACCGCCATGTTTGGGCAAAAACGCAACTCTGCCTACCACCAAGAGAACCTTCTCCCAAGTGAAGAATGGTGGTGGCAAATGGTCTGCAAATCTCCAGATGTAATGTGTGGGTTGGCTTTTACCTGAAAAATCCCTTTTCTTGTGGCGCTTGAAGATATTTTTGAAGGAAGTTCACTTCTAGGCAGATGTTAAGTCACTCTTACAGCTCTCCATTTGTAGATGATTTGCCTCACGGTGGGCCGATGGAGCTCAAACTTTTTTATACGAATGCATAGCTGTCCCCAGACAAATGTGCAACATCAAAACTCTATTCCTGCGATCCTCTGAGATTTTTTCCCCTTTGAGCATGTCTGACCTGTATGGGTTCAGTTTGGTGGGCCTAAACTGACCTGGTTTTATCTCTGTTTTATCTAGTGGTGCCCAATTTCTTCCCTCAAGATCTCTCATTACATTGGTCTATTTCATCAATCATTTTGGCCCACCTGATTGTGTTTACCTGCTCGATTTAAGCAATGCAGCTTAGGGTTCACAAACTTTTGCACATACAACATTTGTCAAATTATTTGTTTTATCTATTTTAACAATTGATTTCTGGAAAAGAAAAATGTTGAATTGATAAACAAACATCTGTTATTTCATATAAAAAATACTGGTATTGAAAAAAATGAATTAATAATGGTTAAAATAAATAAAATTCCAAAAGGCTCAAGGGGTTCACAAACTTTCGCACGACACTGTATGTTAAATACTTAAAATGATCTTTATATCTCGATTATGACAATCATGCCCAACTGTAACCATAACCATTGCGGGAATAATTAATTCAACAAAAGACTTGCAATATGCTAATAACATTGGGCAGAATGTCATTGTTATACGATTATGTATAATGTATGGTTATACGACTAGAACATATTGCCCTAAAAAAGAGACACAGGAGTTGCAATTATTGCAATTTTTTTCAATTGTTCAATTATGTAAATTATTAAAAAATAATTTGAAAATCTGAATGTATTGAATGTACAGAAACGTTCCGAATTACACAAGGGAGCAGAGGACTGCAGACAAGCTTGAGTGACTTCAACGTTTTCTATGGGAAATGAGATTTGGAATATGACATAGCTGGTAATATCCTTACGCACAGCTTCCCAGCATGTATGCTAATGCCCTGTCCTGATCACTAACACACAACAGGGAAAGTGGGCTAAATAAAATGGCTGTGAAATAAAATTCTGAATAGCTATAACGACTACAGTATCAGCCTGCTTGGATCTGCACTTCTTCATTGGGATGTTCTCATTTGTATCCACACCTGTGTCATTCTCAGCCTTTACGTCTTAACCTAATTTCATGGTCTGCGGGTTTGGATGGATGGCTATGGTGCAAGTTGTACACTGAGGGGAGGAGAGAAAGAGAATACAATGTGTGTGTGTGTGTGTGTGTGTGTGTGTGTGTGTGTGTGTGTGTGTGTGTGTGTGTGTGTGTGTGTGTGTGTGTGTGTGTGTGTGTGTGTGTGTGTGTGTGTGTGTGTGTGTGTGTGTGTGTGTGTGTGTGTGTGTGTGCGCACACACAATAACACAATTGTGGAAGAGAGAGAGAGAGAGAGAGGGGGATGCACTGCTACCAAAGCATAGAAAATTGTAGTCACTGCCAGATATTAACCTTTTGACCTTGTACTTTTTCTGTTAACAAAAATACATTAAGCTTCTGTGGATAGCCGACAGTGAATTGGGGTTTTTACACACTTTCACCGAGTGTGACTGAAGGTGAATCCATTTTCTGGTAATGTGCTTCAATTACAGTAAAAGTCTGCTGAAAACACATAAGTAAAAAAGAGAGATAATATATATATATAGCAGACTTTTGCCAGCAGTAAATAGTATTGCCATTCATGATCTGAATGTTTCATGAACAAGGCTAGAGCAGGGGGAAAAATAACTGCTAAACACAAATAACATGGTCAACATTGTAATGCCATAATGTTAAAAATCACAGAATCACAGAACTGACATTTCTCGACTAAGTGTGAGTAATTCCTGGTTAGTACTCAAACGTAATGCTTGCAGAGCTTCACACAGCATAACGCCTGAAACCGTTTTTCGTCAACGTAATTGCTCAGTATATCTTTAAGCAAAGTGTCAGCAATGCCCTTTTAAGTTTGCCAGTGTATCTTCTTGGTGTAAGGGCTTATTTAGCCAAACCAGGCATGACACCAATTATGCTGGAGGGAAATCGATTACCAACTAAGCACTCTGCCGGGACAAACAATAAAATGATCAAAGTGACTGGACGTTTCTCTTATAAGAAATACGTTTGTATTAAATTAAGTTGTTAAGTTCAAATCTGTAATTCTTGAAGCTCTAAATAGTTTCCAGCGTAAAACAATTGATACAAAGTTGGACAGAAAAACAAAAGGACAATTAAGGCCATTTGTGTTCTATCGTTGCAAGTTCTCGACCAGATAATTGCGGCCCTTATCCATTAATTGATAAAGTCGGTGACATTTTACTTAAAAGACACCGTGGCTCAAAATGCTGATTTATGTCAAGTGTCAAAAGCTCTGTGTTATTTTAATTTTAAAGTGTTTATTTTTCTTCAATTGAAATGTATTTCAAGAAATCTCCATAAGAAATGTCATTACAGAATAAAAACAACACAACCAACTTCTGTTTTAATAGCAGAGGGATAATTTGGAACTCTTCACCGATATCATAAATGCCCCCCCTTAGAGTAAATCATGTTTAAGACTCTAAATGCACCACCATGAATTAGACGCACGATACTTGTGTCATTATTACTTCATGTACACAATATATACACTAACAGTGGCAATAGAATTATACATGATTTAATATGTGACCTTGGACTGGTAAACAGACTGCACTTAAATAGCGCTTTTTTCCAAAGCGCTTTACATAGTGTGTCATATTCACCCATTCACCCACCCAAGCTAAGAATCGGAAGCGATTTGGGGTTCAGTGTATCTTTGCCCAGTGACACTGTGACAGGGTTATCCGCTTTATACTATTTTCTCTCACCTTGCTTCATTTTCTATGTTGTCATTAGACATGTGAATTCTGAATTTCACAAGAAAAAAAAGTAAAGCTGCACGTCACACAGTTTGCACTAAGCCTATTTTAATTAGTGTACTATCTGGCTTGTGCTCTGATAGTACAGTCCTCACTGAAATGTACAGTACTGTCAAATATATTACAATCATAATGAATATGCTAATTATCCTTTTATATATTCCAATTCTACAATGGTTTTATATTTTAATGACAATAGAATCATTCCATGTAAGCTATAATAAGCTCATGTGATGAATTATATTATAATATCTGTGTGTGTGTGTGTGTGTGTGCGCGTGTGTGTGTGTGTGTGTGTGTGTGTGCACGTGTGTGTGTGTGTGTGTGCATGTGTATGTGTGTGTGCTGAACCTAGCTACAGATCTACAGTATTGTATTATTTGAATCGGTATATCTTGAGAACTCATAGGCGTCCATATATGGAGTGTAAGTGACTGTTCTTGTCCAGCTCCTTCTTCGGCTGTCTGCTTGGTTAGTGCCACTCCATTGTCAATCTTCATTCCCCCTTTTTCCAGACGCTAGTCTGTCGAGGATAGATCCCTCATATGTCACAACCACACAGACCATTTCCCGGAGTCCGCTCTGACTGTCAGGCTCCGCGGACCATGAAAGCCATCTACGTGATGCTCAAAATTACCTCATCGTACAGTGCCACAGACTCCCACACTGGCATGGTCAGACGAAACTAGCTCACTGATACTTTTAGGCAGCTATTTGCCAACAAATACAGTGGGAACTATTTCACATTTCCCAGAAAAGAACCATGAAATAAATCTATTTTACTGTGTGTTGGAAGACATTTGGTTGAGCATCAATTATCCGCTTAATGGTGTCCAGGACCTTTAGTAGGTTAACTCATAGATTTTTGCAATGAAAGATGATGTGTTTTGGCATTTTAATAAGGCACTACAGCAGCCACAAAATAATTTGGAATCATAAACACTGTAAATCTTGTGTGATTTTTTTTTAAATGTGGTCCATGATGTTAGCACTCTGTCTCCTGTCTTAACGAGAGGGTATCTGTGGCAACATTGGAGAAGAAACCTCCAACTCTCCCTGGTACAATTACAGAAGTGCACCGCAGTCACTTAGCCGCTAATACACGGTGTGATATTAATTACTGTTTGTAAACAATGCACTTTGCAGAGATTATTGCATGCACCCGGCGTCCTCCATTTGCGTTGGGTAATTCTCACGAGTGATTAAGTGGTGAAGCCAGGACAGCTGTTCAAGATGAGTTCATTGGCATGTTTAATTAATTGCACTTGAGATAATTATTCAATCATTACTTTGATTAATTTTTGGGCGTCCTAGATAATGCATCGAACGTCTGCTTGATGTCAATAGTTTTGAGAGCGTGCGTAAAACAAGCCTTGCCATTTTGAGGAGTTTTTATTTATACAGCTAAATACTTATTTGTTGAAAAAAATAATGCCAATGTCATCTGGCCATGATATGGATGCATTATTATGACTGCATAGTTGATTTGAACGATAATGCTCACATGCAATTTTTAACTTATACATATCATTACACTTTCCTAGTTGATTACTTAAACGCAGATATATTTAAAACTACACTGTTTTCTGAAATGTTTGAATGCATGTGCACATTTGGCAATATATAAGTTATTCTGTGGAAATGTGCATCTCTTTCAAAACCGGAAAATCTAGCTGTTGCCTTAACAGGGCATACCACTAAGGTTGGATAAAAACCAACAGCCAACGAAGGCGCTGCATTTATTCCTGGTGTATCCCAACAGATTCACAACACCCTGTCACCTCTCACTTCAACGTTTTTGAATGGATTCAGTCCACATTATGTTAGAAACACGCTCATTATTCACCCCCCCTCCCACCCCCCTTCTGTAACGCTAGGGTTGTGGCAACATCCTCCACTGAAGGAAAGCCAGGCAAATCGTTTGTGAGAGATCTTGTCAAACAGATTAATTCCCACCCTGGGCCTCGGGGTTCTGGAGCGTTTTTTCTGTCATGCTGCTTTTGCCAGGCTCCCTCTTGATAATACCCCAAAGATAAAATTAATTGTGCAGGGAGATGTGGGATGGGGAGAGAGTATCTAAGAGGACCTTGAGCAACACATGAAGCTCTCTGTTTCTCTCTCCACTCCCTCTGCATGTGAAAACACTAAGACACAATCAAGCCGTCAGAAGGCATGACACATTGCACCAACGATCACTTACTTTGTTAGGAAGTTTCTCTGGAAGTGGGGGAAGTGATGAGGGAGATGTGAAGGGACAGAATCAACCCTTGTGAAATATCTTGGTATAAGAATGTCTGTGTTCAAATTACCATCAAAACGGAATCCCTCACTTCGTCAGCTGTTCATAAGAAGGGGTTGACTTGGCACACCAACGTTGTGCATGTGCATGTTTAGGAACTTGTCCTTCTCTACTTTGACACTGAAAATCCGACTGCAAACGAACTACAGATGTGACAGCTGTTTCAAGTTAGCAAGGACACATACTCTACAGCCATGGTAGTGGCTCTGTGTGGCTGTGTGTGCTTTTCGGCTAAATGCTTGTGTCAGCATGCTAAAATGTTCACAATGACAATGAAGGAATGTCATTATTACGGTATTTTTCACATACTAAAAGTCACATTACTGAAATGCATGCAGGTTCCGAATAGTAATTTGTTTACTACTAGAAATTGCTTTCATGGTGGTGTGTCCAAAAATCCTTTTTATATTTCTCACAAGGCCTACATCTTGTCTTCTCAGCCTCTGTCTGAAACGCTCCATGCTAGAACCTGTCTCTTTAAGTCTCATGCTTCCAAAAAGCCCTGTCTGCTCTGATTGGCCCTGAATCCAACTGTCGGTTTGAATTGGTTAGATTTAGGGGTATCTGGGGGTGTGGCTTATCACAGATGGAGAACGTGCTAAGTTATGGTAATGGAGGGGGGGGGGTATTTAAGATATGTCAACCAAACCGCTATTGTGGTTACAAACACTTCTTGGAAACACTTCCCATGTAGCTTCACCATGCAGTATAGCAGTCATGTGCAGTCACACTCTCAAGTAAAGAAGACCTTTCCCACCACCTCTTTTCACTGCAACAACGTTTCACTCTCCTTTTTACTTTCCATTATATTTTATATATACAGTTTTTTATTGCACAGACTAGTCCTTTGCACTACTTAATATTTAAAATGTATCTATGTAAATATTGTTTATGTTTATCTTATTTAACTCTATATTGTTTTTATTCTATCGTTCCAACTGCATTGTGGGCCAGAGTTTTTCATGCATATATCAGAACTGACAATAAAATACTTTGACTTTGACTTTGAACAGCTTCGAACATTACCTAATCCATGCTGTGTCCACTTTTCATCACCACTGGCCTTAAAAAGCCACTGAAAGACCACCTTCGACAAGACATATTCCGTAGAGGGCATAGCAGAGGATCAGACTGCAGCATCTGTACCTTTTTTCCCACCCCCAATTCCCCCTTGGCACCTGAGTTACCCCTGTCACCTCTCATGGCAGATGGTGCAAATAAGCCTTCATATTATTCTGCTGCTAGACACTGGGACACAAGCTCTGCGTTCCAATCCCCATACTTCCCTACTATTTACTATGCCAGAAAAAGATTTAGGATGTCCCAATACTTGCACGTCAATTGTAGTATGCTGAAAATACATAAATGCCCCACTAACTCTGTTAGCATTTTGGAGTATTTGTCTCTATTCTTGACATTTCTCGACATAATGATAAAAAAAACTTCCTTATCTGATTTTTCCCCCTCCTGTGGCCCTTAAACTCTTCTGTACTTTAGTATGTAGTATAGTAAAAAGAAAGAGTATGTGATTCGGAACACAGCCTAAGACAACAGTAATGCTTTTAGCGCTGTCATAGTCAAAACACATCAGCAACGGCCTCAGAGGTAGATAATGTTTGTTTTACTACTAGAACTTAATTCAGGGTTGTTGTTGTTGGGGTTTTTTTTGCTGTGAAAAATGCAGCCTCTGAGTGACTTAGCCGTTGTTATTTATATATTGGTTTTCAGCCCGCACTGAGATGTTGGTGCTGTCAACAATCATAACGCTGTATGAATAAGAGATGAGATCATTGAATTGTTTGTCAGTACAAAATGCACATGCGGTTCTGTGGGCGAGTATTCTCAGTGCAGTCGACAATGTACAGTCCAAAAATGTGTCTTTGATTACAATAGAAGATACATTTATGCGTTCAGTTTCCAGTTTCGTAAGTCAGGCAGTTGTGGCTCATTTTAGACCATTTCACACACACAGCCTTTACTCATGCATTCCCACAATAGTACACAGCCCCACATTGAACTCAAATTACATACACACATGCACTATCTTACCAAGTATACTGGTCTAATACTTCATTGATAAGACACAATCACCAAACAAGCAACATTTCAGTCAGATATAGGGACTTGTCAATTAAATATGCTTGACTTTAAAATGAGGATTATGAAGCTGGCTTACTATGACACAAAAGTTATTCCAATTAGTAGTAAACAATGCTCAATATGAGTATGTCTAGCTAACTTCAAGGCATATCTCATCTTAAAATGCTAAAATATCATTCAATAATCATATTTGTAATTATCTTAAATCTAGAATAGTGCCACCAATGTAGCATATTACTTGAAATAAGTTAAATTACTGAGTTGACATGGACAAGTCCGGCATTGCAGGCTTATACTTCAGAGTTGTCCCAGCTAATTTCAAGAAATCTTCTCGAAAGACTTACATATAATTGCATTCCATTTATACCCTGTTTTACTTTCTTTTTTTTTGAAGAGCCATTTTCTCCACTGGGCAGTCCACATCCAACAGTTCTGAGCTCAAGTATAGTCGCTGCTGTCAACTGGGCTGCCAGTGTCCCTGTGGTGTCCTCGGTTGGAGCCAGAGATAGCGTTCAACAGAGCTCACTCTGTGACGCTGCCGTGTCACTCAGGGGCCCCGACAGGCACTGCAGCATGGATGACATGCCCAGGGAACGAGTGCTCATAGGCAGGTAGAATATATTGACAGGACCCTGGGGAGCAATTATGAGTGAAGCCCAACGGGGTTTGCTCAAAGGAACCTACGGCTTGTTTAAGTCTATCAAAAAATAAAAAATAAAAACGCTGCTCAAACCTCTGTTAAGCCAACACAGCTAGTGGTTTGAAGCTCACTTGGTGACAGGTTAATCATATAGACTGCACGGGGTTGTCAAACTTAAGAGTTTAGCTTAAACATAAATTGAACTATTTGGCTTTTTCTGTAAAAACCTTGTCAGTCGTCATCTTGAAGTTGTGTAATATTAGGGGTGCAATGGGGTAAATTGAGCCAGTGGGTTATATGACATGGACATGGAAAGACTGGTAGGGAAACCAGACCCCCCCAAAAAAAGAGTTTCGTCATGCAGGGTAAATTCATCCTGTTACTGAAGTCACAATTCTTGTCACATCATTGGACATCATAACATGTTCATTTAGGTCAGTGTAAACTGCAAAACAAGGTCATGTTCCTAGTTTAATTGTGAATCTGAACCACTGTATGAATCAGTTTTGTGAAAATGGGGTTTGTAGCGTCAAATGGTTTAATTTTGTGTCTCAATTTACCCCAATTTCGATTATCATTTTACCCCACCTTGGTGCAAGTTAAGCCATAGTAAAAACTTTTTGGGATCATTGTTCTAAAACCGTAGACATGCTACTACTGTATACATTGGATTCATTCCTGTGGGTACACAATGACAAATGTTGTGAAGTGATTAACAAGCTGACCTTTTACGGGCTGTTTCTCTCCTCAGCATTTGTATTATTAAGCCTATAAAACACCGACATCCAAGGAATACATTCAACAGCTCCCATTGACACTTGGAGCATCACTCTCAATACAATACCTGCAAATGATCAATGCATACAGATAATGGCTTGGAAAATGACTCAACTTTGAAAATGACTCAACTTTCCCCAGGCCCAGACAATTGTCATATTCAGTAGTTCCAATATCCTCAAACACACACATTTCCAGTGCCCTGTCTGTATTAGGCTTTCGTCAAGTTACCCAAGCGTGGCAGCAAGCTTTGGCTATCTTTACAGCAACTTGATATGATACTACAGTATGTACTTCAGTGTACTTGTATACCATGGCAGTTTTACTGTATATTGTTGATCAACATTTGTCCACAGGCAGCAATGGGATTTTGACACTTTTTTTACCACCCACTGTTCCAAACAGGGTTCTAGCACTATGTTTTAATAGTATGAAGTGCTACGATGAAGGAGCTACTATGAGTTACATGCATATGAAGAAATTATACACGTGTTAAATATTAATCGATTAGATGCCCGTAATTGCGGTCATAGCAGTCTTTCTAAAAGATACTGTGCAGTAGAAATAATCCAGACACATTGGACAGTCTCTCTTTGTCCTTCAGCGGTGCTTCCAACCCTCTCGATCATCCATGCATCTGGCTAGTTCGCCAATGCTTTCTGCTCCCACATCTATCCGAAGTATGTCCATGTATGTTGGTGTGGGACGTCCTCTTGATCGATGCCTGTGTGTTGGTTCCCATAGCACCAGCCTGCTGGCTGGGAGCTTGTTGTGTCTCTGGCAATGACCGGCCAGTCTCATTCTCCTGGCTGCTACTTTTTTTTTTGGCATTGTTATGCTTTATTGATAGTGTAGAGACAGAGTTGAAATGGGGCAGAGCGGGGAGTGACATGCAGAGTACGACCGCGGGCTGGAATTAAACCCGGGTCTGCTGCTGGCCGAGGCCCATGGGGGGGACGCCCTACCAACTGAGCTAAGGGCGCCCCCCTGGCTGCTACTTTCTCACTCAGCCCTGGTAGCCCACCATACAGATGCTTGTTGGTAACATGCGCGTTCTGGTTGATGTTAAGTACTGCACAGAGCATTACTTAGTCATCTCTGATTGGCTCTCAATCTAACAGTACAGCATATTGTTTTGTGTAAAAGCTCCTTTAAACATAATACAAACTAAATACATCAACACATTTTGCCAAAAAAAACACAATATTTATTACAGTGCCATTTTGGAATCTCCTCAATTCAGCCTCTGTCTGAAACACTCGTTTTAGAGGCTGTCTCTTTAAGCCCTGCCTTCCAAAAAGCCCAGTGAGCTCTGATTGGCCCTTAATCTCACTGCTTGTTAGGTTGGTAATGAGGGGTGGTAGCTTCTCCCCTTATGCCATCACATTGTTCTTTTCTCATACTTCAGGAGTCTCTAGTCACAACCGGGACCCATATTAATGTTGTAACATTAAACAATGCATTTCTCGTAATTGGTGTGACCTTTTAATGTAGGTGGGCTACTTTATTTCAGTTGGTCAACTATAATGGTGCGTAGTGTTGTGTCAGGCAGAACACTGAACTCCTGCTTAGCTGTCTGGCATCAGCTGTTCCATTCATGCTTCAATGTCCCCGGCTCATTCACAGCTGTGTGGCTATCAGCTGACGAGTATCACATTGGTGTAGGTGTACAGCATGGCCATTTTACCCTGACACTGTCATTCAGACTCACTCTCACCACAAGAAAAAGTCCTGAATACGAAGTGAGCCAACATTGCCTGGTCCTCAAACCTGACCTAAATCTGGCACAGCTGGTTGCACAGACTAATGTTGCAGGTGTGATGAATGGCCCACCTTGGGTCCCAAAGCTTGCCCAAGTGCTAATAACTGGAGCTGATTCTGATCCCAAATTGACCTACGTTGCATCCCCCCAAAAAAAACTGCAAAATGTGGACCTCTGGTTTCAGAATACAATCGAACATGCCGATATCCAGCCACAATCGGCTTGACTAGGCAGTTATACCTTAATGTACTGTAGATTA
The DNA here is from genome assembly GCF_949987685.1 of Ammodytes marinus. Taxonomy (NCBI): domain Eukaryota; kingdom Metazoa; phylum Chordata; class Actinopteri; order Uranoscopiformes; family Ammodytidae; genus Ammodytes; species Ammodytes marinus. Next base: position 3,043,778 of record NC_137227.1, read on the forward strand.
ATCCCTACTTTCCCTTTTTTCGATTATGTTCCCTTTTTTCGTTTAACTTCAGCCAACATTAGCAGAATGCCGCATCATGATAGCAGGGACCATCCATGGGGGGGGGGGGGGGGAAGAGTCTCCCCTTTTTGTTGTAAATAAAGTGACATGACTCATTAATGTGATGAATGACCATGCAATTCCCTAGGACCTAAGCATCAAGCACCCCCCCCCCCCCCCCCACAAACAGGCCTCTGGTGGGCCATTCCGGGTGAAAGCCAAACATTTAAACGTGTGTCTGCAAGTGCTGAGGCAAGCAGGTCCGCCGGCCAAGTGGTCGCTCTTTTCCAGCTCTCGAAACGTCCTCAGGAAACCATTTTACTGTTAACATCAAATCATTAAATCCACTCCATGGTCAGTCACCTAGATTTACAGAGAGATAGATGGATAGACAAAGAGAGAGGGGATAAAGTTAAAGAAGAAGATGAAGAAGAAAAGCTAATCGTCAGCTGTAAAAGGCTAAATAGGCCAGATTATTAGGTTATAAATAAATGGAATCAAAACTGTCAGTAGTCTCTGGTCTTAATTCCTTGTCTTGTCGATCATGAATGCAAAGCACTAAGCGCAATTTTAGTCCATAAAGGAGGTGGATCGATAACATACCATTTGGCTCATGTGTCACTGTCAAAACACAGGATTTGAGATTATTTTGCCCTATTAAAAATGTAATTGCATTTTCAGTCGTGTCTCTGATAGCATCATACTTTGAACTTGCAGGGATAAGCATTCAGAAGTATAAGCTGGAAATTACATCTTTTGGATCAGGTTAGATTTTCATAGGGTTTCGATATAGTAGCTATACATATACACTCACCGGCCACTTTATTAGGTACAGCGGTTAATTTTCTTGTTAACACATATAATGTATCAGCCAATCACATGTCAGCAACTCAATGCATTTAGGCATGTAGACCTGGACGGGACAACTTATTGAGGTTGAAACCGAGCAACAGAATAGGGAAGAAAGGGGTTTTAAGTGACTTTGAACATGGCAATGTTGAGGGTGCCAGGAGGGCTGGTATGAGTATTTCAGAAACTGCCTATCTACTGGGATTTTCACTCTAAACCATCTCTAGGGTTTACAGAGAATGGTCCGAAAAAGAAAAAATATCCAGTTAGCGACATTTGTGTGGACGTAAAATGCCTTGTTGAAGTCAGAGGTCAGTGGAGGATGGGCATACTGGTTCGAGATGATAGAAAGGCAACAGTAACTCAAATAACCACTTGTTACAACCAGGGTATGCAGAATACCATCTATGGACGCAAAACACGACCAACCTTGAAGCAGATGGGCTACAGCAACATAAGACCCCACCGGGTGCCACTCCTGTCAGCTAAAAACAGGAAAATGAGGCTATAATTCACACAGGATCACCAACATTGGACAATAGAAGATTGAAAAATAATGCCTGGTCTGATGAGTCTCAATTTCAGTTGTAACATTCAGGTGGCATATTCAGAATTTGGCATAAACAACATGAAAGTATGGATCTATCCGGCCGTGCACCATCAACCATGCCATGTTCACCTAAACCCCCTTTTTCCCCATTCTGATGCTCGGTTTGACCTCAGCACATTTTCTTGACAACGTCTAAATGCATAAATGCATTAAATTGCTGCCATGTGATTGGCTGATTAGCTTTTTGTTTTTATAAGCCATTGAACAAGTGGACCTAATACCTAATAAAGTGGCCGGTGAGTGTGTGTGTGTGTGTGTGTGTGTGTGTGTGTGTGTGTGTGTGTATATATATATATATATATATATATATATATATATATATATATATATATATATATATATATATATATATAGTAGTTTCTACGCTTGTGTAGTAACACAAGCGTAGAAAAGTATAACATGGTGACAAATTTATGTTCACTTATTCATCAAATCATTCATGTAAACGCAAACTATCCACAATAAATGGTGTCTCTCTGGGTGAAGGTAACACAACTGTGTTCAGAGTTCAGCCATTGTATAATTTCATGCCACCTCAAGCAATTAACAGACTTCAGCTGTTTCTCTCAGTACACTGAGTACATTTGGTGTTGAAGGACAACTCCAGCATCTGATGCATGCAACCTCAGGATAAACAAAAAAAATCAAAAAATCTAATTCATGTCCACAATTATCTTGCTTATTTTGCAAGAAAATGTGTGATGACTCTTTGAAAAAAAAGCCCAGTTCCCACTTTCCAGACAACTCAAATGTTTACTGTACTTCATGTACTAGAATTATGCCATTTCGATATACTTGTACGCATGCGTGTGCTTTATGGCCACACTTTTTTTTTATGGTGCCAACTGTTCCACAGGTCCACACAAAACACTTTATACTGAACATCTACAATTAGAAGCCCCATTGTATCACGGTACACTTCCGAACTGATTACTTGCAATTATGTACAAGAGGCATGTTCATACAGTGTAATCTATTATAACCCAACCACTTTCAAGACACTTACAGACGTGTTCTACCTGCCCTACCACTGGGGGACTTGATTCGGTTTCTATGGGAACTCAAGTGCAACACAAGCCAGTGAAATGAGGAAATAGCTGCTGTGCTCATGTGATAAGCACTATGAAGCAAAATGAATGGCAATATATGCTAAAACTAATAAAGGTCTACAGAGACAAATAAGTGAAAGATCAGTCACTAAAGTAGACAGACACTGAAACAAAAGAAAAACTCCCTTTTTTTAAGAGAAATATTGTTGGGGAAAAATAAACCTACAGTATATGGTACCGGGCACTCCAGAGGCTGTTTGACTTGCCCATGCACTTCCATTACTTTGAGCTCTGCTATCTTGATCTTCAAGGCAAGAGGATAGATAGCTTGTGGAGGCCATCGTGTTAGAACTAGTCTTAGATGGGTACAGTATGAACTTAAAGCTCTGTGAGCTTGGGAAGATGCAGTACTCTTTGCTTCTAGAAATATGACAGAAATGCCATTCCAAATCAATCCCTAAATACACGCAGGGTGAGATATGTACTTCTTTTAAAGTATGTTATGTGCAGTATTTGTGAATGACTTTGCCTCTGTATGCTTGTGGTCATTTCAGATGACTGATTTGATTAATGCTCTTGAGTAGTGTAATATACAGTACAAACTACACCCTTAGGTCGTCTGGGACAGGTCTACTTACAGTCCCTAGAGTTAGGACTAAACAAGGAGAAGCAGCTTTTAGTTATTATGCACCAACAATCTGGAACAAACTCCCAGAAAACTTGAGGTCTGCTACAACTCTCAGTTCTTTTAAATCGAGTCTGAAGACTTTTTTGTTTCCATTTTAACCTGCAATTTTTATTTTATTTGCTTCTTTTATTCGCTTTTAAATGTTTTATAATGTGTCTCCATTTTAACCTGCAATTTTTATTTTATTTGCTTCTTTTATTCGCGTTTAAATGTTTTATAATGTGTTTTAATCTTGCCCCTGTAAAGCACTTTGAGTGGCCTTGTGTCTGAATTGTGCTATATAAATAAACTTGCCTTGCCTTGCCTTACACTTATGCATTATGTGAAATGCACATGCACTTAAAAGGCAGCATGCAGTCCTCCACATGATGTTTATTAATCCCAGGCTCCTAACCATTCAGTTTCCCCATTTTTTACCATCAAAAATACAAGTGGGTTTTTATCATGGAAAAATACAAATAAAGGCTCCATAGCAATACTAGTGAGCATAAACTACACAAGATTACTTTAAATTGGACCAATCTACACATTTTACATTTGGGATGGCATATACAACTTTGATTGACAAATGTTGCAACATAGGCTGTTCATGGAACCACTATTTGAGCATCATGTGTCCATGCCAAAGAAGTAGTACATGATTTTTATGAGAATCATTACACATTCTAAAATATAAATGTTCCTATGACGGACAGAATGGCCCTCTCACTTTTAATATTCTTAGTATTACTCCAGTTTTGCTTCTGTCCCAAATGTATGAAATGAGACATCCCCAGTATTTTTCCAACTACCAAACTGCTGCCCCCGGACGGGATGATCCTCTTAGTGCCTTAGCAATCTGGGACAATATTCCCCACTACTTACTTTTGCCAATTTGCTCCTGGTAGCCCCAGAGTCCTTGTCTTCATTAAGGGAGTTCCTCATTGATCAATCACTGTCAGAAGAGCTACTCTGTAATTACACTGTGGGCTAATCATGACTGACATATACCCCCCCCCCCTTCCCCCCTCTGTCACAGGTCTCAGGAGAGAGGATGTTCCATGACTTTCACACCTTCGACCTCAAGGTAGGCCTCTCAAAATGTTTTTTTTACTTGTATCTCTGTGGTTTATCTTTAGGTGTATATGGTTTCATAATGGATATAATGGTGGCAATGACGATGTAAGTTAACATGGGTGATGTGAGCTGGATATTTAAAAACCCTGATGACATCGCTGCTGTGGAATAAAGCTGGTTACCTTTTTATAGACATTTCGGTTTGAAATGTTCATTACGATATGAAATGATCGAACTTTAAAGGAGGACTAAGCAATTCTGGTGAATGCTTGTTGTCAATTTTTGTGAAAATCAGTGAATATATCCTCGCAATCCATACCTGTCTGTACTGTGTGTCTGCTGAAAAGAAATGTAGGCACTGTAAACGGGCATGTAACGGTGCTACGGCGGTCCCCCTTTTGTTTGCATATCCTTTGTTTACGTACCGGTTTACGGAGCCTAGGCTGTGTATGAACACTGGATTTTATTGCAGACAAGAGTACGGACAGGTAGTGGATCGTGAGGAGATGATTTTGACAGAAATGGATTTTGACAACAAGCTTTCTCAAGGATCGCTGACTCCACCTTTAAGTCAACAAGAACATCTGTATTTGAATATATATATAAAAAAAGAATCTCCAACTCTGCATGTCATCTATATTTCCGTAGCCAAACTAAAACCGTCAAACTTGTCAACAACAGCTGGTCATGGGCGCAAGCAAAAACATACGGGATGTGGTAGTGTTCCACAGGACTTTAACCACAGCAGGTAAAAGGGAATGAAAATGACATCTTCCTATACTCACAGTTAACTTTACACAGCTGCAGCACACAGTCAGAAACGACGTCGAGTGGGTTTTGCATATCAGCTCCTTAATCTGCGGTGTCACACCATCACGCACATCTTTGAAGAACCAATTGGAAAAGATGCAAAGCTATGGGAAAAAAAAAAGATCAAGAGCGATGTCACGGTTTGAATTTATATCTCTGGCCCTGATATTACCCCCCCCCCCCCCCCCACACACACACACACACACACACTGGAATACAGAAATACACAAAACTTGATGTGATTATTTGGTATTAATTGGCAAATCTACCGTTTTGACAGTAAAAGTTGTTCACATATGGTTTGTTGGCACATATGTGATCCTGCATTAGAACAAAGTCATTATTGCTTCCAAACAGTGACCTACTAGACCTGCATTGAGCACTGTATATATGTAAACATGGCAAAATGCCGCTCTTAAAAACATTAATATTCCCTTATTTTTTAAATTATTTATATTTTTCAGTAGAAGACAATAACTCATGTCGGATTGTATGCATGTATGTACATGACACAATCTGTCATCGGCAAGAGAGGGCATGGACACAATAGCAAACCACCCTCCCCCTATATGCTAATGCCTTCTCCGATGCGGTATTTCATGCAAATGCCTTTCATCTCAGTTTTTTTCAAATGTCATTTATATGACAGCTGTAGCATAAGCATCCATAATGTTTTGACTAGGGGGTGAAATTGCAACATGGATCTGAGTTATTGTGAATTCTCTTTCTCACACTATGAGAAAGTCAGGAATGTCGAATTTTTCCTGCCACAGAACATGACTGTTGTATTCATCTTTAAAAATATGTTTGGGATTAATACGGCTGTGGTTTACCAGTAATAACAGAAATATATGAAAATTATATTTTCAGCTTTGGGATTTGTTGGGGGGTCATTATGTGTCACTTAATACATTTTGACTATGACAGGTGCAAGGTGCTACACATTTAACTTACACAGTTACAACAGTGGTGGACAATGCTAAGTGCTTAAAACACACAGACTTAAGGATAGGTAGGTTTTTGTTAGTTATTTTCCATTTGTTAAAATGCACTCAACTACAGTTCTGTAACTGCAATACAACTACAACAAGTATAAAAGTTTTGTATCTCCATAGCAGTCAGTGAGATTGCAGGCACCTTGACATTTACTAAGCCTGCTATGTCATTGTCTGTAACATCGTTCAAGACCAGGAACTCGGGGGTGGGAAGTTTTTAAATTTAAAATGCAATCAGCACAATCACCACAAGCAATCAGTTCCTTTTCATTTCACCTGATCGGGCCCCCACTAAAAGGAGCATGTTAAATAGAGCTTCTTATCAAGGCCTGGATTAAGTTGTGCCTTTGATTAACATCTGTAGTCGCATCATAGAATGTCAGAGTTCAAGTTTGGGGATTTTTTTTATTTTTATTTAAATGCAAAAAGCACGAGGGTGGCATTATCAATCACGACTTATCTTTGGAATAAAAACAATTCTATTTTAACTGTGGCACAGGCTTTTGGTCTTATGTGTGTATGTTGAGCTGTGCACTAACTGTATTCTATAGTTATGGCATAATAGCTCACCTTTTTTAAGTCACCTTGAAAGCAACAGTTTTCCATTAAGTATTCCCGGACGCAAGTGTAAATTAGTCTGATGTTGGAGGTGCTGGTGGGCAGATGTTGAACGCAAAAGAGAAAAAGGAAACCCATTAGTTAAAATAGTGAACGATTGATTTTAAATACCAAGATTACGATTGACATCAAATCACAAATAAGGTACTTCTGTTCTTGGTATTATAGAAACAATTTATGTGTGTTGAAGTTGTGCACACACCAACAAAAGAAATGGCTTGAAAAGAGCATTTTGACCACTTAAAACTGCTCGCTACTAAGAGAGTGACAGTTGTATAGAATCTCAAAGAATCGTTGGTCGCCACAGTATTAGTATAAAAGAAGTGTTTGCACCGTCAGTGGCAAACTTGTCATTAAAATGAATGCTCTCTTTAACAGAGACTGAAATGTGTGAGCGGTATTCATTGGAGAGTGTTTGTCCATGTGTTGATAGGACAGGATTTTAATTGTCTATTTTGTATCGGCTGCGGAGGCTTTGCCATTTCTTGATAGCAATGTTTAATGAATGAATCACTAAATATTGTGAGTGCTAAATATTGTTTTCCTACTTTCCCCGGGTAATTGTTGTTAGATAAGCAGTGCTGATACAGTGTGGCGAGGCAATCGACATTAAGAAAAAAGGGCCTGATGATTCGAATGATTGGCGAAAAAATTACCAAAGTACTGTACGTGCAGTTATTCAGCAGTTCATTATGGGTTTTCTAAAAATAGCAGTGCTGACTGACCAACTATAATCACTTTATGAAATTCAATGTCACTGCAGCTGGGCTCATTTGGGGGGAAAGGCAAACGAAGCACGCGGAGGCCACATCCAGACATCTAAAGCCTGGCCCTGTTCACAGAGGCGTGGAGAGACGTGAGAGCATACCTCACCCGGTACATTCTCAGACACATCTGTGCCCATGGCCCTCAAATGATGGTTCTTTTTTTGCAGAGGGAAATAGGTCAGCCGTGAATACCTGGCTTTTTTCCGTTTAAAAAGAAAAATCCTTTAGCACATTGATTAAGAGTGTAACAGTGGTTTTATTCAGGGTGAGTTCAAAAAGCTCTATCTTTTCCTAGGCTGTTTTTGGGGGAACACGGACAATTAACATGTTAAGGACGGGGAACATTATTCTCGGAAATGTAATTTTGCCATAACATCTTACATTTTTAGGAGGAGCAGCATTGGTTAGGAACTGTAACAAGCAAAATAATGCCAACTTGGCCTCCGTTTAGACACTGAATCATTCAGATTGCACCGCCGTGATTGCTTAATTAAATGCTCAGCTGTGTAATGACTTTGCTTGAAAGAGGGAATTAAACGTCTAAATGCTGCAGAATCCGCGTCGGGCCTGAAGAGAAATCAATGGGACATAGTGCTGGAACCCAAGGTGTTTTCCGACTTGTTTAGGTTGAACATTTTCTATTGACGCTGTCCCTCAGTGAGTCAAAAGCTCATTGCTCATGGTCCAACGCATTGATTGGTTGGAATACAAACAGTGTGCTTAGTTTGTACTATCTGTAGTGGCCTAGGCATCTAGATTACAATGCCCTACAAGTCAGCAGTGTATGCTGCATTTATATTTAAAGAGTGTGGACTACTTATAACATAATCTATACTAATGGACTGTGAAACCAACTAATGCCTGGTTAAAACAGATCAAATTGTTTTAAAAACTATTATTCAGCCAAGCTGAAGGCAAAGGTTTTTGTGGGTGGAATTGTTATCCTGATGGTTGACAACTTTTGACTGAAATATTTCAAAATCTACTGGGCGAATGGACACAATAATTCAAGGCTCACATTCATGTTTCCAAGACGATTATTCCAAACAACGTTGGTCATCCCCTGAATTTGTTTACAAGGTTCACATTAGTACAAACACCCATGTCTCTTTACGTCTGGACCATATTAAGTTTGGTTATTCCCACATGGCTGTAGTCCTGCTACTAATTCACTACACATCCTCAGTGCAGATCCAGCCCAAATCACCCATCATGTGTTTGCATGCTCTTACATTTCAACAACTGGTTTTATATGCCATTTTTTTTTTCAAAATAGCTTTCAGAGTCCAAAATGATCAGTCTTTCGCCATATTTTCAGAGTGTTTTACCATTAACGACCAAAGAAAAACATTATAATCCATCCCCTAATGGAAAAGAGTGCATCCAACTAATCTCACAAACATTTGATTGAACCAAAAAGACCTTTAGAAACAAGCCAAAGCTGGGGTAGGGCATACAACTGACAACCGATTATCAAAATGCCTCTTGGCTTGAGACGATGTAATCCCCCAGATGTTTTGCAGTCATACGGAATATGAGAGTCTGAATTAGAATCTCTCAAACAATGTCAGCGTGTCTGCATCCGTAAACCCCTTAGCATTTATGTCACAAAATTAAGTTGACCCCGTCAGAAAGCTTAAGGACATGTAACAAAGGCCCCCGCGACAGTCTTATTGCTGCATCTGCTTTCGTCTCATCTCCTCTCTGTTTAATAAGTTCCCCCACTCTAAGCAAGACCACTGGGGCTAATAAGGCTTTTTATCTGCATTTTTGATATTAGATATTAACACCTCATCAAAGTTAAGCCAGCGGTAAGGCTCTCTCCTCCTCCTCCCTCCAGATTCACATTAGCCTGACAATGTCTTAAAAAGAAAATCTTATCAAATTCAAATTAAGGGGGCGAGTTGAATAGCCAGAAGGACACCGCTACCCATCACTCAAGGAACATGTAATTTAGATTCTGCCGCAAAAGAATACAAGCCCGGCTTTTTGTAAATCACTCGCAATCGTGGTATTCACGCAACTGCGTTAATACTTTGAATTTGCTCCTGATAATCCTGAGCACATATGAATGATGAATGTTTAGCTGCTGGGTATGAAGTATAGGTCTGAGTGACACAATCTGGATTTGCTGTTATGAAAACGCTATACAAAGAGATTATAGTCAGTCAGTCTTTGTGATCTTAACCTAAGGGCAGGTAAATGCATGTGTGGTTTGTTTCATTAGACACTCAAGGTTAGCCTGTCTAGCTATGCACTTGAATTAAATGCACAATAACCCTTAATTTAAACATTTCAGAATCAACTCTTAGGAGGAAAAAGATGTGTAGCTGAAAAAATATCACACTGGTGTTGTTTTAAGTGTCTTGCTTATTTTAGAAGTCTTATTTCTTTGAAAGATTCTCAAGGTAAATCCTGTATCTGCAGCGAGAGAGTGCAAAGGTTTCCGACTTCTTATCATCCCTTGTGGCATCCTTTTGTCAGGTTGGATGAAAAAAAAAATGAAATATTAACTGGAAAATATAGCTCGGAGAGATATGAAATAAATTGCTTCGGTGTGGCAGGGAAAAGAAGATTGTGAGATTTATCAAGTCGAGATGGAAATGCCTGCTAAGTTTGTGCCCCTACCTTGAAAAATGTAAGAGAAATCACATGCCTTGGAGTACACAGCAATTGTGATGTAAGGGTGTGTGTGTGTGTGTGTGTGTGTGTGTGTGTGTGTGTGTGTGTGTGTGTGTGTGTGTGTGTGTGCGCGTGTGCTCCTGCATACTTGTTTACTCTGTCATTTATTGTTGAAATGTTATTGCTCAATATTATCACTTCATTTCTTGTGAGATATGTGCAAAACAAAAAATACACAAGTTGCCACATGACTGTAACCGTGATGCATAGACTCATCTTTCCACAGTAAGGGTTTACTTACAGTTTGTGTTTTAAATAGCCAACACAAATAAACTCAAACACATAGTCCACAATTAGCATATAGCTGTACTCCCCTCGCCTTTTAACACTCAACAGATTTTCCGAGGAAACAGCTTGACTGGCAAAATCTATAATTGTACAGATAAGTGAACATGTTAGCAAGATAAAGGTTAAACTATCAGGGATATGTTCTCCATCCATCTAAAGCCAATTTTACACATTCAGCTCAAGAAATGGTGGGTGGGGAATGGGGTAAAAGGAAAAAAAAAACTGGCGAGTCAATATTGATTGATCTGGAGCCTTGGCAATTACCTCCATGTGCAGAAGACCATGTTAAGGTCAGTATTATCTTAGCTCATTTTATGGGTCAGCGCGCTGGCTTTAGCTGAAATAAATTAATGGGGTAAACACTTTAGCTCACCTTGATGAAATTTACAGCAAGTGTAAAAGGTTTGCATAGGCGGAGGGTATACGTGACCCTTGATATTTTTCTGAACCGTCATGAACTTATAGTGGTAAAATGCACTCTATAAATAACATTGAATCCCATGCACTAGAAATGTGAGAGCACAATTAGACACCGTATGAATGTAATGGGACTATACAAGTATGCATGTTATAGCCTAAGTAAGTAAGCCAGAGTAAGGACTAGACAGGGAGAGTCAGCCTTCAGTTTTAATGCACCCAAGCTCTGGAATAAACTTCCAGGGGACTTGAGGTCCGCTTCGACACTTGGCTCTTTTAAATCAGGTCTGAAGACTTTACTGTTTCCGTTTTAACCTGTAATTTTAAATTTTTATTTGTTTTTATTCTTTTTAAATGTTTTAATTATTTTATGTTTTATTTATATTCATGTTTCTCATTCGCTTTTTTTTTTTTTTTTTTTAATGTGTGCTCTATTCTTGATGTATTTTGTTTTTGCGTCTGTAAAGCACCTTGAATGGCCTTGTGTCCGAAATGTGCTTTAGAAATAAACTTGCCTTGCCTTGCCTAAGCCCATTTACAGTAGTTTAAAGTGTTGAATTATCACATCTGAAATGTTGTTTGATTTTGATTCGAGTTCAAAAAAGTTGTATTTATACCACTGTTTATGTTTTTTAGCTTCTACTACCCGCCAATTGCAATAATCTCATGCAAAAAAAACTTACCATCCAGCAAAGCCTAACCCATTCTGTATGCAACTGTGCACTCCTTACATGCACCATTCTGCTTTAGGGTGCTATCATCACTTCAAACTAGGCTAACAGCATCATCAGCCTACTGTAAAGAACAACTCTACAACAAGCAGAGTCCGCAACTTTGCACGTTATTTTTTGACACCTGTGTGTGTGTGTGTGTGTGTGTGTGTGTGTGTGTGTGTATATATACGAGAGGGAACGGGAAGCTTTATTAGTCACCAAAACATTCCATCAGCTAACTGTGTATTGGCATTCTTCAGTGGCCTTCGGGGCGCACTCGCAAAACAACTCTGTTCTATGTCCTTAAAGCCCAAAATAAATTCAATTTCCAATGCGGTGATCTCCTTAATGAAAAGTCAATGTCCCTCGCTCATTGGCACGCTCCCACGGGGACAGACCTGAAAGATGAATGTATCATCAGGTCGGAGACTGTGTGCCCTAGGGGACGCCACCACATATGATCAAACACAATGCTACGGAGTGTGTCCAACCAGTCCTCCCTTATTACCCAGCGTGTGCTCTTAATGTGAGCCGACGCAGGAGGGATGACAGTATTGATCTTATGAAAGTGCTATTTATATTCTCACAAATCCTCTGACCAGTGATTACTAAAGCGCTCCTCTTATGTGGCTAACCCCGTTCACCAATTTAAGTTAAGTGTACACAGTGAGTGTTGTGTGTGCCTCTCACACCTGCAGCAGTGCTATCTAACCATGCTTATTTCTAGCCCCAAAATAGTTCAGTCACTATCGGACTGCTTGTAACTGTTTTAAACAACATCACACACCGTATCTCAAGTGTCAAATGAATGTGTCTGTCTGCCATGACTGATGACAAAATGCAAACATCCATTTTGCTCAATATTAAACATACTTTTTAAATTTTGCCATGCAGCTCAGGTTTATTTTTTTGGTATAATTTCTGTAGAAGTTCTGCATTGTAGGCCTGCCTCCACCGTGAACAGTTCAGAGGTTTTTTGATTATTATAACACCATGTCTTGTCAGCAGCTAACCCGGTGATAAGGGCGACATGAGGTTGTTGTCACGGAATATGGTTAACAGTGCTATATAGATAAGCTTTAATCCCCACCAGGCGCCACGTTATGCATAGCAAAAGTGATGGGAGCACTGACTGAACATACAGACGGTGTGATGAAATAGCATTAGCATTGCCGAAATTACCCTCAGCAAAGAGAAGAACATGCAATAGGTTTACTGGAGAATGCAGATGTAATTCAAGCTCACCAGTGCAGTTTTCACTCACATGAGCTACAACAGGAAATTGTGTAGTTTGAAAAAGGCATGGGCATTCATTCTATGCACAGTGGCTATGCACTCATGAACACAACACAGACATATAGCCAATTGTCGACATACAAAGCCATACAAAGCAGTGTTGACTCCTAATGACGGTATACGGGCAGAGAAATCTGACTGTGTTCTTATAACACATGTTTTCAGAAGGGTTGTTTTTCCTCACACTATACTTTGGCATTAGTTGAAAAAAAAACATGTAAAATGTACATTTTGCACAATAGGCAACCTTTAATAGTCAACATTCACATTAGTATACATATATTCATACATATCATGTTTGCAGATTGGATATAGGTACACAGGACATTTGATTGAGTAAAATGTACTCAAATTGAAGAAGATTTTACTAAATTAAAAAAGACAATATTTGGTCCCAGTCGATATAGAGTAGAAGTTACTCAGCTGTCTTTTTTTCAGAGTCATTTTTACTCTATATTGTGTTAATTTGCAACTCTAAAATATGAGAATTTACTCTATGGGGAATCAAATAAAAAGTACTCTACTGCTATGTCTCTCTAGGTCGTCCTCAGACGAGCCCTCCATCGTTGCTTCCAGTCATCCCGATTCTCCATACATCTGGCCGGTTCATTGGTACTTTGCGCTCCTGCATCCTTCTTGAGTATATCCACGTATGTTAGTGTAGGACGTCCTCGAGACCGATCTCACTTGATACAGCGTAACACAGAGTATAAGTATGTAATATATATACAGAGCTGTTGTAGGTGGTATACAAATCTGATAACCTCATACATAATGTCTAACTTATAATATTTAACTTTAAATATGAACATGTAGCTGGATTAACTCTACATCCCTTGAGAAACATCCAACCAAGAGATGGGTCTTATTTATTGGATCCTTCCACATATAGAGGATCCCTGTTCATCTCCGTCCACCAGCGAGTGACTCTCCCGCTAATGTGGCTCTGCACTGCCCATAAACAGGCATTGAGTGATTAGCGGCTGCTCCATCCATTGACATCATTTGCATTTTAATAGACCATAATTACAACTCGGTGGAAAATAAATTGCAGTTTGAAGAATGTTTTGAATTACTCCAAACTCCTTGCGAGATAGCAGTGAGCATATGCAGGAGCTGCCTGGATGGTTAATATCAGGGTCAGAAATGTACTGAGAAGCCGGATTGCGAAACTGAAAATAAAATAAAATAAGACGACGCAGGCTTGTTTTAGGTTTTGTTCTAACCAGCCTTGTTTAGTACGGTTGAATCGAAACCTAGAGCGTTTAATCCCTTTGTGCGGTTATTTGGGGTTGGTTTGAATGTAGGGTAGACATTGTGAGGGCTTGGCTTCTTTCTGTCTTTACCGTTCATACCGTTACACCCCTACTTGACAGCACAAATAACAGTTGATAGAAACCCATTGAGTATTTTTTCTGGGATCAAATCCATGACCTTTCAGCGACAGAATGTGTCTCTAATCTCGGTGGCCACCACGCTTGCCCTCCCTGTAGATTTTTTTTTCGTTTTTCATTAACACCCTGTGATAATTGCAGTTTGTCCATTTAATATCCCCCTCAGTCGGGCTTATCTGTGCACCTCACCTGCTGAGAATGTGACACCTTTCCCCAGGATTTGCAGATGGGGATGTCTCACCCCCCTCTGGCAGCCCAAAGCCCATGTGACCCTGTAAGCAAGAGTGACAACACAATAATACTCCCTGCGCCTTAATCTTTCACTGGTGGATTATCAGATTAAGGGGGGGCCCCGGTTTGTTTATGGGCTCGGTGACTATCGAAAAAGTTGATCTGTCAAGTTTATCTTTACACTTGTCGCATCAAGGCAGTGTCGGACCGTACAGTTTGGCTGCGGATGGAAGATAAGGGCCGACATAGCCGAATGAAAAAAAAAAAAGAGAAACAAGGCTTTTCCTTTTACGCCGACGACACACTTCATCTAGGTTAAGAACATTGACCTCACCAAAATCATTAAACCGGCCTTTTGGATTCACTTGATGTCTTTGACCTTTTTTGGTGTGATGGCGATGACTTGTTTTTGTGTGTTTTAAAAAAAAGGAGATACCAGAAATCATCCACCAGTTTAAGACTTCCCAGGTTAGTGGTGTGGAATCACAAGTTTCAAAAGAGGACATAATCCATCCTATTTTTATTTTTTTTAAAGCTGCGCCCTTTGTGGCATTTCAAAGGCTTGAACCGATATGGGTTTTTCCTATCAGTCTCTTGTTTTGACAAAGTAACAGGATAAAGGGAGTCCATGGATTGAACCTTGTGGATGCGGGTCACTGTTTGGGGCTAACTGTTTTATTTTCTATTACAAAGCAAGTGACTCCGAAGGTCGCAACCTCTTCCGACGTGGCTGTCAGAAGATAATCTGTGAATAACTGTCAGGGGATGAGATCACTATCTTTATAAATATGGTTTTATCGGATTGGCACGCCAAGGTGTAAATGTTTTTGACATCACCCCTGGTAGGATGGCATGTGGGATTTTCCAATTACTGTAAAAGCATCGTCTATATTGAGGAGAATGATAAACAAGCCAAAAATAAACAACAATGCTTAAACTCCTTTTGTACACCCATATAAAGCTTTTAGACTCCAGTTAGTGTGTATATATGTTTTATACGTATATGTTATATATCATATAGCTAATATTGACGTATTAGTATATCACAATATTTCAAAATGTTTCTGTGGGTACAATCATAGCCATAAACATTTGAGTGATTTTTAAAGAGGGGACTTTTTTTTAAATAAATCAATAAAGGTATGACATTCCACTCCCCCAGACTGTAGTTGTGTTAGCTGTATCCTTACATGTTCCTTTTCAGCCATACTAGCTGGCTATGTGCATGGCCCTTATGTTGAACCTATTAAACATTTCACCCCTAACATGTTTGCATGAAAACAGTGTAATTGTGAGCATGTTTTAGGATATGGTGCCCGAGTATAGCCTCACAGAGCGGTAGGCATGGCTGTATACTTGCTTTATTAGCATGCAGGTTCCGAACCCCATTGATAATGTTGGCATTAGAAAACAGTAACACATGTTTTCTAGCTCTATGTAAAGAAAAAAAGTAGAATTTGCAGGGTATTTTGCGGCTTACTCCGCCAAAAATCCTCTGTCTACTATATTCCACATCCACTGTATTTAGGGGATCACATTCATCAAACAGTGGCTTAACTGTTTGGGGGCTGCATGTCATCACAGTTAGTGATTCATCTGAAGCCCCTGTGAGTGTTTGGGGCACCGGATAGTGCCAAGCAGCCTTAGTTTTGAATTTATATGTATGAGCACTAACCTTACATTTTTTTGAATGGTTACAGCAGAACAGCATCCTAAAGGGATAATAATAATTTTCCCTCTGCCCCATTCCAATCTTATTTATGGCCCAGCACACTGGTGTGTCACTTTCAGCCAGTGTGATTATTCACCTGGTGAGCATATTATTCTAGCAAATACCACGGCTATACATTTTTTTTCAATTATTCATTCCGGGTGGGTTTGATGATGAGAATGCGCCGAATGCCATTTTCCAAAATAGTGCGTCTCCTGTGCGACTTGAATGTGGCTTCCCTGATTACGTTATGCCTTTGAGCTGTGTTTAGCCAAATGTGCATGACTTGCAAGTGTAATGTTTCAATAGGCTGATGCTGCTAGTGTGCCACATTAGGAAAAAATTAATAAAAAGAAGGTAGGAGGAAGGAGGGAATAGAGATTTCCCCCTTTTCATCACACTATTTACAGTACATGCAGATGAAAATTATCCAAATGGAATGTGTCTGTCACTAGAACAATTTAAATTTGGTTAAGGTCATGTGTCTATGGTTAACACTGTGTGAATGCAGTTCATGTGAATACCTAAATGTGTCAAAAAATGTATTTTTAACTAATGGCCTTGAATTATTTTCCATTTTTCAGTAATCCAATTATATTTCAAAGGTTTATTTTCCCAATGCAACCTGGTTAGGAATTCCAGCAGCTCAGACGCAAATGTGTATAATCATATTTACTTATTTATTAATGTAGGTATTGTTGCTAATATTGCCAACAGGTATGCAACTATACTTTAATTTACTTGACACATAGGAGCAATTTCATTTGTTTTTCACCAACTTGACACTTTCCTATTTCACAAGCAGCAAATATCCCTTCTTATAGAGTAGATCATACCTTGATACTAAAACAAAGACACTAAGGCCACATCTAGAGGCAGTCTGCAGCACAGATGTCCACCACATGGAGTGGACGCAACTCATTTGTTGCACTTTGCAGTTCATTAATTATTTCCAAGGTCTGATATAGGGAAACAGCTGTCAACTTGGGCCTAAGTGGCAGCTTGCAATGATCCATGGACTATGTTTCGGAGTAAAACAGCCCCATATTGTTTGACTCTCTCCATTCCCGAGCTCAGGTGCAGAAGTCTGTCTGGCATTTGCAAAGGGCCTGCTGTTGCAATAGAGGCAGACAAGGCCCAAACACCTGGAGACCTCGTGTGTGCCACCAGCATTAGCAGCCATTGCCAAGCTATCACATGGCTTTACTTTGTTGTCGAGTGACGTCATACCTGCCTTAGATCTGGATCTCCTTTCTTTTTCTTTTTTTTTGGGTGTGATGACATTTAAATGAATTCATTCTAAGTGTTGGTTTGTGAAGTTAATGTTTAAACGTTTTCCTCACATGTGCCGTATATTTAAAGATATATTGTGTGAGCTATGTATTTTCTAAGACGGAGAATTGTACCCAATTTTTTTTTTTCAATACCAGTCAGTCTACCTACAAAGTAAATTATTTAATGCGAGACACTGCAGGTGAATAGGGGTCAGCATTTGAACTTATAGATATCATTATGAAACCTTGCCATTTGATGACTTACATAAACTAACTTATATTGTTTGCATCAAGAACAATCTGAAATGTTTGTATACATATGCATATTTGACAACGTCTTACTAATTATGCATAGCCATATGCATCTCTTTGAAAACCAGAAAGCTAGATATTGGATAAAGCCAGGGTGAAAATCTTCATTTAACGTGTACATTTTTAAAATATTATGAACATATCCTTCTGTGATAACCTTCAGAATATTGCTTAGAATTAGTATGGGAAGTTTAGTTAATATAAGTGCTTTAGAAGTTGATCTTTGATTCAGTGTCGAAAAAACGTTCTGATAATGGCCGTTAAATATGGTTGTATAGGATACATATACAGACACAAAGACAGTAATATAAACACAACAATGTACATTTTGGAACATACTATAATGAAAGAAGACATGTTACGGAAGAAAATTAGCCCACAATCTCAAAATTCTGCCGGCCATGTCCCATCTTTAGTAGGGATAGTCCCATTCATGGAACACAATCTGATGCTTGTGTCTTTTGAACTTGAAATGTCACTCACAATAGTATAGATATAGTATATAGAGTATGTTGGAGAGGTTCTAGTTCTAAGAGCCCAGGCCCTAATATGTATGTATATGTATATGTATTCTGGCTTCTGCAAAACTCACTTAACCAACCCACTCGACAAAAGCCTGAGGATGCATCGGCGCAATCATGCATGACGACATCAAAAGCTTTCCTTCATTGCGTCTCCTCTTCATTTCCCCCTTAACTGCTATCTGGAGCTAAAAGCAGTGGTACCATAGCAAATATTATATTTGGGGTTAGTTCAAACATGGACCATCCTAGCTGTCTCTTGTCAATGCTTTCAGTCACAACCGATATCCATGTTTAAAGGGATACTTCACCCATGCAGAACCGGCGTTATGAAAATGCTATTATCATATAATGAATGAGGTTTTTCTTCCCTCAGTCTTTCCTCAGTCTTCCCTTGGCCCAGCTGTCCTGTTAATCATTACCCTACATTTATATTAGTGTGATGTCACACTAGTAAAATGAAGGGTTAGACAGTGAGACCATAAAACACTCTTTCTGCCTTTTCTCAGGCTAAGATGAACTGATTTCAAAAATGTTTGCACTTACAGTATACTACATAGGATCTCAGAGATCAATACACCTTCATATTCCCACCAGTGAAGTAGGTCTTTAAGTTGTTTTTTATCCTTGAACAGGTTCAAATGTTTACAAGTGAACTTTTCAAGCACATGGATCACTGGGTAATGGCTTGTTTAGTCTTATCTGTGGCCTTAGCAAATACCTCCCATCCAAACAACAAATCCTTAGTAATAGACTGCTCAGCATTGTTCAGGATCTTCCCCCTTAATTGCCCTGTCTTTTGTTCCTACCTCGACATATTGACAACCATGAATCTAAAAAAAATGTGGATAGAGCCAAGTCCCCCAGATTTTTCCTGCAAGCAGAATGTTTCAATGATAAGCTGGATCTGTCATTGGGGAGCCACTCAGCACCCACAAACAGATTGAGTGGGGCACCCAAGATGGATCTGTCCGCACTTCATTCTGCATATCTCTATTTAATGATATTATATTTCATTTCCGCGAGCAAAGAAAAACACCATTACCCAAAGCAGTGAGTCGGAACGAGGCATTCTGCAACAGATTCCAGGGCCTTCTTGGTGGTACAGTAATTGAATTACAATTGCATACGACAACAAAAGTTTGAAAATTATTGTACTTGTTTTTTTCCATTTGTTCCTTTCTATGTTACATTCTAAGCTCAACTTTGCACGGTTAAAACCATTGAAGCATACTGCAGGTTAGTACTGTTTTTATTCTAGATATGACAACAGTATTTTCAAGTATTATGAAACATTCACATATTCAAGTCAAATTATGAGTCTAGCAGAATGCTTTAGTGTTCCATCAACTGTGTTTAGGAAGAAATAGGTTGGCCAATCAGCAGAGAGGTCACAAATAGCGGTCCTTAGGCAGCATTTAGGTTGATTTCTGACAATCCCCTATGTCTGGACCCATATTGATAACTGCCAAAAATGCGTTTAGTATGTATGGTTAAGTGCTTTAAAAGCCATTGGGGTTTTTGAAAAAGTGTGCCCACTTGTTTTGACCACAGATTGAAAAGCAGTTAGCATTTCAATGGGGGCGATATGCTCATATGGGGGGGGAAGGACAAAGAGGTCAGCAGAAGTGGAGTAAGTGCTCCCTCAGGCACACACACAAGGCCATTCAAACGGGCCCACAGAGAGACTAGCGGAAATTGATTTCGGCTTTATTCCCGTTCAAATGCATGGCTATGCTGGCGGGTGACCCAACGGCGGGACCTGTCCACTCAAATTAGGAAACAAACCCATTTGGAAGATATGGCCACATGGATTGGATGGCCAATCACACTATGTGAATATTGTGCCATAATAACATTATTTCACCCATCAACACATCTAGAGGTCATCCCAAAGCAACCAATTATGTGAGCGATGATCTTTTTGTTGGGGCAGGTCCCCCATCTGCTCGAGTAGTTTTTGCGATAAGTGCGTGTAAGGCTTCCACGGGCAAAACTGAACAGTGACACTGTAAACTGTTTTCTAGGGCACTGTCATTCGCACAGATGACATAAAGACATAAAAGCTTTCGCTATCGGCTGCATGCATTTTGACAAAAGGGGGATTGGCACATATTCTTTCACCCTCCATATTGATAATGGAGAGAGAGTGCTTTCAGCTATACAGGATTCAAGTTGAAAATCACCCATCACCCGTCATCATCATCATCATCTTCCTGGGAAAAACAAGAGGGGTGAACATAGGGAGTTGGAACATAAATTGTGTCAGCTTTCTGATGTGACACCTGCTTAGTTGCATTGACTTTGAAATGGAATATTATGTATTTGGTAAGCAAAAGAATAAGCCCTTTCCTTTGCCTTGGGTGTACTAGCAATGGGTTGATTAAGGTGTCATTTTTCAAACTTTCAATCAATCTTTGCTCTATTGCATCAGTGCATATTAAGTGAGCTAGGAGACTGTTTGAATTCCATGTGCTACACAAACTATATTAACATGCAATTTGTCATGCAATTTCATTTATCTTTCTGTAGTGGGTAGCAGTAAAATGAAGAGCCGTGACTTCCGCTGCTCATGGATTGCTTTTCTGAAGGCACGCCTGATAACATTAAGAACATTTATTGACCTAAAGACAACTTTATATTTTGAGCCATGGCCGTTGCTTTGGAAGTGTTCAGTTAAACAATGTAATGGTTTATTCACCCAAATCACCACAAATGTATTTTATTTTTTCACAGTTTTCTTTGGGGTTATTTGTTTTGGTACAACTTACTTTTAACAGGAACAGGAAGTCATGTGGTCATTCCAGATTGAGCTGTACACTGTTACTGTAAAGACACATTGTTGTTGAATTCATACATTTTTATATAACAATTTTTAATATTGTGAGCACACCGATTTAAATTATGTTGGCTGCCATCATATTAGAGTGCCATCAGAATTTGTTGGACCAAACCTTTAAGTTTAACATTTGTAATTATTTATTAATTATTATTTTGCTTTGCTGCTTGGCGAAAATCTGGTTCCGTTAAGAGCCGATTTCAGTCCCCCCCCCAAAAAAAAAAAATATCTAAACCACAACCACCATGTTTATACACTACACTGCAGTAAATAAAGCAGGACAGGGCCATTTGTACGGAAAGGAGGGTTGTACCAACCACTGCTTTGTTGCTTCCACACCAAGGACCACTCGGTCTTGCCTGGCTGCCAAGCTGCAGTAACCCACAGAGCTGTGTGCTTATTCTCTCTGCTCCCTTCTTGACCATATGGAGCATAAGGGTCATAGGGACATGATGTATCACCGCTTTGTCTCTGTGTGTGTGAGCGTGCGTATTACATGTGCGTGTGCATATGTAAGGCCTGTTTGCAAAATGAGCCAAATCTGCTCGCTAGTGTCTGTTGGATTTGGCAGCGGGGGTGCATTGATTTTGTCAGCATTTGCATTTTCCCTGCCAGCCAAGGGTACTTTTATTAGCTCTATACGGATATAGATGCAGAAAACAGTCCATAGTCTTTTCACATTCTAGCCGCGCTGGACCAAACACAATGGTTGTAGTTTTTTCTCAGTTCATGCAGGAAGCATTCATGTTTCGAATGACGGAATATTTCAAGGTACACGTCGGAAGAAAACCCACAATGGCAAATGCCAAAAGGTCAAAGACACTTTATAGGCGCAAGGTTGTGATGGAGTGTCTTTTAATCCATCGCCGGCTCATCTGGGGTCAGCTTGTCATGAGCTGACACCGTGACATAGTAGCAACCACTCATTTAATCACTGTATTAATTCACCCATCACAAAGCCATAATGACACCGCCGCTGGCCGATTAATCTCCGAATTTGATTTAGCCGCGGTGTCCATTCATCATAACTGACTGTTTCACTATGCAATCAATATGGCCCTTTTAGCACTTCGGACACCTAGAACCTCAAGAGGTACACAGTCATGGTGTGTGAAGAAGAGCGCGGTGATAAAGTAAATGCTTGCCCAGGCCAAAGGGGAGAGGCATCAATCATGTACCAGTGCATACATCAGCACCACCTTTCTCCCCTCAGGTTCTCTCAATCCTCTTTGGATAAGAAGCAGGAGTAACAGCCTAGTATTTTGTCAATAATGTCATCAACAGTTCACGTGTGGCCATCATTTTATAGCTTTATTAAAAAATCCTCCCTGACCATTATAGGTGGAGTCAGTGATTCTGGAGAATGCACATTGTCGAAATCCTGTCCGTTCTGTGTGTGCTGAGAAGGTCTGGTCTGTGAAGGGCGCTATATAAATAAAGCTTACTTACTTAAAAGCTTACTTACACACGCACAGTACATACAGGTAGCAGATCGTGATATACATATACATATTCACCGGTTTTGACAAAATTATTTTAACAGCAAGCATTCTCCAGAATCGCTGACTCTACTTTGGGGAAACAGCCTCCTTGCTAGTGGCTTCTAATTGACTTGTGTACAATTGTTGACACTCCTGTATCTTGGACTGAGCTGCGTTTTTTTGCTATTGCACCTTGTCAGTATCCCTGCACGCTTGCACCCGAACACACTTTTGCCCATACATTACATTACATTACATTACATTACATTACATTACATACACACTCAAATCCAGCCGCAGGGTGAAGGCGGCTATGCTCACTCGAGAGGAAAGTGAACAGCTGTGCTCCGTTGACAGCTGGAGCAGTCATGACATCTCTTCACAAACTATCCGGGATGGCTTAGGACGCGACGGTGTATATCTGCCGAGAGACGGGTCCATTTACAATCCCTGGACCAGACACCCAGTCTTTAGCCTGGGCCCTGGCTCAGTTTTCTTTATTTATTTTTTTACCTCCCTGCATTCAAGTTGATAATGTGAGAAGTAATGAGTTTCTCCTTGGTCTTCAGCCCATATAATATCCCCCCCCCCCATATGCTTCAAAAACAAGCCCAATGGAGCAAATTAGAAAATGTTTGGCCTGTGAGAAATGAGATGAATACTAATGTTGGTTTGGGGAGGTCCAGTTTCAGTGATTCCTCATCAGATTATTTATTTTTTTGTTGAGTAGTATTAAGCTTAGCACATACAACGTTTGGATGACAAGACTAAAATGTGCACTAAAATAAACTAAAATAAAACAATAGATTAAAGGTGCAGTAAGCAAAATGGTCAGTTTAGCTAACTTCCGGTCGCTGACTGCAGTTAGCAGTCCCCTCCCTCGTCCCCACGTCACCACATTAATGCACTGCGGTCTTCAAACACCAAGTTATCTAGCATCATCTCAGATAAGTAAGTGTGATAAAACATGGTAAAAACCATCAAAACAGACATTGGGAAGGATTTTTGCCTGCTCCGCCATTGTAGGCACATACACATTCACCCATCTGTCGCTCTGCCTGTGCACCGGCAGTCAGTGCGTTTCCATGGCACAACTAGATTGGATTAAGACATATATCGAACAAGACACTCGAACGGACCGTGTCACTTGTCTGAGTAAACATGGCCTTTCAGAAATCGGATAAATGTCCGATGCATGGCTGTCTCCACTATGCTAGGTGGCGCTGTAGCCCTTTCAACCATGCTTTCAACAAGTGGTTTTAGAGCCACGTCCGGTTCTCTTCCGTCAATAACCCATGGTGTAGTCTATCATGCGCAGACACACAAGCACAGAACGAGAAGTCCGATATGCGATATCCGATCCCTGTATACATGCAGAGAGAAAGCCGACAATGAACGAATTATCTAGATGTTCTTATCCGACTTCTCTTGTCCGTTATTGTGCCGATTTGTGTCCGAAGTAGATCGGATATAGGTGTTTACATGCAGTTTAAAAGTCCTGTTGAGGTCTTATTCGTTTAGTTATCCAATTATGAGTCTGCATGTAAACGCACTGTGTGAGACGTGCCTGTTTGTAGCGTTCTCTCTTGTGATTAGATATCAGTTTCGGGATCCCCGAAAAGTGTATTCGCCGATTACATGCAGAGCGCGTGACTGAGAGATCGGCTTTATGAAACGTGCACACTATGTAAGTGATCACTGTATGAATAAAGAGCGATTTAACACTTATATTAACATAAATAAATCGCTTACTTCACCTTTAATTAGTAACAGAAAAAAAAATTAAGTAAGTAGGATCCCTTGAAATAGTAATGATATTGTGATACATGGTGCCAAATCATATCCATAAGACAGGTAGAGCGGTTTAAAGTTTTAGTCCCAATTTTAATAAGAGCAAATTTATTCCCATGTCATACCGTGCTACAGGGTAGTATATTAGCGGGGGCCCCATAATTATCGGAAAATGCCCTTTGAATTTTATTCGACATGGTCTTTGAATGCCCCAGTAATATAGAAAATTACTTTGGGGGGATTTTAACTGTATTTTTATGAATTTGCAAAGCCACCGTTGAAAATGGACAGCTAGTCTTCTGTAGCAAACTTCTTTCAAATGCAACTGAGCTCAATTTGATGTCAGATATGTCGAGTTAGGACAAAATGCCCATCATATGGAAAACATTTACTATAAACATTATATTCTAAGTGGTTTTAAAATAAGAATTTACTCTCCTATAATGGTTTGTTGCAATTATTTTCTCCAAAAGACATTGGCTTAGCAGTTTATGGTGTACAAGTCTGTGGCCAATTATGGATATTAATCAATAAACAAGCAATGTATTGGCAAAAGAAAACTATTTTTTTAGCACTCATCAGAATCTTACCTGAATCTTGTTTCTCTGCTTCACATGCTCTAGTTTTCTAGAATTATAATGTAGTAGTCATTCCTTCAAGAGAGGGAAACAAAACAAATCCGCCAGATGATTAGAAACCTGTTTCATTACATAGCAGTGGCGCCATGTCAATCATTTGTTCGCCTTACCCTGGAGATACATTAAGAATGCAAAAATGTTATCGCACATAAACACTTTTTTTTTCTTAATCATCCCAGAGTTTGGGGGGTTTAGTTTGGAAATATTGAAAATGATGGATGTCTAAAACATTTTTAGTCGTGATTGTGAAGGCAGCATTACAAAAAAAAATAATAATCAGTGAACTATGCAAATTACCATAATCACCTTCAGCCCCTTTAGCACCAGACCCATTTTAATTACACCTTAATTTGGTGTATAAATACCCCCCTATTCAGGCGAGCTGCTGCTGCACTAAGCCCCAGCAGAATAGAGTGTGTGGGAGGAACTGTATAGGTATGGATAATTACGACTCACTGTTATGGACTCCTGATTATATGAGGTGCTGGCCAACATACTGTCTCCAAATACCACTGAATTAACTCCTATCAGGGTTGATAGATTAAAGGATAGCATAGCCATGACAGGGGTTGTCTTGTAAACTAAGGCAACTCTTCATACATGGCCAGGGCAAGCGTCATTTTCTCTTGACAATCCAGCTAGCTTAGCCAGTCCAACTCAAATGACATCAGAGTTAAGTTGTGTCTTAGAGCCCTACTTCACCAGTGGAAATATGAAAGTGTATTGAACTCTGAGATCCTATGTAGGATAAATGTGCAAACATTTTAGAAATCGGTTCATCCTAGCCTGAGAAAAGGTAGAAAGAGTGTTTTATGTCTAACCCTAAATGTATTTGAATGAATTGAAATTATAAATTAAAATGTAGGGTGACAGGACAGCTGACCAAAGGGAAGACTGAGGGAAGAAAAACCTAATTTATTATATTATAATAGCGATTTTAAAATAATAAAACACCGGTTCCGTATGGGTGAAGTATTCCTCTAAGTCGAGATACAATGCAAGTGAATAGGGTACAATAGATATCATTGTGCAACTTTTCCAGTTGATTACTTATGAACAAAGCCTTCAGTGATAACCTTCAGAATATTTCTAGGATTGATTATGGGAAGTTTAGTTGATGTAAGAACTTTAGAAGTTAAGGTCTTTGGTTCAGAGAATTGACAGACATATTATTGATATAGTGGCTGTTGAAGATGGTCGTATAGGAGGAATATACAGACGCAAACTGACATAATTTAGTAAATTGAACACCTACATGTACATGTTGGACCTTTTATTTACTCTTGTATGCAAGAAGACATGATATGGATGCAAACTAGTCAAACATCTCAACATGTACCTGTTTTTGCCTGTAATGTCTTGCCTTAATTAAACTAGTTGTACCCACTGGTTATCTATGGGGTACAGTATGTGGGTGCTGGATATCCCCATATTAGTTGTTTTTAAAACTGTTTACTGGTGGTATTTTGTTGAGACTGGTCTATGAGTAAAAATCCTCAAATAGCTGCCAGTTGAATGTGTTTTTCCCGAGGGAGGGGTAATTTGAAGACCAAAGACTTACGGTCATGTTTGTGTCTTCAGGTTTCAACGTTTCCATTCATTTGATAACAATAACTAATACTACAGACCCAACCACATTTGACTTTTTTCCTTTTGATGTAAATGACAAACAATCATATACTGTATGTATGGTTAAATGCAACGTTCTATACTCCGGAATTTCAAATAACATATATACAGCACTCTTTGGAACATTTGCCAAGACTCAACACAGCGGGGCTTGCAGTCCGTCTTGAGGAAGCATTTAAAGTTGAACGTCTATAAATAGCAGTTTTCTTCTCCTGCGGGGGACTGAAGATTGAGCATTGTTGAAAACACCGGAGGAGCATATGCTTAGGCACAGCTTGTTGCGGCCTCAGATGTTCCTTAACAGTTGATTTCCTCAAGTTTGCATTTCCTCTTTTTCCCCCACGTTTATTGTGCTAATTATTTTTCGGCACGTTCCACATGGGTGGCTCGCGGGCGCAGACTAACGCACAAACTCAGCCCACCCCCCTTTTTTTTTCTTACCCTTAGAAGCACCCAGACAGAAAGGACTGCTGAATATTGGCCCAGCTGTGTGACACATTGGTTTCTCAACACTATTGACTCGCTTTGAAAGGCTTATGAGAGCTGATGGAGCATTTTTCTTGCTCTCGGCTTTCGCAGCCAAATAAGATTTGTGCGGAGAAAATTTTTCCTGCAGAGATGCTCTCTCCGTGTTGATATCCAGGCAAATTTATAAATATATCTACACACACAAATCAAATATTTTTTTTTTATATTGCTTGTTCATAGTTCTATATACCTCCATCTCCTACCTTGTTGGAAGGTACAGACAATGTGAACCAAGCACTTCCATTATACACAATGTGCACACTGATGCCACTAGTAATTGCCGTAGACAAAACAGCACACACTGCCATGGAAGGCAAGCAACAGCAATGCAGCCAAAGCAACAAAAATAAGTGTGTCATTGTACTGCTTGTCGAGCGGGGAATTATTTCCGCATTAGAAAGTTTCACGTTTCCCAGTGAACACTCAAACACGTGTGGTGTGGAACCGTTTGCCGTCTGCCCTGGTGTGAAATGGGTCTGTGCTTTGTGTGCACACACCTGTATTATCAACGTTACAGTTCCAATCTGAACTGAATTGCTGTTTACATTTTCTGCTTTGAGTAACTACTGTGGTTTAAAAATCTCCTGACTACTTCGGCATACGAGATATAATCTTCTCTGGAAATGCCAGTATTGAAAGTCAGACTAAATATGTCACTCACACTTTTTTTCACTCCTCTAAGCAATATGATGAAGGAAAATCTACCAATTGAGTGTTTTCCATTTTTTAATTCCTGTTAGGAAATAATGGGGGGGGGGAACACATGAGGTGATGCTTTTTCACATTATTGTAGGAGAAAGGAAAGTGCTGGCAGTTCCATCATTTCAGACTTGCCTACTGAGGTCAGGGCTGCCCATGTGCTTGAATGCCCACATTTGCATCTTTGACTCGCTCTGGCCCACTGAGGAAGAATGAGCCGTTGCGTCTCCTGTAATGTGCAAAAACGTGAGAATGTAACAACAGTGTTCAGTGATCACGTACATGCACTCCACTGATCTCAGCGTGAAACTACTTCACCACAGCAGGGTAGACTCCTCTTCCAAAAAAATATTCAAACGCAAAAGCCACGTGAAAATGATGCTCGACTTTGAAAGATCTTTTTACTTTGTATATAAGGGTGAGATACTGTTCTTTCAAGCACTGGTTCATTTTGAGATTGTTGGCTACTTTTGCTTCCATAACATGTCTTCTTCCAAGTTAAAATGTACATTTTGGTGTTTATTACTAACCCGCATCTGTATATATCAGCCTGTTGATATCTATTAGTTTAATGGTTTACCGTATTCACCTGCCAGTACCTTGCCGTATGACAGTAAAAGTAATAGTATGCTAAAATGTGTTTCCTTATGCTATTTACATTTAACAGAACACAGCAGTCATCATTTCAAGCACATTTTTCATGTTATTTTTGGTCTGGGCGGTATACGAATGGGCGTCCCCATCTCCACTGTTTCTCACATTACCCAATGATCATGCAGGATCATTAAAAAGCAAGCAGAAGCATTTGCATTTGGCTTGGCTACATGACCCTCGTTTGCCATTCTCAAGCTACTACGTTCTAGATCCATGCAGGCAAGGTGAAATCTGCACCCATTTCCTCGTTATATTTACATGTGAACAAATGATTCCCCTGAGGGCTGTCTGTGGCCTTCCAAATACTCATGGTACACGGTATCCTACTAGTAGTACAGCAGCCGGTGACTAACCCGGTATGATACATAGTGTCACAGTTTAATTGCAGCTCCCGGCTGGATGGGCCCTGAGCCAACAGCGACCTACTGACATTGGCAAAAGTATAAAAAAGGGCCTCATGCCTTTACATGGCCCATTTTTTCACAGGAACACCTATGACATTAAATAACTCTGAAAGGCTATTGTGAATGGCCATATTTGCCAACAGTTAGCACATGGGTGGTGATGTCAAAAAAAGCTGCTTGTATAGTACATCCAGAAATAAGTTAACATCTGTCACATTCCCTTGGGGAAAGTACGGTGAAGTTTATACAGTAGGTATTGCCTCACTCATGCTTGTATATGGCATAAGGATAGGGGATTTCAACAGCTTTTTAAACAGGCAGCTTTTTTTTCTGTGGCATAACCTTATGGAACCAACTGTTCACTTCCAGTATGCAACATAAACGAACCACATGTCTGTTTGCGTATAACTCATCCCAATGATGGTACACCGCCGTTGTGTAAGCTAATATAGGCACACCTGGAGGAAATCTGCTCCGTTGGTGATATGCCACACAAAGATATATTAATGAAAACATAACATGGCTATATTTCTAGAGGCAGATGCTGCCTTCTTTTGTTCTCTATCACCCTGTCTCCTCACCCCGCCACCAAGCTACCAGCTGTTTCCTTTGCCGTGCACTCCAACAGCCAAGTTAAGGCAGGAAAGGGATAATTGAAAATGTCGATCTCATTAATTATCATGGTGGAACGTTGAAGAAGCAGCTTTCATGGGGAAGTCAATGCCTCATTCTGATAGTTTCAGGCGTGCGGGGCTTACAAAGGGAAAAGCATATTCTGTGGCAAAACCTTATGCCAATACTGAGTGATCCCAAAAGCGTCAAGCTGCATTATGTCTATATGGACAATAGATCGAATGACTGTATGTTATGTGAATGGGGTTGCCTATATGTATACAAAAGCCCCAGAGATAGTCCAACTATGTAGTTCCACTTAGCTCTACAAACCTTCAAAGCATTTTTTCCGTAAAATTGTTCTGATTTCTACAGAATGCAACTTCACTGTTTTGGATCACTCTCACTGTTTTTGACAGCAGCAGACACTCATTTTCATAAAATAACTATAGGGCTGATAAGTCAGACTATCATACAGCTACCAACATTAGACATACCGGTAGTCACATGTATTCTTCCACACAAACAGGGAAAATATACAAACTCCACTTGAACAAAATGCCAGCCTCACTCTACATTAAGTTACTTCTATGATTTGCCATCATACTGTATCTTGCATTAAAATTATCTGTCAAAACCTTTTTTAGCAACTCAGACCTAAAGTATGAAACCACTCCTCACAAGAAAGGATCTTTTATAGAAATGATGTGTAGATTATGTACTCACGCATGGCATATTTAAAACACTATTTCTGGTCCATGATTTAGATATGTAACAGCCAGTGGTGTATCTATAAAACATACTTATAAAACATGCATGCTCCTAATTGATTTTACAAGGCAGCTTAGGCTCCACATGCTGATTTGCCTGGGGAGATTCCTGATCCAAATGGCACGGCAACTGTATTTTGTGTTGGGCATGATGGGATATTATTTTATTCATGTTAGGGCAGGGGTTTTCTACTGTGTTAAGGCACGTATGACTTTAGACTTTATTTTATTTGTCATTGCACTTTTCAAAGCAACAATATTACATTGACGTGTGAGCATGCTGACATGAGTTAACATATGCATTCCATGTAACTGCAGTTCCTTCCTACCATTCAAAGTTATATTTATTGGGGTGGCACAACACATATATTTTCCTTCTGGGGCATGGTGATTTTGTTAGCCGATTGCATTCTGACTGCAGGATCAGAGGAGCGGGACATCATTTCAGCGTGGTAAATACATTGCTCTCAGAGTGGTTAAGGATACAATTTGCATACTGATCTAAGCCGATCTTTTACTTGGATCAAGTGGGGAAGACGTTAATTGGATGCCTTTTAGAGTAAACAATGGTGTTTTAACGAGTTTGACACCAAATCCCTTGCAGATGAATATTTCTATGACAATATCAAACAAGATCTAATTCATAAAACACAGCTCACTTTGACTTCTAAATCAATTGATGTATTCTCCTTAACTTAAACAGTAGTCTTGTGCAAACCAAACAACCACAGCTATATTCTTTGTGTCCTCAAATCTTGTCACCTGTATTTCTTTTGATTTGGAAGCCATTGAGAACACATCAATGCATGGCCTTATAACAGTCATCAACACAGAGCTAGTGAATGCATCAAAACAGCATTATACAGAGTCAGGGGGATCTCATTCAAACTAGCATTCTTAAATGGCCATTAGGCGAAAGCAGTTCATTCTATACCACCACTGTGTTTGAAGGAATCACATATTACCGCAGTGGCCAAGGACAGTTTACAGTCATCATGGCTGTGAACGCTGTATAACTGCTTCCTTAGACAATGAGTACAATACTGACTTTGCGAACCAATGCATTTGCCATTTTCCCCTTTCATGCTCCAGTAGGCTGTGTATAAAGGTCAATAATTGTCAGCATTACTGGAATGTAAAAGCTTATTTCAGTGTAAGATTAGGAAAATGTAATGGTGGACAAGCCAGTGATACCATTCATTGTGTAGAACAGCTGCAGCCAACTCTCAGATAAAAGTATTCAGAGTAAAAATACGTGACTTTGGTTTATTTTTTTTTAGATTGTAGTACCAAGGGGAACTTGCTTAAGTTGTCTACGAGTGGGATGCACAAGAAAAAAGCGTGAGGTTTTCGGAAATCGAGTGGTAAAAGGCTAAGTTTAGAGGGTGTCCAATTGCCTACAATGAATAATTCAAGTATACGATGAATATTCCAAGCTGCAGTAGTATTTTTTTTCATTAACAATTAATCAAATTGCTACATTTAACGTAAAAGGGGGTGGGTCAAAATGATGAACCCACACATACTTTTCCACCTGACCCTGCAGTTCCTCCCAATTCTATGGAGTATTCTTTAGTGTTTTGGAGCTCGTTGTTTTGGTTTCAAGCGGTGTGCCAGCAGGTAGGATGGCCTAGAGGAAAGGTGGCCGACCAGTTACCATAAGGTCTCTGGTTCGATTCCCGGTACCGGACAGGACGGTGTTAGTTGTAAAACTAGTAGTGGCTGGTATTACGTCTATGGTGCCCACCATCTCTACCATTGTGTCCTTCAGCAAGACACTTAACCCCAAAGTGGGGCGCTGTACTACGGCTGACTCTGCTCTCTGACCCCCTCCAAAGTGTGGTAATAAAGTAACTTAAGTTAATTACATCATACCGCCAAAGCTGCGGTTAGAATCAATGCAACTCAATAAGAAGGATTACAACTTGAGCTACTTTTTAAAGTGATAACATGCCAACGTTGCCCATTGCTGTCCCCAATGTATGTGTTAAACCAAAACAAAACAAAAATAGTTTTATGTTTATCGTGTTACATGGGTCAAACGCAGTGGTGGCCTGACGCAATGTGATTTTACTCTTGGTTGCCCGCAACAAATACGTTTGCCACCGTTGGTTCAGATTTGTAGCACTGATACATGTGTATTTTATAATCTACTGTCTCTCATGCTGCCATTTGTATGCACAACATCAGTTCAGGAGACACGGACATGATTTACCATCAAATTAAATATACCCTGTCATTTGAACTTGTAGTCGGCTGCAGACATGAGCATTTCTTTAAAAAATAATTGTCTTTTATTTACAAGATAGTGACAGGTATTTGTAATGCTATTGGCATATTCAAGCGAAACATTAAACTAAAGGGTAATTTGTTTTTTCCCTCAGACTAATGTTTGGTTTGAATTTGATCTACTTAAAAAGGTCCCATTTGCACTGAGCCGGGTACCGTAAAGACATCTGGCTCGATTATTTGAAAGAGAGACACATTACCATAATACTTACAGATGTAATAATGGGCCACTGAGACCTTAAACACAATACTATATTCAGGTATATTCAGCACATCACATGATCAAAAAACACCAATTCAATGTTTTCCCAGCACACAAGGTCTATGGTTAAATCTCTGAGGGTGCAGCCTGTCTCTGATTAGCTCTACACATTTTCTACGCGTTGTTTTTAGCCCCTCATCACTTCCAAATCGGCTACTGAAAAACACTCCGGGAACTATATACAGTATGGGAATATGGTGGGAGTAATCTGACAGAATATATGCAGTTTCATAAGACTAGCCAGGCAGAAAATAGATTGGGGGGGAGGAGCTGGTTTGTGATTTGGTGGGAGTTAGGATGGGGGAGTTTGCTGGGTTCCAGAGAGATAATGTGTCACTCACAATGCAGAGAGACTGCGGCCTCGGCAACCCAAGGGCTGAGGCATGATGACCCCACAGCCTCTTTCATGTGATAAAAACCTGAACATTTTCACCTTGGGCTGCTTTAAATATTGTTAGAGAAAAAAGGAGACACATTTGGGAAAAGAGATCCATTTTAGTCCCTATTACCCTCCATCATTCATTTTGTCTGC
Source organism: Ammodytes marinus (assembly GCF_949987685.1). NCBI lineage: Eukaryota > Metazoa > Chordata > Actinopteri > Uranoscopiformes > Ammodytidae > Ammodytes > Ammodytes marinus. The sequence continues at coordinate 3,077,226 of NC_137227.1, forward strand.
ACTGCTGTGATGTAAGCCCTGTCTTTCCATGTGTGCCTTGACAGAAGTGCAAGGTAATTATTAAAACATATGGATGGCTGGACCCCTTTCTTAACCCCTCCCACTAATGATGCTTGGCTATTACAGAAGGGCATGGGAAGGACACTTATACCATTAACTGATATATCCCTCCGGAGATCCCGGGCTTCAGCCTACACTTGTTGGCTAAAGAGTATAGCTGTTCGAGCCTTAGAGAGAAGACATGCTCTTAAACGTTCTAAAAATTGTAAGTAGTGATAATAAAGAACCCATGACCCATATAAAAAATAGAGGGATTTCAGTGAAAACACGGTAGCCTTAAGCAGATTCAATTAAATGATAAAATATTGTGTCCAAATAAATCTTAATTGTTGTGCCTCACTCACACCAACATGCTGGCCGAACATTTTTTTTAATCTTTTCTCACAATCAATCAAGATGGCGTTGCCTTTTGTTTGCACAGTATATACATACATAATCTGAATGAGGAGATGCATAGCCCTATGCAGAAGTTACTACTGAGTAAAGCTACCATATGCTATTTATAAAAAAAGGGTGCTCTCAGAGGCTGGTAGCACTCTGGGCTTGCACATACAAATTACAACAATTGCTTAATCTTTGCGACATCAAAGCCTGTCCATTGGCAGCAGATTCAATTTAACTCTAGAGACGACCCACTTCAACTCCATTAACTTCCTCCGCTGAATGGGATCGGGGGGGAAGATGCCGACCCATAATGGCAGCTTTGCTTAGGGGCAATTTTTTCAGCTCGGAAAAAGGCTGCAGCCCTCTCTGATGTTAATGGACCCATCCCCAGTCCATGCAAAATATGCTTACATCCTAGGTTCGACATCGCAGTGTGACCCAGCCAACTGGTTGCTTTTGTTCATGTGGTCGTGTGGCTGTGGGCAAAATTGATGCTGCCACACAATGGACTAAAAGCTTTAGTGGGAAAGGCAAAGAGTCCCCCAACACAATAGCCGTAGCCAGGTCCAGAAGCAGAGGTTGAAAATAGCTTCACTCCTTCTGCTATGTGCAGCACGTACACAGTTGAGCTGAAATGGCCTTTTTTTGCTAAATAAAAACCTCAGCATCAGCAACTCTATCAAGGAAGACAGTGCAATATGTATTTTTATTCCAACATTATTTGAAATGTTGAGCCGATATTAAAAACATATACTGTGTAGCATTTTGAAAACATCAACTCTAAATACAAATCTTTATCATCATGGCCATATGTTGTTTTATTGAGTGCCTTGACACAAACTTACTGTGCTATGGATTCTACCTCCGGGCAGTGTGGCTAGATTGTACCAGAAGTCCAGCTGAAGGGGTGAAACTATACGGTTAACAAAAAAATAAGGCCAGCAAGTGCATCTGTTCAATCATTTTAAGTGAAACAATTCAGTCCAATAATGCCTATGGACCACACCAACACATGGTCTAACTGGCACACACTCTTTGATTGGTGCATAACACCACACCAGTGCAGTCCTCACATCCATCTCTCCCCTTTGGCTAATTGAGACAGGAGAAAGGGGCTTCACCCATTCCATTCTCTCACTAAACGACTATTGGGCACTGGAGACCAGATGGTTTGTCTGGCGAATGTCACTGGTGGACAGTTGTTACATTTGACAATGTAAGCTGAATCTGGCATATATCAGTACAATTTCTGTTGCCTTCAAGGAGGAGCAGCAACTGGGCTAGAGAAAAAAACAACACTTGGATTGATTTCATCCCTCATTCGGTGCACTGCAAGTATTTTTTGACAAAGACATATGGTGGAGAGAAGTGCACAGCAGCAGCAGCAGGCTGGCTGGCCCCGGCCCCTCAAGCCTGAGCTGTTTTCACTTGATTGTTTCAGGCAACATGCACATTTTAAGACAAGCAATGTATGCAATGGTTGCATGCAGGCACACACACACACACACACACACACACACACACACACTGCTTTAGCTCCAACACAGAGGCAAGTGATAAATCTATGCATGACCACAAATATTCCTCCCTTGCAGTATTCTCACAGGATCCTTCCGGTGATCATACTGTTTACAAATATAATACAGCAGACTGCACATTGCTGGCCTTATTAAATCATATTCATCAACCATTTGTCTCCAGAGCATGACACTGTGTCCCATATGCTGGCTGCAGTATAGGCATAGTGTTTGGGTGGGAACAAGGGGACATGTCCCCCTCAATATTTATCAGAGGTACATTTTTCCCCCTTAGAAACAAAAGAAAGACCACCCCCTTCAGTCCAAAAGTGGTAAACATAACAGTTCAGGGGGTCGAGACATGTATTTATCGTCCTTACCTGTGACTATATACAGCCCTGGAAAAAAATAAGAGACCAGTCTGGATTTTTCTTCAATCTTCATCTCTACATAACGTATCGAAAATTATCGAAAAAATTTATTGGAATTTGGTAGAAATGTTGTCAGTAGTTTATAGGCTATTATAAAATCAAAATGTTCATTTTACTCAAACATATGCCTCCAAAGTGTAAAACTAGAGACACTGAACATTTGACGTGGTCTCTCAATTTTTTCCGGAGCTGTATATGTCCCAACTATTTCAGACATCCCTACAGTAAACCATAGCATCTTTACCTTGCCAACCTCAGTGGCTTCAGCTTCTGACTAACTTTGTACACGACAATGCAGACAGTGTAGTAATGTTACACGCTTGCTGTGTGATTTCTTGTGATTTTGCCTGTCATCGCTTTTATGTAGATTCGAAAATTTGGTAGCCTTTAACAAGGTCTCTTTCTCAAATAGATAGTTTTGTCGAGCTGTACATGATTCCTAAAAAAGGATATGTTTTGAAGGTGCATAATGTTTGGAACAATACAGTAGAAAACATATTTGAAAGCACCAAAGAATGCCTTGAGAGCCCTACTGCATTATATTCCATATTGTATTTATACATAAAGACATTTCCAGAATACATTGACACAGAACAGGCACACATTGGCAAATACAATTTCACCTAAATGACGGCCAACCATTTCCCCAATGGTGAATCAAAGCCTATGCCTTGCGGCCGTAGCATGTCAGGAAAGAAGTAGCAATGCTGTCCCCAAACTCCACTGCAGTCACCCATGTGTCTTCAGCTCAAGCAATCCTGGGAGCAATAGAGTCTTTCACCTTCAGTCTATTTGGAATTGGCGGGAGGGGGGGGGGAACCAACCTGACGTTCAAAGTTGCTTTCCCGAAGCTGGCTCGCTGTCTGGGGTTTCTTGGCAGCTGGACTGATAGCAAGCCTCCGTTGGAATGGCAGCTGTTGAAGGGCTTTTTAAATTGCACACAGGTTGATGGGTGGCTGTCAGGAGGGCAATGGACAGAGAGAGAGAATTTCGAAAGGGTGAAAAAAATACTCATGTGGGGAGGGAGAGCGGGGGGGGGGGGGGCATTGACCCTGACACCAAGGTGCATAGGAAAAATGTCTCGATTCCCTGGAAAATAAGTATAGGACATTGGTGTATACATGTGTTGGAATGAATGGAGTGCTAAGGGCATGTCTGTCATCACCAGGGTTTATTTAGTGAGGCAGCACAACGTCACTGTGCATCAGATTTGATATCCGAAGACTATGTTTACATACAGCAAGATAATATCACGTAGGGCTGTCCCCTGAAAGTCGGAATCCCTGCAGTCGACCTAGATTTTTCAAGTCCAGCCGTCTTTGCTAGCTTGATCGCCAGACACAGATACACATGGAACATTTATTTAACCTTTATTTATACTGGAGATATCATTGAGGGGTGACCATCATTTGCAATGATGCCGAGAAACAAAAACAACAATACATACACAATATACAATGCAAATACATCAAATACACAACAAGCTGGAAAAGAGAAACATTTTAGACAGAGGTATAGAGTGGCTGGAAATTAAATTAAATTGGTAAAAGTACAATATGGCCTAATTAAAACAGTTACAGTTAGAGTTTGGTAGATTTAAGATGTTTAAATTGGTTAACGGATATCATGGTATTCATTTTAATGTGTTGCTGTAAACTGTTGAGTCAGGGGCACTGAAGCTAAAAGCTGTCTTTCCCAGCTCAGATCGGGCTTGTGGGACATAAAGCGTAACATGGTAGACAGTGCTCTCATTAGCCTTTTCATAAGGATTTGTGTTGGCCTTTGTGCTCATCAAAATAGTCCATTCTATTAATTACAATAGATTAGACATGTTTCCAATGGCATTTAAATTAAATCATTGTGAAACGCACAATAGTATTTCATATCAAACAACGAGGAGATAGATTGAAACACTGTGGGTGTCCTATACTGTAATGTGACTCTTATGGCCTCACTACCTAACGTTGCCTTGTTGTATCTGTGCTGTGCAACAGATTGGGTTTTAAGAAAGTCATCATGTATACTTTCCCCAGTTATTACATGTGCTCTTAACATTATTTGGAGGAGATTTAAGTCATAGTCTGCAAATACAGTGAGTGTTTGATCTACTAGTGCAGTGCCCGTAGTTAGCAGGTAAACAAAGAAATATATTAGACAGTACATTTGGCTGCTATCATTGATGGCTAATTTTACACTGTTGAAGGTTATTATCAGTAGGCCTAACTTACTTTGTAGAAGTTGGCTATAGAGTAGGGCAACATTCCTTAGTGTATTGTGTAAAGATAACCACAAACTAATTCCATGTGTTTTCTTTAGTGAAATGAAACACACAATGTGTTAATTAATTAAGTGTTGAAGCCTAAAGAAGAATTGAGCTGTACAGGTGTTACTTATGCAATCTGATATTATGTTACCCTATACTGCCATCCATACTGCACAATGCACTCAAACTTACAATCAGTTGCCTATGTAGTAAATGTATACAAGGAGTCTATGCTGCATGCCATGACAACATTTGGGGGAGAGTTGTGCTCGGGCTTTCAGTTTAGTTAACGTGTCAGTAGCAGTCAGCTGTGTGTGTGGGACTTTGGCGGATATAAAACATTTTGTGGAAGCATCCAAGCCCGTGCTGTATTATTACAGTGAAAATAGCGTAAAGTGCAGTCTTTACAACTAAAGCGGACAGGTGGAGCAAGTGAGGAGTGAGGAGTTGTTGAGGAAGTAACAATAGGTGCTGTGTGTGTCCCGCTCTTCAGAGGGAGGCGGGGTTTATTCAGATATTACTTCATGCTCCGTTCTCACTGTGGCCTTCAGTGTGCGCACGTACTTCACAATGAAGGATGAAGGCTGCACATCTTCGTACTTCTAAAAACATCTTTGTACTTCTAAAAACTTCACAATGAAGGATGCACACCTTCGTGCTGTGCACAAGCAATATCCAGAAGCACATGCCGATCTGACTAAAACTCAGAGAGATATGTGAGCCACAGACACACACAGAGACAGACGTTTCTTGACACACACACAGACAGACGTTTCTTGCTTTATAGATATATTATACTGTGGAGTTCTCTGTGGAGTGTTTAAGATCGAAACACTGTACTGAGTCCATACACTGAGTAGCAAATTATCTTAATAAACGATCCAATTAGCGCAGACTAGTTAAGTGTACTGTCAGTGTACTCTGGAATGACAAACAGTCAAGTCTGCCACCCAAACATTTTTAATACTACAGAGTGAACACAGGCCCGACCGCTAATAAATGTGACTGACTTCCCATTTGGATTTTAAAGGGACCTGTAATGTTTTGAGTGTTTTCTCAGTTCTCACAGGCTCAATCATTTTCAATTGGAATGTATTCTCTGCATCTTCACATACTCTCACACTACTGTATATATATATATATATATAGTGTATATATAAGTACACAAAAAACGTATTACTTTTCATTGTGTTTGTATCTCCAATAAACTGGCCCTGTGCGGTTCTGATAAGACCATAGTGGCTACATTTATGTCCGATTATTAACCATAAATCTAGGCAAGGCGCTGGGACCCCTGACAGGTGGCTCTCTTACTGCCTGCTGATTGCTGGATTGTACCTATTAATCATCCTCTGTATTCCCCACCGGTCAAGCAAACCTTATTAGTGGAGGGATGGAATCAGACACAATGGGGCGACCAATTTCCTCTTTCCTAACGCTCTTTTGTGCTTTGCTCTCTCTCATTTGCTCCCTTTACAAATTGCACTCACATTGGAATTCCTCCACTGGCGAGATATAACTGATGCCCGATCGTCATCTTTAAGAGAGAGAGAAGATTCATTCAAAATTGAATTTTTCAAGCTTAAGTATATCTGATTAGTCCCTTTTCACACAAGCTGACGTGCGGACTAATATGAAGTTCCTGGTAATTACAACAGCAGCATATTTGACATTTTAAAGGATTTGTCATATACCCGCAAACTATAGTGTATGCTTTCATTTACACTGTATTGAATCCAGGCACATGCACCCCATAATAATCCTGGGTCCTAGAACATCACTGTAATTATACGCCAGTGAAACGAAAGCTCACTGTACATCACACTGTAGCCATTTAGTCTCACTAACTCCACGATATAGCTTGCATTATACTAGCTAGGCATAAATTCCCCTTCAGCATTTTGACAGTAGCTTTTCAAATACTTAGCCTCCTTACACTCTGCAGTCATATTCCTCCTCTGCCAGAATCAATTGCGCTGGCAACCATTGCAGAGCGCTGAATTTTATCTCCCCAGGCAGAAAAAAAGGATGTAAGGGAACAGAGCATGGAGAGATAGGCTGTTTATCAGTCACACAACTAATTCTCTCTTCTACCATCCCTCTCCATTCTGCCTTTTTTGAAAGTGAACTTGGTATTAATCTACAAGACCTTGAGTGCCTCCATGCACACAATCAGCAGCGATGTGCGCCTTTTTACTCTCTTTTTTTGGGTCAATCTTTGACCTTTCGAGGGCCGCCCACAATTTTAATTACTAAACTAAAAAGCTGCTCAGTAACCCCCCCCCACACACACACTCCCTTTTCAGCTTTGTTCTCACAACTCTTTCTTTATGTCCCAATGAAATCCATGGGAGATATACCACATTTGAGCCGTGATTGAATATCACTGCTTTTTTTTTTCTTTTTGTAAATGCTTGGAAAATTACAAGGGGGCTTAAGTGTCAGACACATATGCCTGCCAAAGATAATCAGTGGGTAATGAATGTGTGCCCTTTTACACTATAAAAAGCAATGGCTGTACTTGAATGTGTGTTCAACTCAGGGCAGCTGATCACACAACCTACTGCTACATTCACACATGCCCCTTGAACTCCTTCCCCTCAAATCACATCAGGATCTTATCATAACAGCTTGCTTTTACGACATGACAGTGTAAACCACTCTCATCTAACATGTGTTTTCTCTGCCGTCTTGCAGCTCTTGAACTGTCGGGGAAGGCTGCTTGAGTGCTGAAAGGTAAGCTGTTTTGCAATCAATTCTTGTGTGTGAATCACTGTATAGTCGATGACAAAGATGGGTCAAGGCGTTGTAAGCTGCTGGGTTTCCCATTTTCTGCTCAGCCTAAGGACCTGGTTTTAATGCTGGTCGCAGCAGAATGGGAGCCCTCAGTGGATATAGAGAGAGTGAAGGCCCCCTTGCTCTTTTCTCTTTAATTAGCACGCTCTTGGAGACTTGGGGGTTGCCGCTTTAGCAATCACACATTCTGCTGCCCAGCCAATAAGAACTAGTGTTCAACCACGACTGGCAGAGACAAATGGCACGCCGCAACATCTCAGCCTCGCCCGTCATCTCTGTTAAGCATGCAAAAAGCACATTGTTGTAAGACTAGGGGAGTGCTGCAAGTCTAAGTGGGAATGTGGGGCATTCATATACAGTATATATGTTGGTCCTTCAAATGAACCATATCTGCTTTGGTTGGTTTTGAATGCATTGTTGTGTGAGTTTGCAGTACAAGAGTACAACCGTATTATTGTATGAGATTATTGATTGATTGATTATTGAGCTATTTGTTTGCTATGTCACATGGGTTGAGAACTATCATGTCATGTGACCATTGATTTATCTTTTTTGTTTTTTATTTGTTTTATTTGAGACATACAGTAGGCCTATACTGTATGTACCGTAACTACATGAAACCCCCAACATAGACACACATTTTCCGATGTGAAGACTCCATGTGTATAAGGGACTTCACATATCAAGGACATATCAAAGACGTCTTTTTGTGGTAAACAACGATGAGCATGTGCTATGTCCAGCCATTAGCTACTCTTGTCTGGTCTTATCAGTGTACATGTGTGTTATGCTTCCCTTTTGCTTTAAAGCGATCACTGAATTTCTAGGTTGGTGAATACAGTATTTTGCATAATTTGCAGTTTTCTGTCAAGCGTCTTCATAGCTAACATGCAAAAACTGGAGAAAATACGCTCAAATCAGAGGTCATCGCACACACACAAAGGAATAAACACATATTTGTAGAAATGTGGTACTGCAAATACAATTAGAATCACAAAATAAAGACTTATTATTGTGCACTTACACTAAATGTATGGTGTCATAATTTAAACAAAAAACAAATCACCTATCATGGCGCCTCCTTATGACTCACATCACTTAAAGGTGCTCTGAGGAACTTTCAGTTTGTGTTAATTATTGCACCCCCATTGGACAAAAGCAGTAGTGTTTTTACTACTCCAGCTGTTGAGCATACCCATGACAAAGGCATTAAAAGGGAAGTAAGTGATATTTTTTTGTTATTGTATGTGTTTAATCACTCTATATTCATACAGCAATCACTTAAACAGTATGCACAGTTCATAACACAGATCTCCCAGTCATTCGGCTTGATCATCAGAGGAAAAATTAGACTGTTTCAAAAATATGTAAAAGTTCCTCGTAAGGATGGGTTCAGAAATAATTGTTGCACCCTGTTCCCCAGTCTCTTATGCCAGTAGATCATAAGAAAGGGAGTAGCGGTTTGTAGCAGTGGGGGCATAATTAGTGATAGGCCTTGGACATGTCATACTCTGTTAGCCCTGCCTCGCTTTAATTCCTTTTGTCTCCTCTCTGCCCCTTAGCATTTATTCCGTCTGTGTGTATGGAAGTGTGTATATCTTTACTCAGGCATAGCTGTGGCCTTTTGCATACTTAATGTATCAGCTCCAACTTCATTTCACCCTATACAGTATCTCACAAAAGTGAGTACACCCCTCACATTTCTTCAAATATTTCATTATATCTTTTCATGGGACAACACTGAATAAATGACACTTTGATACAATGTAAAGTAGCGTGTGTACAGCTTATATAACAGTGTAAATTTACTGTCCCCTCAAAATAACTCGACACACAGCCATTAATGTCTAAACTGCCGGTTACAAAAGTGAGTACACCCCTGAGTTAAAATGTCCAAATTGGGCCCAAAGTGTCAATATTTTGTGTTGCCACCATTATTTTCCAGCACTACCTTAACCCTCATGGGCATGGAGTTCACCAGAGCTTCACAGGTTGCCACTGGAATCCTCTTCCACTCATTCATGACAACATCACGGAGCTGGTGGATACTGGAGACCTTGCGCTCCTCCATCTCCTGTTTTAAGAAGCCCCAAAAATGCTCAATAGGGTTTAGGTCTGGGGACATGCTTGGCCAGTCCATAACCTTTACCCTGAGCTTCTTTAGCAAGGCAGTGGTCGTCTTGGAGGTGTGTTTGGGGTCATTATCATGTTGCAGTACTGCCCTGCGGCCCAGTTTATGAAGGGAGGGGATCATGTTCTGCTTCAGTATGTCACAGTACATGTTAGCATTCAATGAACTGTAGTTCCCCACTGCTGGCAGCACTCATGCAGCCCCAGACCATGACACTCCAACCACCATGCTTGACTATAGGCAAGACACACTTGTCTTTGTACTCCTCACCTGGTTGCCACCACACACACTTGACACCATCTGAACCAAATAAGTTTATATTGGTCTCATCAGACCACAGGACATGGTTGCAGTGATCCATGTCCGTAGTCTGCTTGTCTTCAGCAAACTGTTTGTGGGCTTTCTTTTGCATCATCTTTAGAATAGGCTTCCTTCTGGGACGACAGCCATGCAGACCAGTATGATGCAGAGTGTGGCGTATGGTCTGAGCACTGACAGGCTGACCCCCCCACTCCTTCAAGACCTGCAGCAATGCTGGCAGTATTCATACGTCTATTTTCCAAAGCCAACCTCTTGGTATGACGCTGAAAACGTGCACTCAACCTTTTTAAACTGGGCCGCAGGGCAGTATTGCAACATGATAATGACCCTAAACACACCTCCAAGACGACCAATGCCTTGCTAAAGAAGCTCAGGGTAAAGGTTATGGACTGGCCAAGCATGTCTCCAGCCATAAACCCTATTGAGCATCTTTGGGGCTTCTTAAAACGGGAGATGGAGGAGCGCAAGGTCTCTAATATCGACCAACTCTGTTATGTCGTCATGAATGGGTGGAAGAGGATTCCAGTGGGAACCTGTGAAGCTCTGGTGAACTCCATGCCCAAGAGGGTTAAGGTAGTACTGGAAAATAATGGTGGCCACACAAAGTATTGACACTTTGGGCCCAATTTGGACATTTTTTCTTCGGGGTGTACTCACTTTTGTTGCCTTCAGTTTAGACATTAATGGCTGTGTGTCGAGTTATTTTGAGGCGACAGTAAATTTACACTGTTATTCAAGCTGTACACTGACTACTTTACATTATATCAAAGTGTCATTTCTTCAGTGTTGTCCCATGGAAAGATATAATGAAATATTTGAAGAAATGTGAGGGGTGTACTCACTTTTGTGAGATACTGTATATAACACAATTGTATGACAATACGGGGGCATGCTTGTACTGTCTTGTGTGTGTGTACTAAGATACCTGTGTAAGTGCCACCTTTGATTTTCTGTTGAAGAAAAACAACAAAAACAAACATATCTCTCGGGCTAGACAGGCTTCAATATTCAGCTGGTTTCAAGAGACTCAATTTGGCCAATTATAGGGGAAAAAACGTTATGTTCCCTTTGTAAAAACAGTTCCCCGGAGCGAGAAGAAATGCATACAAATGGTTTTGTGTGATGCCAAAAAAGGTAGTCTGGTGATTACTGTCAAAGGATACTTTTTTTTGGCACAACTAGGCTGTGTGTCTAGGTGCAGAGGAGTTTTCTCGACCTAGGCTGTTGATGTGAGGGCGGGATGAAAGCCGCTTTGAGGATACAGTATATACGGCTAGGAGGAAATGCTCTTCCTCCACCACCTTGCCTTTTTGCTTCTGTCCAATTTTCCCCCTCTCTCTCATTGTGCTGCCATTCTACCATTGCTATCTCTTCGTGGCGGCCTCTCTCCCTCTCCCCCTATGTTGTTTCCCTATCCAATTCCTCCTCTACACCCAGCCCACACTCTCTCTCTCTCTCTCTCTCTCTCTCTCTCTCTCTCTCTCTCTCTCTCTCTCTCTCTCTCTCTGGAGCATCTTTCCCTGCCATGGCTGTCTTTATGTCAACACTCATCTGTGTTTTACAAACCTACATACTTGAGTTGAGTGAGTGCTTTTTTAACTTATATATATCGTCATGCAACTTACCCGATTGATTACTGACATCAAAACACATATTTGTGTATTATATTTGTTTCATAAATGTTTGATTACTTGTGCACATGTGACAATATCTAACTAATTATGAGTTAATTTGCATGTGTGTACCAACATCTAGATGTTGAATAAAGACAGAGTTGATAGTCAGAGCTGATAATAGTGCTTTAGAGGTTGATATTTATGGTTCAGAGCATCAAACAAATTTAATATTGAGACAATGGTCTTAAAAGATGGTTGTATAAATATACAGACAAAAACAGACAAGGTTTAGTCAAATAAACACATACATGTACATTGTGTACCTTGTATTTATACTAGTAGAAGCAAAATAGACAAAAAAATGATCTTGTGTAGCGATGTTGCTTTATATCCACAACTCATTTGGGGTTCAGGTGGGGTGCCCATGGCCATTTTAAGGGAAAATTCCTTTAGCTATTAGCACATATGGCACCTCTGCAGAAAGCAACCCGTGTGCTTCCATTCTCCCATCACGCTAAATTAGCTTCACAAAGACACAATCTCTCCACAGTGTTTGGAAGTGTTACCTCAACCTTGAAGTCAGCTCATATATTTACAGCTGTGCTTGACTGACACAGGTATAACCCCTTGAGCAGAGCCAACACTACATGTACCACTTCTTTCTTAAGATGAAGTAGCCGGAGACATTAGCCTAGAAAAAGGGCAGCAAAAGAAAATTACCCTGTCCAATTTCCATCCTACTATAATAGCACAATTTCACAAGCTAGGTATGCAATTTTCTAAATGGGTACTTGTATAACATCAGTGATTAAATGACCAGCATGTTGGTGGATATTCAGAATAATTGTTAGTGTGCCGATGCAAATATAAATGGCACAATACAGATTGCCAGCCAGGTTGTGTTGTTATTACTCTTGACCTTTCTCCTTTCCATTACAATTCATCAGACTTGGCTTATTCCGACTTCAGATACACATCAAAGTCCACTGGCTTAACACAAAAAAAGCTTTTTATTCCCTAGCATCTTAAGTAGGACTCATTTTCTATGTATTCGAGGTAAATTAGGATTGCTTTCAAACTCACAAATATGGCCGACTGAGATAAAGCTCCATGCTGCCAAGCTCTGTTCTTGCCAGCAAGGGGAAAAACATTTGTTTTGGTGGACGTATAAAGCAGTTACAGGGACATTTTAGATTCAATATTTAGTGAAGAAATGGCAAAACAAAATGTGCCTTTCCATAGGATTACTCTCTGAACACCCCTTTCCTTTTTTATTCCTTCTACAAAAATGTATGGAAAAATTATTGGGTCAAACATTGGGGCATGTTTTCTTCCTTTGGGTAAGTAATTGGCAATTGAGTTTTACTCTTGAAAGGTGGAGAATGAAGACTGAGCTGTCATACAGTACCTTTGTGCAACTAATGCATCAATGTATCATCCAAATGAATGAAACATACATACAATAATTCAGTATCCTTATGCTGGGCTCACACTGGAGGACTTTTAAAAGACTTAAGGGCATACAGTTATTTATATTTCTTATCACGTAGGCTAAATGTCATGCCTTATCACGTTAACAACTGCAAACGCAAAAGTGAATTCAATATTCCGAGCGGGGGAAATCCTGTAGTTATTTGTCCGGGTTTATTTGCTGATCTCGACCCCCAATAACTCTTACTCCTAACCCTAAATGTGACGGTAAAGTGTTAAGGTTGCGCAGTTGTCAGCCTGGTTCTTCATCCGAGTCTGCCAGGTAAAAGTGTCCGAAAAAACGGACGCAACTAATGGGGCACAGGTCGCAACTAATGGCGCTCCTCCTGCGTCGTGTTTGGTGCTGGAGAGAGCTCACCGATTTGTTGCTGACAATGTTCACGTCATTTAACTTCCCTATTTGCTTGAGCCAACCCTCAAGACCTGTTTGATATTGTCGGAATGTCAAGACGGGAAGAAGACTGACTGAAATTGGTTCGGATGACCACCTTACACCAAACGACTGAGTTACGGGCGCGCGCCACAACTCCAGCAAGACTCTTGTGATATTGACATTTTAAATTTCTCTTTGACTGTCAACTCACGTGAAAAGTTGTGTAGTGTGAGCCCAGCATTAGTTGATTTCTCCTCAGAAACAAGCTCACATATTATGCACTTTGCTGTCAATTTTATATGGTCTAAGTAGTCCCTAATACTTATTTTTTTAAATGTTTGCTGAAAAACCCGTTCAGATCATTTATTGTAGCAAGCCTCTATACCCTGATGTTCCTCTGGTCTCCAGATGACCTATATTGGTGTCTGCAGCCTGCGATCTGGCTGGCCCCTCCCACCTCTCTGCCGGGCCCTCCCACCATCTCTGCTGTGCTCTCGTGATACTAGAGAGACACTGCGTGACTGCGAACACAGTAGCTGGATCCCAATCCAGAGACCACGTCCTTGGAATCGATCATATAGCCGTTGTGTTGCGCAGTGTGAGTCCGGCAGCACAGCAATGAGTTCCGTGGCAGCACCAACGACTGTATGGGCAGCAATTAAACATCCTACCAGCAGGGGGAGATACTTAACTAGTAGTAGGAGACAACAGAACAGGCTCAGGCAGCAGCCTGCGAGCTGCCATAGATGTCAAAACGTAAACAGGAAGAAGTTAAAGAGACGTTTGGCATCGGACCGGACAGCTTTAGAACCGAAAATAACTAAGTTCATTAAGCATTGTGAAACCTTGTATAAGTACAGCACTTAAACAAACCGAATTATGTACCACTTGTACATTGAAGCCTACATCCGACCCTGTGTGACGTTAGCGCCGCTAGCATTAGCGGCTAACTTTAGTGTCTATGCTTTCCTACTTCGCCTTCATCAGGGAACTAATTTGCACATTTTAGATGATGATTAGATGAAGTAACGTTAGGTCCTTTACCACTCAGAGAAACGTGCCGTGCCCTTATGCAGTCTTTGGCAGCATCTTAGGAGGCGCATATGTGTTTAAACTTTAAAGGTATCGTAGCATTGGCTCCTTGTTGGCTCATAGCCTCGGGCTTTAACCAGCGCCGCATTTTATTATTATTTTATTTTAAAAAGTTGCCTTTTCTTAATAGATTGTTGTTTGCCTAGAAGATCTTGGAATAAAGATGTAATTGAGTAAAAACCTATTGTAAGCAGTCTATGGTAAAAACGCTGTATTTTGGATGTTCTGTTGGCATTTTTTAATATGTAAAACAAGATAACGATTGCTCGATAATTGCTCGTTAATTTTCCCGATGATCGATCAATTGAATTTCTTAAAATGCCCATCCCTAGTGGATTATGAGCAGAATGCTTCTGTGTTGGTTTATGCAACACTCTGCATGGTTTGCTGCACTACGGGCATCTTGTCGCTTAGCGGGGAAAACAACATGAACATTTTCCAGAGGATCTCGGGGCCCTGGACCAATAAGAAATGGGGGGGAGTTATCATAGACTACTGCACGGTGGAAGTTTCTGGTTACTAATGTGGGGGGGAATCATGGACATATAAAGAAAATATGGGGATGTGGCTGTGCCGACTGTGACGTTATAGTCGGCCAGAATTCTGACTGGAGTATATTGGGGGGGAGGGGTGGGGGTTCCAGAAAGGGGGAGAGTGCGAAAAGAAGAGATTGTTATTTTTTTTTGATATTTTGGCAGTCTCTAGGCACACCGTGGACCCATGGATATGTTAGAATACATTTAAAAAGTGCATAATATGTGACCTTTAAGGCGAGACGCAGGCAGAAACATATTTTTCTAAGCACTGGAATGTTGAGATTGTTGTCTATTTTGCTTCCATAACGTGCCTTCTTTCATTCTAGTATAAATAAAAGGTCCATCATGTACATACATGTATGTGTTTATTTGTCTAAACCTTGTCTGTTTGGGTACAACCATCTTTATCTGCATGTATCTCCACATTAGTTTTTTTTTCAATATGTTTAGCCAGAAATCTTACATAATGCTTACCTTACAAATTTGCATATAATTTAAACATGTATTAAAAAAAAGTAATGTTACCCTATTCAACCTGCAGTGTCTGTCTTATCCTGTTTGATTGACAACGCTTACTTCTCTCCCATGTGCTAATGCTCGCTCATACCGCTCGCATTGTGTGCCTGATTGTAATTCACCGTCTACTAGATTTGAGGAGCCCAGGCCGCTTGTGTTGCTATTGATTTTATTTACAAGCCTTCTATTTTTTACTCTGTGCAAATCAGAGCAATTGTTTCCAAGTGCACGCATGAATCAATGCTTCCCTTGAGCCCTGCGCCCGCGACTGCATGCGGCTCAATACCTCCAATTTATGTTTTAATTACGATGATCTACTAAGTGTTGCGAGCTCGGCCCATGCTCTTACACTGGGCATCAACAAGCCAACAGCCAGTGCATTGTACATTGAATTTTTACTGTCTGCATAGAAATACAGTGGTTCAGAAAGCATCCATCATATTGTCCTGATCCTCAACTAATGCTGATTTGTAGTGATGACAATGCAGAATGCAGGTGGGGGGCGTCTATACATCCTGAATGTATGGCAGTTACTTTCAATATCCACAGCTCTGTGTTGACTTTTGGGAAGCCACATAAAATAACAAGGTAGTGCTTTATTTCGCGATTGCCATCCATTGTCGTATACAGGAGTATAAAAACAACAACGGCTCAGCTGTGACAGCCTTGTTTTGGCAATGTGACTCCAGACCGGGATTTTTATAGCCTGCCATATTTGTTCCGCACTGTTTTTGTTTGGCAGTGCAGTATATCATTTGATCACTCGCCATTAGAAGTGATTGCTTAACTCAGTATGCCATATAAGTGGCTTCTGGCCGAGCCTGAAAGCCATATATTTTATTGACTCATGTAATTAGGGACAATCAATAAAAGGCAGTTTCTTCCACTGCCTTCTCGGGACTGTGTGTTGGCTGGTGCACTCTCCCAGGTCTCGGTTGCATTGCAATCACTCAATATAATGACAGAAAACCACCATACAATGCTGAAGAAAACAGCTTTTTGTTTTACTGTATCAATCCTATATTGAGAATAAATAATATACCACTTTTATGGAGAAACAAGACCACTAGGGTTCCATTTTTCTGCTTCCAGGGATTTTTCTTTTTTGTTATAATATGTTGCTGTGGTTTTTGTGTTGCACCATTTGCAGATGCTCCCCCAGTAAAAAAGCCTATTATAATACAGTAGAAAAACGGGCCCCATGGTGCGTTGCTGTCAAGACTCTTAAGTTGATAGCTGTGTCTTTGCACACGGCGGGGAAGAAGCCCTTTCTGTCAAACAACAGCTGGTGAAGACAACATGATGCGGAGGCCACGGACGAGTGAGCCATCAAACCTCCCGTCTCTGACAGCATTTTGGCAAGCCGCGTTTCATAAGAGTCTGTCTCACTTAGCCCGCTTTTTATGGTGCATGAATCAACGATAATTGCGCTGTGTTTTCACTTGAATGGCAGAAGTATCCCCTATGCGGCAACAGCCAGAAAACAGGGGTGGTTTGGAAGGGATGGATCAAGGGATACCCAGATATTAGCATACCCCCCCTCCCCCCCATTCCCCGGGAATATGATTCATTACCTGGAAAATGTGCAGTGCAAAAGGCATCGGGCACAATACACACTATACATTATGAGCAACTATGAAAAGCAAGGTGCAACCACCTACTTTTGTTTATGAAACAGTTAAATTGTTCCTCTGACCTGTTACAGCAAACAAGACCATCAGTGAAAATAATGCTATTTTGATATATGTATTATTAATGTCTTCGATCAGGTCCTATTTTTTCCCAGGAACTTAGACAAAACGATTTACAGCAGGCATATTGGAAAATCCTGTGTTCATGACTGGTACTAAATCAAAGTGAACGTTGCTTCACAGTCGTCATATTGCCATTATCAATCTGACATAGTCAGGTATAAATACATGACCTCATCGCTATGCATCCTGCCGTCTCTCTTTCACTTGCTTCCCAACAAATGCACAAGCCGCCGGCATGTGCTTGGTCGTGGTGTCGTAAAAACACTACTGTTTATGGCCAAAGGGGGCACTAGAATACACATAAACGGAAAGTTCCTCATAGATACTTCAAGCATAAAGGAATACTTCACCCATACGGAACCAGCGTTCTATCATTATAAAATCGCTATTACAATATAATGAATGGGGTTTTTCTTATCTCAGTCTTCCCTCAGTCTTCCCCTTGGCTCAGCTGTCCTGTTAATCCTAACCCTACATTTTACCATATGTGATGTCACGCATGGTAAAATGTAGGGTTAGACAGTGAGACGATAAAACACCCTTTCTGCCTTTTCTCAGGCTAGGATGAACCGATTTCTGAAATCTTTGCACATTTACCATAGGATCTCAGAGTTCAATACACCTTCATATATCCACCAGTGAAGTAGGTCTGTAATGCTTGACGCACGCTTGTTGTTGACATGGGCTCAAAGGAGCGTTGTGGAAGCCAATGAATCAACAAGCTGATCTGAAACCAGTGGCGTCAGAAGGTGATTGAAAATAACAAACATTTAGGCACGACAAACATATTGCATTTCTATTGCAATTTGTTTTTGCTATCATAGTATTTCAAGAGAACGCCACTGTGTAGATGTGATCGAAACATGCTACTCAGAAGCTCAGAAGCAAACGCTGTGATCGAATGAAAACAACCTTATCAGAGGGCTCCATCAGGGCCGGATTCCATCCCCACAGCAAGCTAACCCATTCTACTCTCCCCCTTATCCTCTCTGAAAAGCTCAGTGATTAGAAGTAGAATTAAAGTCCAATCGCACCCCTTACACATCAACCTATACCCCATTCCTGACTGAACCTTGTTGAACCCCCCCAAAGACTCAAGCCAGTTTATCAGCAACAGAGGATCAGGCAATCCCCAATACCACAGCCACCCACACACATCCAGCAAGCACCTCCCGAATCAAATGGAGAGCCCAATGTGTTTGGTGGGCCTTGGGTGTAATCTCTTTGGCTGTGTGGACAGATCTAGCGAGGGGGTCAGCCCAGATAACAGGATCACTCAGGTGGAGACAGGGGAAGGGGGGAACCACTGAAGAAAGGGACAGCCACCACAAAGGGAGAGATGTGGGCAAGTTCAAGTTGAGTTCTGCTGGTGAAAGAGGGATTTTTTTTTTTGTGGATTGTATACGCAGAGCCGCAGGACATGCATTGTGACACTTATTCAAAGATTGGAATGACAAGTCAATAAGCACCAGTTATCATACTCCATTCATTTTGCAAGGTGCAACACTGCAGGGGAATATAGGACATGTTTCTAACTTAAATATTGCATTATGAATTGTCAGCAGATTTCTTACATCAACATACTTGTTTTTTAATAAATAGTCAAATGTGGCCATATCTAACTCATTATGTGTGCATTTGAATCATTTTAAAAAACAGCAATCGAGATCTTGGACACTGGTAGAGTTTTTCCATTATATAAGTGTTCAATTTTTTTACAGAACATATTTTGGATACAGCCTTTTTTTATCATAAAATGCCACATAACCAAATGTATGATATCAGACGATTAACAATATATGAACAAATACTTCTGTAATAACCATCATAATATATGCTATTAATGATTATAAAAAGGTTAAGCTGGTGTATGTGCTTTATAGGTTAAGATGTGTGAGTATATAAAACAACAATGAGATAATGGCTGTGAAATATGGTTGTATAGGAGAAATAAACAGATGTAAACAGATTAAGTTTAGGCAAATAAACCCCTACATTTACATTTGAGTCCTTTTATTGAGACTTGTTTGAAAAAAGACTGCAAAAAAAGCAGTATCTTGCCTAAAGTCATGAGCAGTAAAGCTAAGCATGTGCCTCTGTTTTCACAAAATCATTTTCAGCTATTCCTGTTTTTCATCAATTCATTATCTTTTGACTTAGAAAAACATGCCATTTTTTTCAAAGACAGAAACTCAAATGACTTGTGTTTCTCGGTTTATTTCAGCCATCGCATGGACTAATAATTCCAAAAAAATAAACAGATTGATCAGTAATGAAAATAGTCAGGGAGACGAGGTTGCGGCCTTTGTCGAAATGCCAAATGTAATAAAGAGGCTTCTGCTGAAAGAAATACAATTATGTCCCAACTACCACAGAGGATATTAGGGGTGGGAAAAAAAATCGATTTTCCGATTAAAATCGATTCTCTCTCGAACGATTCTGAATCGATTCAGAAAAGTTAAGAATCGATTTTTTTTTTTTTTATTACATTTTTTTTTTTAATATTTTTTTTTTTTTTTTTTTTTTTTTTGTAAATACTAATACTTCCTGCGCCATTGTGCATGCACACCACACATGTGCGAGTTGTTTCCAAAGTGGCTTCAAAAGGGCTGAGAGCAGCAAACCCATGACCTGCACCGGCTTTATCTCTGTTACGTTTTTGTATGAGAGCTGAATTCCAAGCCATACTTTTTGTACAATGTGTTGAAATCACATAGAAAATAGATAATAGAATAGAAATCCTATAGAAACATGATTTACGAGATTAGAAATAAAATAAAACTGAATCGGTTTAGTTTTTACATACTTCCATATTGTGTTGAAAGCTGCATTGATTATTGCACTATTCATAGAAAGTCATATTTGTGACAAGAAAAGCTTTTCTCTTAATACAATATTAGAGAAGGCAATTCATCTGTTGATTGTCTTTAATGATTATCACAAAAGTAGGAAGTGATTAGCAAACTCTGAGTAGCAAACTCAGATGTGCATATAAATATATTTTTGAAATTCACACATGGGTATGTACATTAAAAATGTTTTGCATTGAGATGCATTGAAAATCGATTTTGAATCGAATCGTTGACCTCTGAATCGGAATCGAATCGAATCGTGAGGTGCCAAGAGATTCCCACCCCTAGAGGATATAATAGAAAATCCAATATTGGGTTACAAACTGAGCCCTATTTGACATGGCTTGGTGCCCGACAGAGCGGCCAGGCGCCCTGACAATGCTACTTTGGCCTGTTTTCACTCAGTTTTGCCTTTTTGCTGCGTGCACTATAGCACTTTGACCTGGCTGGCGTCTTATTAAAAATGTCTATAACTCATAGAGAAACAATAGAGCGGCAGTAGATAGAAATAGTGTGGGGGGTGGGGTCATTAAAATCTTCATGGCGCTACTGTATCAATGTTACGCTTGGACATGCAGTCAACATCATACACACATAAGCCTTTACTTACACCCTATCACACTCTCTGGCATATATGCAAAGTTTTACAAATATATGTATTATGCATACAGGCACACTGACATTCATACACACTCTATCTCTCTCTCTCTCTCTCTCTCTCTCTCTCTCTCTCTCTCTCTCTCTCTCTCTCTCTCTCTCTCTCTCTCTCTCACGCCTTTGACACACACATGCTGAGAGGCAGCATGGTAGGCAGTGACACAAAGCTAATGCCTTGTCACACAGGCTGTCAGCAGATTAGCCAGTGGATTACACCGCAGCCATTAGATGTGCACAGAGCGAAAGGCCACAAAACATGGAAGAGCGAGAGAGGAGAGGAGAGGAGAGGAGAGGAGAGGAGAGGAGAGGAGAGGAGAGGAGAGGAGAGGAGAGACGAGACACCATTCACACCAGCCTTGTGTAGTACAAGTTAAATGAACCCTGGAGCATTTAACCTCTTGGTTTGGGTTGGTTTAAACTAGTGGTGGGCCGATAACGGCGTTAACGGCTGCGTTAACGCCAAACTCTTATCGGGCGATAAAAAAAATATCGCCGTTAATCTCTTAATTCCACCTCCTGTTCGGCTCAGGGGAGATGCTGTTCGCCGTCGGGGTGAACCCCCTTCCGCACGTGAAGGCTCGCTTCACGTGCGGGAAAGCTATAGTGTGAGCGGCCACAGCTTGTATTTTGGTCATATCTAACACTGGACTGCAGGCCTATATAAAAGTGTTGTACCTTTGCTTTCTTTGGGTTAAAAAAAACTCCATCAACTCAGTATCCGTCTAGTCCAAAAAAACTCTGTCAGCTGCTGCTGCAGACGGTGTGCAGACGTGCTCGGAGAATCGGCATCGGCGCATCAACAGTCATTCAATGCAGCGGCAGTAATCATACAACCGAACGGTGTAGAAAGTCCCGTCAGTTAAAAATAGTGATCCAGATTTTAAATCCATGTTAAAATCGGAAGGATATAAAGCTAGTTAGCTTAAAAAAAGTAGCAAACATGTCAACTGTGATGTGTTCAGGCCGGCTCAGTAATATGATTGATGTGTTCAAATGCAACACAAAAAAAAAGAAATTTGAGATTTTGGCGAAACTTGTTTTCCCAGCAAGATAAAATAGATTGTAAAGATGGAATGGAATTATGACCTGTTTAATGTCCTATCTAGAGCTATGATCATATCAGCAATTAAAGCAATAATACAAGTTCTATTTCAACAAAATAATAGAAAATTATCAATTTTGATATCAATAAAGACTTGGATCGTTAAGGAGTCTTGAAAATGGTATCAATATCAATACAAATTAACTCTCCTGTCATCTGAGAGAAATTAAGATGATTTAATTTTTTTAACCGTTAGTATTTACCGGTTAAAAATATTATCGGTTGACTGGTTTACCATGGACATCCCTTATACTGTATAAATGTATATTATACATTGTATGTTTTTTTTTGTGTTATCCCAGTTAAGTTTATTATTAATTTTTTATCATTTAATATTACTTTTAATAGTTCCGGGACGTTGGAGCAATAACCTGGTGTTTTGACACTTCAGTGTGCACTGTGAATTTGAAGTAATGTTCAGTTTTTGAATAAAGATGCAGCATTTACAAATGTTTATTTTTTTTATCCGATTCATCGATTAATCGAAAAAATAATCGACCGATTAATCGATTATTGAAATAATCGTTAGTTGCAGCCCTAAACAATTCATCGTTACCTCTTATGGCCTACAGTTCAAAGTTCATGTTTAACTGAATAAACAGTTTGTAAACACAAGTACATCTTGTTGAACATTATTTATTTTCATCACCAATTATCATAGTAGAACAGCTTCCTCAAGCAGTTTGTGATGCATGTTGGAAACAGGAGATGAGCCCCTGGTCTGATGCGCCACCTGGCTTGAGAAACACGTTCTCAAAGACTTACTTTGAGTCATTATTTAGGGAGCACACGCATATTATGAATGAATTCAAATGAGCCATTTTAATCTAGATTAATCTAGATTAATTTCAAATTAATCTAGATTAATCTAGATTAAAAAAATTAATCTATGCCCACCTCTAGTTTAAACACAAGCCGAGACTTCTGGTGTGAACATAGCAACTGGACTCTGGCCCACTTGTAAGAGGCTGGTCTGGGGCCACTTGGAAGGGAACTGTATAGAGGTTCATCAGTGGTGTGAACCCCATCAGCACCAATCACAGGAAGCGTAGCATATGCGCATACATTTTTCCGACTACTGCTGAATGCCTTTCATTAAACACATGTGTTATTAGGTTACATAGTGCACGTTGTCTGAGCATACAGTGCTGTGTGAAAGTTTGTGAACCCCTTGAGCCTTTTGGAATTTTATTTATTTTAACCATTATTAATTAATTTTGATCAATACCAGTATTTTTATATGAAATAACAGATGTCTGCTTATCAATTCAACATGTTTCTTTTACAGAAATCAACTGTTAAAACAGATAAAACAAATTATTTGACAAATGTTGTATCTGCAAAAGTTTGTGAGCCCTGAGCTGCATTGCTTAAATGGAGCAGGTAAACACAATCAGGTGGGCCAACTTGAGTGATGAAATAGACCAATGTAGTGAGAGATCTTTAGGGAAGAAATTGGGTGGCACTAGATAAAACAGAGATCAAACCAGGTCAGTTTAGGCTCACCAAAGTGAACCCATATAGGTCAGACATGCTAAAAGCGAAAAAAAATCTCAAGAGGATCTCAGGAATAGAGGTGTGATGCTGCACATTTGTCTGGGGACAGCTATAAATTAATTAAAAAAAAGTTTGAGCTCCATCGGTCTACCGTGAGGCAAATCATCTACAAATCAGAGTTCGATACACCTTCATATTCCCTATGGTCAACTAGGTCTTTAAGCTTGCAAGACTGTTCAGCGTTTTTCTTTTTTCACCAGCAGCAACTGCAAACATGATTTGTCAAGCTCGTTTTAAGAAAAAACAATGAAAACAGACAACTAGAAGGACGATATGATTTTAATACAACTATACTTTCAGTCCCTGAGACAAGTTCAGAGACGGTATACTGCAAACGCTCGTCAAACACAGACACACACTTCCTCTCCTCCAGATGTTTGCTAACTGCAGATGGCGGTATTGATTGCGGCAGTGTCAGAAAAGTTTTCCCAAGCACTTGTCACTTTAACTTTTAGCATGGCACTCTTGTACCACCATCTGCTGAGTAGAATGAAAGCTACTCACTGCATTGTGAGGCAATAATGACTCTTAGCTCCTGTTTATTTTAATGTTGTTCAATCAGTCCCTAGCCCCAAGTGGAGTGGTGTCAGGCCTTTTTTTATTCTCAGTCGGTGTTTCATTTTATGATAATCCACTTCACCGCTGCTACCGTCGCCACCACAAAAACCACTTTGCCGATGTAATTGTCTGCTGGATTTTGTCCGTTAGGAGCTTCGTTTGGAGCTGGTATTTGTACAAGAATGGGGAGGGAAGATGTCAAGTTAACAGGGGCTAATGGGAAATTCTGATATCCTTTCAGACTGGGAATTGTGTTTGGAAAACAAGCCATGAGAAGACTGTCATTCTGCGTTCACACCAAACACATTATGTTTGTTTAGGGTATAACATTGAAGAAAATAGTATATAAAAAATAGTATATATATATACACACATATACATACATATATATATACACACATATATATGTATGTGTGTGTGTCTGTGTGTCAGTACATGGCAGTATTGTCACTGATTACCCCTGGTTGTGAACAGGGCTTCCTCATATGTGTCTGTCTTTGCATGTATGCCAACATGCGTGTCCATTATGTGTGTGCCTGCCTGCATACATAAGCGAATATAATGTGTGTGTGTGTGTGTGTGTGTGTGTGTGTGTGTGTGTGTGTGTGTGTGTGTGTGTGTGTGTGTGTGTGTGTGTGTGTGTGTGTGTGTGTGTGTGTGTGTGTGTGTGTGTGTGTGTGTGTGTGTGTGTGTGTGCGTGCGTGCGTGCGTGCGTGCGTGCGTGCGTGCGTGCGTGCGTGCGTGCGTGTGCGTGTGTGCGTGTGTGTTTTAAAGCAAGGCTGATGTCATTCAGGAGGCTTTAACCGCTTTAACTGCTTGACTGATTTGAATGTGCGGATCCCCACGGGAGTCTTAGGGGCTGTTCATTATGATAATCCTCTGTGTGCACACATCCTCCACATAAACATACATAACAAACACATGTGCACACACACACACACACACACACACACACACACACACACACACACACACACACACACACACACACACACACACACACACACATGTAAAGAAACAACACAAGAAAAGAGAGCACAAGAAAAGAGAGCACAATAAAGAGGAAGAGCTTTTTCCGAAACATGTGATTCGCACATGCAGAGAGCAGCGGATAGGCTCGCAGTTACCAACCTATAAAAACTAATTCCACGCCAGCCTATCCATTGCCATCTCATGTGGGAGCCATTCCACCTACTAAACCCCCCCTTTCCCTGCCGTCTCACTTAGAGCGGGCCCCAGATGTAAGTCAAGGGGGCTGCTTTGGATTAGCCAGAGAGGAAAAACTCATTTCCTTTTTGCCATTTTTACGAGCATTTAATTTGAAACAATTAAGATATTACGGTGGCGCGGATTCACTACACAGAGTGACAGCTGGGAGCAATCCCATAAACCCCTGAGCCAGTGAACGAGGCACCTTGCTGTACTCTTTTTTTTTTTCTTCTTCTTCTTCTTCTCCACTTTGCACTCTTCCTCCCGCGTCTCATCTCCGTTATACCATTGAAGCATTTAGCTTAAGGCTCTGTCGAGGTGAATTCGCTGTATACCTTTTTTTCTCTGCCGCAATCGGCAATTACTTTTGCAGCCCATAAATTTACCAGTTGGCTGATGATAGAATGGCCCTAATTTCCCAAGACTAAAAGGGTAAGGCACCAAGCACGGAGAATGTTTACCTTGTGGATGGTTTTTCTCCCATCACCCCCTTTTTTATTGGGTTATTGTAGTTATTGCATGACTCATCTTTGGATGAGAGAGAGATGCAAAACCAGGGGGCAGCACATTGCAAGCTGAAACCTCATGAACACTGCAGGCGATTAAAGGTTCATTGTAGATATTGTCATGTAACTTTGCCGGTTGATTACTCACATTCAATTAAAACACTATTTATTTTTTTGTATCTAAAGTTGTTCAGAAATGTTTGAATAGATGTGCACATTTGGCTAATCAGGCTTGTATTTGAATCTTGTTTAACCCTATTCCTTAACAACATATGAACACATCCTTATGTGACAACCTTCATAATATAGTGCTAAAAGGGATTTTGGAACGTTTAGTTGTAGTCAGTGATTTGGAAGTTTTGACTTTGGTTCAGAATATTGAGAAGAAGCAAAAAAATGGTTGACTAGGAGAAATATACAAATGCTAAACAGACAGGTTTAGTCAAATAAACACCTAAATGTAACACTGTATGTATATTAGTATACACTAAATTAAAATCAATTCAAATACCTTTGTTTTTCCTTTGAGGGAACTTCATTTGTGGTCAGGCACATTGATGACATAAAATATCTCAAAATTGTGCTTGAAAAAAACGTTTTTATGTGTCTGCCTGCATCGTGTCGCCCTTAGATAGATATCAATGGCCATATTGTAATTGGAACACATGTTTGACGTCATGCAGGTTTGTATTTTGTGGAGTGCGTGTGGCGGCACGCATATTGACGAGCCCTCTGCGTCCTATTTGTCCTACACTTGAAGAACTTTGTCACTCCCTGACTTCCAATGCAAGTTAGCTTTGTCAGCATTCGCCCATCAATTCACCCTGCCTCTCTCCTCTATACCGTTTTCACACTGGCACAGGAGGGCATCGGAGGTGTGAAATTGATGAAGGTCTGCTTGTGAAAATGTCAGTGGGGGGATCACTGGCAAGAGGGAGAGAAAGAAAGAGAGAGAGACACAATGAGATAGCGAGAGAGAGAGAGAGCTTTTGGGGGTGGAGGGGGGTGACTGATAGGGGTTCCTTTTCATGTACACTCAACTGTAAAATGGAGGACCTGGGCGCAAACAATGTGATTGTGATCAATCGGCTGTGGTGAGAGGCTTCTCCTAAATTCCTGATGCCAGCCGCCTGGGTTTGGGGGGAGGGTTGTGGTGATGAGCAGTAATGTTGGGCCATATCCAGTTTGTGATATTTTTAAAGCTATAGTGCGTAGCAATCGGCAAATAAGTTGACACAAAAGCGATCAGCCCCGCAAAACTCTTTCTGTATTTCTCAGTATGGCAGCGTTAACAAACTGGTGTCACCCCCTGACACTGGCATAGAAGCTGAAGAAGTGCCCGCAAAATGTTTCAGTTTTTGATTCTATTGCTTAGAAATAAACCTGGACGTACAGCAGGAGAAGTTATAAAATCCTTGCGAGATCACCGGAGGCTTAACCTCATGTAGATGTGCAGACAGTGTTGGGCACAGGGGAAGGGCTCAAGCCCCCCTTGGGCCCTATCTGTAAACTTGCATTCTTTAACCAGAAGTCCTGAGCATGGTTGTGACTGCAATAGTTTACTCAATTGGTCCACACTTATTTTCCTCAATACCTCTCTCTCTCTCTCTCTCTCTCTCTCTCTCTCTCTCTCTATCTATCTCTCTATCTCTCTCTCTCTCTCTCTCTCAATTCAAATTCAAAAAAGCTGTATTGGCATGACTATTGTTGTTAACGAACAGTGTTGCCAAAGCATAACATAATTAGAAATATTACAACAAAATGGAAAGTCAGAACACTATGTTATTATACCAAAATAGCACAACAAACAGATGTACCTAATAATATCTAATATATAAAATGATATGGACAAACATAATTATTTATTGACATGTTTTCGATTAACATAAGAATAAAATAAAACAAACTCTCTCTCCCTCCCTCTCTCCCTCACTCTCTCTCTCCCTCCCTTCCTCCCTCCCTCACTCTCTCTCTCCCTCTCTCTCTCGCTCTGCGCTGGCTGCTGCACACCACGGCTGTGCTCTTGCCACCGCCGTCCTAGTTGATCTCTTAATGGACCTAATTGCTTTTCAGCTCATTGCACCCCACGCCAGCACTAAACTAAATCAAAACCGAGGGAGCCCACCCCCACCCCCCCCAACCACAAGCCTCGTGCATGGCCAATCTGATTCCGCTTGACATCATAATAAGGTGATATTGACTGTACTCATGACTCAGCAGTTTCCCCGAACAGATGAGCAAAATCATGCGTGCTCTGGGCAGAGGTGTTGAGGTCATGAAGCAGTTCAAGTTGCCCTCTTTAGGAGTGCAGCCCGCCTGTTGTCTCACTGACAATAAGCCAGTGAGCCTCTCAGTGGCAGACAATATTTGTGATGCACTGTTGCTGAACGATGGATTATGTAACACTTATATTACACAGAGGGATAGATTACTTTGCCACATTGGTGCCATCTTGGGTTCACACTAGCCAAAACGCTTCTTCTTCAAAGCTGATCAAACATGTAGCATTAAAACCTTGAGTCAGCCTATTACAAAATCTGGTGGCACCGCCGCAGTAGACAAGTAGGTGGTTCAAACCAGATATGTCAGACTACGTGCAGTCAGCTCCGTAGGTATTGTGACACCAGTGTGCAGTCAGCCGCACCAAATATAGTTAATATGTAACTGTTGGCTACCACTACCAGTGAGTGCTGCTGATGTATACAAGACTCACTAAAGGTGTTAAGGCCAGGACACACCAGTCCGACATGTTCCGACTACGCAAAAAATGGAGTCGGCCGTTTCAGGAAGCTCCAATCTTCCCGTCGCGGCCAAAGAACACACCGAGACGACTGTATATTTTCCGTACACTCGCGGGACGTATGTCTCCACAACAGCAGGCGGCGCTAATCTGTATTGTGGCCCGAAAAAATACGAAAGCCGGAAATGATTGGACATCTCTCTAGAGCATAAACATAGATAGAAATACGTATTTATATTTATGGACCATAAGAGCACAATTTTTAGCAGAGAGTGTCGAGCATGGTGTCGAGCAGTCAACAAGGGTTGATGCATGTGAGTACTCTCAAAACGAAACGAACAAACACATTAAAACGATGGCTAGCTGTTGTTAGCTGTTTGTGCTACCCGCCTCACTTCCGGGCTTCACTGATTCGCTAGCCCTCCACCAATCAAATTGCTCCAAATGAAAGACGGTCGGCCGCCGATTGAACATGTTCTATCGGCGGCCGCCAGGCTCAAAACAAGCCCGACGACCTCTACGTCGGCCGACGTCACGGCATACACCAAACAGATTCGTCTTTTTTTTTGACGACGGCGATTATCGGGCTGGTGTGTCCTGGCCTTTAGCTGCCTTGGTCAAACAACACTGCAATACTGTAGTGAATGTAACGGCCCTGAAAACCAATTATCTCAATTGGCTTTTTTATCATTAGAAACAATTTTTAAATTTGAGAGTACGAAGATTGTGAGGAAATAATCACAGATCTTTGACAAAACAAGTGATTTTGACAACACGCAATCTCCAGAATTGCTGACTCCACCTTTTAAAAGTGTGGTTCACCATGGGCCACAGCTGGGCATGGCATACGGCTTGTCATTGTTTCCCAATCATGTAGGTTGCTTACTTAATGATATGGATGTTATCACCAATTGTGTAAGGCTCTGTATACACAGCTGGCATCAGGCCTCTACATTAACCCCTTCTTCTCTATCATGTATATAATTATGGCAATCAATCTGGCTCTTGGACGTACAATAGCGCCCCCGCACATCATACAATCTTGTGTTTTGCCTTTTTTTTTTACTATTACGTCCCCCAATTTCGACTGAGTGTTAATTGCTCACTAAAGCATGCTTTACGCCTGGCCGTCCATCATTGTCTGACACATTCTAAGAAGGAGAGGAGGATTAGATGTCTGGGCCAAGGACTACAGCTGGGTGTTGGTTTACACTTTTCGCGCCTCGGAGATGTGTGTAATATCACCTTGGCATTTGCCGCTCTTAGCCCTCCTCTCTCCCCTGTCTTTACTGCTTGGGCAGCGGCCATAAACAAGTCAATCCTAGCACATTGGATTAGATTTATCCGCTTAAGATAGATTGTTATCCCAAAGAATATGAGTCTCGCTTGATGGGGGAAAATTAATTTTACGATGACTGGTTTTACTTGATCAGGGTTGTGGTGTGTGTGTGTGTGTGGGGGGAGGGGTGCTATACATGTATCAACTTGGGGGGCGTCGGGGAGCAGGAAAACTACAGTCCTTGCTTTTTGATTCAGATAAAGTTGCCTCCCTTCTCTGTTGTACACAGTGCTAAAAACTACAAGAATCACTCCACACTGACAGTCATTTGTCAGCAACTTGCAAGTGGCCTGTACATTCAGCTATAAAGGCAGATTGACAGTGCATTAATGAATTTTTTTGTATTTCTGTCTGATTACAATAAATGTGAAATTGACAGTTTTTGTTATGCAGAAGTATAAACGGGCATGCCTGCTCAGAAGTACGTCGGAGCAACTTATCCGGAATTGAAAAAAATGCTGTCTGTGGAAGAGAAAAAATATATATATATACAATTTAAAATAGCTGTGAGCCCTCCTAAATCCACAATGTTAAAACTGATACGACAGTTATTGGATTGAGTTACAATGGGAATGACCTCGGCCTATTCAGCGACAAAAACCCAGTTTATTGCTTCTCCTTAGTGTAAAAAAGCATCTGAAAAGCATTAGACCTCTTTTGGCCGACTTAAAGGCGAGCCTCTATTGTGGCAACTTAAAGAACAAGTTGATTGATTGTCTACCTGTGCCTCAGTTTAAAGACTTGAAGTAGTTTGATCCCCCACTGAGTTTAACACCCTATCCTGTATAAATGAAATCTTAACCAAACACATAAACGAGATTTGCTCTATTCACTAACTTGCATAATGCACAAGGCCAATGCTAAACAGTGCGGAGAGACAATGTATCATTTAACTCCAGGGTTGTCGTAGCTTGTGAAAAAAAAAAGTACCAAGCTTTTGTTGATTTTATAGTTTTTTTGTATTAATACTTACAGTCTTACAGTAACTAAAGTGGCTCGGTGAGGCCTGCGTCGCAGCGTGCTAATATACTCCCAGTGACAACGCTTACATTCTTTTTTTTTAACATGTATAATGTGTAACGTGTTAACTTAGCCCAGCATGCTACCATTTGCTAATTAGTACTAAAAACCAAGAACAGCTGGAGGCTGCACCATTAGCTTTGCAGGTATTTGGTCATAAACCAAGCGCCTGGACAAATTCAAATGTTGGCCTGGTGGTGGTGCTAAAAGAAAATTCAGGGGGCCGAAAAAGAGTTATTCCAATTCATGGAGGTGGACATCAATGCATGAACCACATTTCATGTTATTTGACACACACACTGACGCAAAAAAATGTATTAGATGTTGAGATATTTCAACGGATAAGTGGAAACTTTAACCAGTTTGGTGGCACTAGAAGACGAGTCATAGCATCATCATTGTTGTTAGGAGACGCCACCGTGGTTAATCCATCAAATAGTCGCCAAGTTATTTTTAGGTTGATTTTGATATATTTTGCATGATTATAAGCTGCAAAATGTTTTAATAATTCATGCCAGTGATATTCAGCTGCTAAAACCTACACCAACCAAACCAGATTTCCTGTTTAGTCAGGTACACAAACATTTGCTTACATTATTCATCCAAAGCAAATGCATACTGGTATCGCATAACCTTTAGCATCCTTAGCTGCATTTGCATTCTATTTACATAGTGAATGTCAATCATTGCAACACTTTGCATGACCCTACACACACGCACAGATGCAAACATGCCCCGGGCGGTATATCAAAACACTGTTGGGATCACATTATAGTAATGTGTTGTCATTTTCTACAAGAAAAAAAAAATATGTTGGCAATAAGATCTATTTTTTTTAAATGGCTGCTTCTACTGTCAAGAGTATTAATAGACAAAGTTGCAGCGATGTGGTAATGCTGTATGTCAGTGCAACACTCTGGTTCTCTCTGTCTTGGGATCCTTCTCATTGAAGGACAGTTGCTTTATAGACTCCGCGTGTCCCGTTAGGTGACAGAGTTCAGCCAATGATAGGCCAGGCAAGGCAGCCTCTTGATAAATCCTACCCTTGCCCCCCATTTATCAACAAGTGCTGCCGTTATCAACGCTATATAGCCAGCTGCCAAGACTGTGAAAGTACAAGGTTAGATGCAGAGCACAATTGTAAATCTAATAACTATAGTTTCATCCAATTATATTCAAAGATCATGAATACAGGCCAAGGGATTTGAAGAAAAAAAAAAAGTAAAAAAAAAAAATCAGACAAGCTCCTTACAGTCACGCATGGAAGGTGAATGTCAGCAGGCCTCGGCTAAAGCGCCGACATCATTTATTAAACGGGAACGGAGCTATTTATTAACACAAATATGCAATCCTCGGACGTGCTGGGAATGTCAACTATTCCTCACAACTGGAAAAAAAAAGCCTTCCAGCCCCGAATAAGAATGTTTGTCATAATAAATGATTTGTTTAAAAGTAATTTATTCAGACATTAGTACACTGTGCAATGCATTGGAGACACAGCTGGCTTTCACTCCTACAATCCTTGTCCTCATATATACAGTATAACTAGCAGTGGAGAAGGTTACTAGTTCAACTTACAGTCATTTCATCATGTTTCTATTATGAACAATACTCGCTTCATTCTGACTTATCAATCTACATCGCAGAGGGCTGTATCAAATTCTGCACCCTTTAGAAAACAAGAGCTGGGTATAATTTGCCCATGGGTATAAATCACACCGTCACTGTTCACTCGATCAGACACTTGACATGTGTGAGTGCAGGTGTAGGAAAACAGATCTTGCTGACTGCAGTGGTCCCTCTACACGCACATTATACTATTGTTGTATTGCCATGCTTGTGTCTGCGGGGCTTGGTTGTTCTTCAGAAAAGGGTTTGGGCTGTCCTGCCACTTTTTTTCTCAAAAACACAATTGGTCATAGTGATGTGTGTGTGTCTCCCTGGGCTATTTTGCTGTTATTCTTTTTCTGTAGCCCTACATCAGAGGCCCCGTGCACTTGACTGTCTTATCAGTGGGCAATATTATCCCCTTTTTTATGCATTGTTGTGGACCATTATGCCTAGTCAATGACAGTTGGTGAGATATGAATGAATCTCGTCTAGGGAATCATTACACAAAATGTGTGATCATTACATTACGCGGTTATCGAGGTCGCTTAGCTCGACTTGGCTGAGCTCAAAGGCTGACCTTGGAGTGCATATACTGGCAGTTTTTTTGGAAAGCATCTTTTCTACATTAAAACTAAATAAATAAGCAAAATGGCAGACAGTTTGCCTTCCAAACAGACAGACAGGCACACGCACAAATCAAAGCACAGTCTGACAACTAGATCAATACAATATCCCTACAGGGGCTTTTGGCGTGTCTGTGTCGCTCGGTGATGAGTCTGAAGTGACCTTATTACTACAAGATGGCATTTCTGTATGGAGTTTGAGCTGACATATCCCCAACCACAAAGAGCCCATTCTCATATCACCTACTTTAAACACATGTGGTACTAAACAAGTACATTTACTCAAGTACTGTAGGGGAGACCGGGGCTAGTAGGCACACTTTTTTACTCTAGTGAGAATTGCTCATCACCTAAAATATTTTAATAGTCATGTCTACATTACATTGAAGCTCAATGTGATGGCTTGAAATGTGTACCACTCATTGTTCTAACCTATTTTAATAAAGAAGGTATTAATCATCAAAGACACCCTTAGTATGTATGAGTGAGACGGGTGTCGGTTTGTAGCGTTCTCTCTTCTGATTGGATACACATTTTGGGATACTGCAATAAGCTTATTTGCCGATTACATGCAAAGCAGCTGACTGAGAGATCGGCTTTATGAAACGCGCACATTATGTAAGTGATCACTGTATGAATAAAGTGTGATTTAACACTTATATTAACATAAATAAACCACTTACTTCACCTGTAATTGTCAAATGTAACTTAGTTTATCAGATAAATGGTGCAGTGTTGAGTAAAAAAGTTGAACATTTCCTATTGAATTGTAGTGGAGAAGAAGTAGACAGTAGCATGGAAATAAAAAAATCAAGTAAAGTACAAATACCTAAAACCTGTACTTAAAGCTATAGTGTGTAACTTATGTCGCCCCCATGAGGAAGTGTAAGTAAGTACAACAACATGTTTGATGTGTCTGTGAGAGAGATTTGTGGAGCTGATTGGCTTGAAGTTAACTTTGTGTCAACTCATTTGGCATGGACTGAATTTAACTGACATTCATGTATATGAAAAAAAGTTACACACTATGCCTTAAAGTGATCAGATACATGTAATGTAGTACCAATGTAGAACAATTACATAATAATCAATAATACATTTAATATTGCCCACTGAATTGTTGTGGAGTAGAAGTAGAATGTAGCATGGCAAGAACATATTCAAGTCAAGTACAAGCACCTCAACCTAGCACTTAAGTTCAGGAATTGAGTAGCCTATGCGTACTTCGTTACATTAGACCTCTTCCGAGTAGGCCTACACATTCCTGCAGTGGACTTTGTGGTGGTGGAGGGTGGGAGTCGATCCAGGAGAGTTGGGGAAAGTGGGACCTCGAGTGACGTCACCCCTCCTACACACACCTCTCTCTCTCTCTCTCTCTCTCTCTCTCTCTCTCTCTCTCTCTCTCTCTCTCTCTCTCTCTCTCTCTCTCTCTCTCTCATTCTCCCGTTTGTCTCTGCCTGCTGCTTTCAGTCTGCGCTCGGGGTCTCGGCAAAGAGAGGGAAATAGACGGACAGATAGACACACACACAGAGACACGCACTCACTCACTCACTCACACACAGAGCGAGTGTGTGTATGTGAGCGCGAGCGAGCGAGGGGGGTGTTGTGCGTCCCAAGCCACACACCGCACTCTTCCAACACCACCACCACAGTCCAGTCTCGCTCACGTTCAATCCAATGAAGATCTAAGGAGCGCAACACAAGAGACAGACAAGAGAGAATACACTATAGATATACCGCGGGATCCACACGTGTGCGCCTTTCTTTCGTTTTGTTTTGCGCACCGGAGATCGTTGACGGACCAAGTCCAGGAAAAGAGACGGACGCACGGGGAGAGAGAGAGCGGGGAGGGGGGGTGGGATAAATAAACACAAGAAGAATCGGAGGAACGGATTTCTTTCCTAGAGACTAGACTGTCATTACTGGATTTAAAAAAGAGAAAAAAGGAAAAGAAAAAAAAACTCTCTACTTCTCCTTAGAAAGACACGAAAGAGGACAAAACTTGAGTTCCAAACTGGCCGCAACATGCTGATAAGGTAAGAATGTGTTTGAGTTTGTAGAAGGTTGTCTGACAGACAAGTCGGAGGAGCTGCCGCAGTGATTTCAGGTGTGCGTAGAGCCTCGTGAAGTTGTTACCATCTATTTGTTCTGGCTTTATTCTCCTAATGTAAAAACCAGACTGTGTATGCTGCTGGCCTTGACTAACCATAGATCTGTTTTTCTATTCGTGTGCCAGTATTTGCTTTACGCGTAGCCTACTTTATTATTATGAATATATGGACGCGCGCAGCCTTGGGTAGATAAGAGCGGCGCTTTCAGGGGCACGGACCGAGAGTACAACGCCACGGATGGCATAATTTACCTTCATTAACTGGTTGATTGTTTTTCTATTTGGAATATTTATATGCATGGCCTTAAACTACATATGTAGATGTCTAGGACAAGTGATATATTGTCGGCGTGGTGTGTGTGCGTGTGTGTGTTGACGTTTGAGAGGAGAGGATCGAGGTTGCATTTTTTTTTAAATAAATGATCACCACTCATTATTTGCCTTGACATTGCGCTTTGAGTATATGCTACAGTTGCTTTGTTTTTCCATGATGTTATCAAAGCCTAATATTTGTGTTAAGCTCGCTTTAAGCCCATGTAAATACAGTTGCAATTTAGCGAACCCCCTTTGTGGTGAAAGCCCTTCCCATATAGCGAGTCGACGGTGAATAATTTTTCAAAGTGCATTCCTGCGACTCTCCAGAGATCCGCCAGTCATCTCATCCGGGCGTATTTTTAGGACGCCTTTTATTTTTTTGCGTGGGTTGAAGTTGACTGTGCTCTTTTTTTTTGTTCATCTTTCTCACATGTTCTGTTTTGTTTTTTTAAATGTGCTAAACATCAATGAGGCAGGGAGAGAGTCAGTCAGCCGGTCATGCAACCGCTCTGTCAATCAGGTGAAAGCGAACCTTTTTTGTATTTCCAGTAGAGCTGTGCACACACCACCTGTGCTCAGTGTGCCAATTGGACCACTAGGGGACTCATGCTCTCCAGTCAGTGCAGTACAGAGAACGGGCTACAAGCCATGCAAAAAAAATGGATTTGTAAGTAGCTACTCCTCCACCTTTACTAACATAATAATACGATACTAGTAATAATCAGACTAGAAGTATACAAACATGTCGCAATTAAGCCCAGTGCTTTCCAATGCTCATGAAATCCATCTGCTTGTTGGAAATTAGGATTCTGACATCTGTGATTCATGTTAGAAAACCATTTTTCATGTGGAGCCTTAAAGGCAGTATGAGAAAAATGCATTGTAATTTATTGCTATCTGAGCCAGGAGAGAAATCAGAGTATGAAGGCAGAGTAGGTTTGAGGTGTTTGAAGGGCCAGTAAGTGTGCTGGTGTGTGTGTGTGTGTGTGTGTGTGTGTGTGTGTGTGTGTTTTTGTACGCATGCAAATCAGTGCAGCATAAGTGTTTGCTCAAGCAGTTCCCCAGCTTATAGCCATAGCCAGCACTCTGTGAGAGCACACCCCAGCACCTCCACTGTCTTAAATGTTTTACAGCACCCCTGCTCAAACAATTAGCATTTGCCCATTTTTGACACAAGCGCAATTAACACTGTCACCACATCTTCGATTACCAATTTTGCTGTCGCGACAGCTGCGCTCAAAAGTGTAGTCAAAGTGGATAATATGCACAAAGCTGGTGCCCGCTTAAAAAGTTCTGCCAGAGTCGCTGATTGGAGAAAAAAATTGTCTCAGTCTTGGAAAAAAGCGGCACTGACGTGGCCATCTTTTTCTCAAACCCCCTTACTTCCCTTGCTGGCATTTTTTAAATCCTCCAAAATGATATAGCTTTTTAAGAACGTTCTTAATTCTTCATTGTCATTTTGTGAAAAGGGGACTCTGTATTATAGTGTAAACTAAATGAAAGGAGAAATGAATAAGGTGAGTGTGTGTGTGTGTGTGTGTGTGTGTGTGTGTGTGTGTGTGTGTGTGTGTGTGTGTGTGTGTGTGTGTGTGTGTGTGTGTGTGTGTGTGTGTGTGTGTGTGTGTGTGTGTGTGTGTGTGTGTGTGTGTGTTTGTGTGCGTGTGCCTGTTTGTGTGCCTGTTTGTGCTTTTGAAGGATACAAACAGTTCATGGCGTGCAAGCCATTAAATTGAAAAATGAACGGCGGCTTTGGAAAGTGCCTATAAGGGAGTAAGGGCATTTTTGTGTGCCTGCCAATGTACCTTTTTCCTCCATTTTTATTGTGCCTGAAGCCCATTCTGAAACCATATTCCACATTTTTGACAGCGTGTCCAGAAGCGACAACGGGGCATTTCAAGAATGAGTGTTCAAGAGCATTCAACAGTGTCTTTCAGATGTTTTTGTTTGCTTTATTACTCAATTGTACACTCACCTGGCATCGTTTTTTACAAGCGCTACTGCATACTGCGGGTTAAATGTTAAGCTCCAAAATTGGATATCAGTGGCAGCAGTTCATTTATTGTGGCATCTTGAAGGACTACGGGAGCTTTTAAGATTTGTCTTTATCAGAGTCCCTCATTGGCACAAAGCCAAGCCGTCTTACACATAAAAAAAATAAGTGTGCCTGTACCTCACTTGTCCCATTGCCTAAGCATTGCCAAGTGGCTCCGACTCCCGAGTTTATTTTCAAGAGCAGACAAAAAGCAGACAAAAAAAAAGTTTGTTTTCTAGCAGTGTGTGTGTGTGTGCCTATGCTTTTTTTTTTTTTTTTTTTTACGTGTGCACTACTTCAGGAATTCCAAGGCCAGGGCCCCTATTACGAGTGTGGAATGGGGAAATCAACACTTGCATTACAAAAATGGATGCATAAACACAGAGGCCACAATTATCAGGCGCCGGCGTGGTGTTTGGAAGTGGAGGAGACGGAGTGCCAATAGGTCTGTTAGCAATCACCCCCCCCCAACACTGCCTGCCACCCCCCCCCTGTACTCCAGTGGGTGTATTCTATCTTATTTTGTGCCAGCAAACGAGCCTTAACAACTACCAACTGACTGCTGGCTTGGTGGGCGGTTTGCGGATCCAGGGGAAGTTTGACTGGTAGAGGTCATGCACAGGGGGGGCCGGGGTGGGGGGGGGAGGGGCAAGGGATGCAAGTAGCAATGTGGGCGTACATGTGCTGTGTTCTCTTGTATGATACAGTACCAACATAAACAAAAAGGTGCTATACTGCATTTGAATAAGGGGACATATATATTTTTAAAATGTTTTATTTGAATGTCTTGCTATTTTGGGTCATAACAGAACCAAAAACATTTCAGTTTTAATACCATGCACATGGGGGCTCATTGTATTTGGGTCTGAACCCAATATTAGTAGAATTAATGATTTGTATGAAAACCACATTATTTTTGTTAAATAATAGCCTATATACTATGACAGTCTATGATAGTCTGATGATATTCTGTACATATATAAATCTAATCCGTCTCATCAAAATATTTTCAAGTTCATGGTATCTCAAACTAATGAGGGCTTCTGTTCCTATGACAAATGCATCCCCATCATTGTTCACTTTTTAGTATTGACATGCATGGACATTCTTGATAGTGTTGTGTCAGGGTTGGTATGTCAGCTGCACGTGGCTATGTCACGGGGCATCATGGGGGTGTGTGTTCATTCTGTACATCTTGCGGCTTGGTTTCCTGCACTGTGTGTTCATGAGCTCCATTGCGTCTTGGGGCCTACTCCAGACCTGCTTCACCCAGGCTGGCCCTGATGCATTGTGACAAATGAGAAAGCAGTTTGATTTCGCACAACGCTGAGCCGCACTGCACGGCATAATGAAGTGATCATGACTTTACCCTTGGTTCACTTTGGCCGCGGTCCCGCTGTGTTTTTCCCCCCACTCTGTTCAATCCGGGTTCACTCACTTATTTACTTGGCAAGCATTTCCTGCCGTAACCTCTAGTACTGCATAACTAGTGTCAAGGGTGGGTTGCTTGATAAAAACCACCGCTACGGGGCATTGGTTTTACACATAGGGGAACGCTATACATTTTTTTTAAGTTGCCACTGGGTTGGAATAATAAAGACGCCTATTTCCACGCCGAGACAACAAAATCACCTCTACATGTCCATCACCCCAACAGGGCAATAAGCTGATGCATAACTATTCTACAGCGCTACACCTAACATGATTAATTATTTCATTATATTACTGTTGTATTCTATCCATCATTTCTTATGCTTCTCTCTTCCTCTTTGTCACCTCAAAACTAAGTATCCCAATGAGGGGAGAAAAAAAATCCTAGCCCTTTCCATCCTTATTTCCCCCATGCATTCCCCTCAGTGACGTTTACTTGTATGTATTCTAACACTCAAAGCACACAGTGACACTTCCAACATGGTTTCACTTAGCGTTGGGTGCATCAGAGAATGCCTTGCCTACGGGCTCTGCCTCCAGGCTTTGCATACAGGGGAAACACCGACGTGTCATAGAGCAAGGAGGGCCTGCCTCCTGCCGCAGCTGTCCTTTGAGTGCAGATTGGGTTTCCGCAGATATCACCAATGCCAAAACGCCTGTAGCCAGTTGTGAAGACTGTAGATAGGGAAGGAGTTCGCTGGTATGGATTTGGATTGGTGTAAGTGGCACATGGTAGACTAGTTGAATTATGCCCCTTGACCATCCACCATCTAGCAACTAAGAACATGTCAATGTTAGCACTTTGAGAGAGTAACCTGTCGCTAACTGTTAGCCTAGCATGTGCAGCGGCCCCTATTGGCCGGGCTCAAAAATGCTTTTGTAATCCAATGCCACACACTTCTTTAGATTAGGTACCAAGTTGTGTGATGATTTGACCATTGGTCAAAGAGTTAAGGCAAGTTAGCATCATAGCCCCGTCCTTGCAAATATACTTGTGTCGATGGCAGCCATGTTGAATTGTATGCCCATCATTATTACAAGCAAACCAACTCAAGACTGCAAGAGACACATACTAATTATATTTCCAAAGATTGCCAGAATAAAAGTGATGTGGGGTAAAAATGTAGCTGGATAATATTTTTTTAAATATTTCATTCACAACCTTTTTGCAACCTAAAATAGTATTTCATTTTAACGCCTTTTCTATTGTCTCATTGGCCCTTATCTTAATGTGTTGGTAAGGCATAGAGCGGAAATCCACTGAGGTTCATTTGAATAACCGGCAGAATGAGGAAATAAAAGGCTGGAAGAAGAAATAGAAGTGGGGGTCGGCTCTGTGCATTCGTGTCACACGGCTTTATCAAATTATTCCACAATGGCAGCCACACAGAAGTGATGGAATTTTCAATTAAAGTATGACAGTTTTTAGAATGTGTTTCTGCTCGAAAAGAAAGCTAGTGTGTGTGTGTGTGGGGGAGGGGGGGGAGTGTTGTGTGTGATTTGGAGGGCAAGGGAGTGGATGGTGGGGAAGGAAGGTCTTGTACTGAAGACATATTTTCCAGCCTTTATTCTCCGTCTATCCACCTTCTTTCTCTCCACCTCCCCACTCACTCAGCCCCCCATTCCTCCATCAAAAGGGAATGACTTAGCTGAAACACTTTTTGTTCAGAGGCACTCTGCGGTTAGAGCCAAGAGACTGGGCATAAAACGGGGTGTTATGATAACGGTCTTTGCAAACCAGAAGTCAAAAACGGAGCCTTTACTTGATAGACTCTCTTCCAAGAACAATTACAC
Organism: Ammodytes marinus; assembly: GCF_949987685.1. Taxonomy (NCBI): domain Eukaryota; kingdom Metazoa; phylum Chordata; class Actinopteri; order Uranoscopiformes; family Ammodytidae; genus Ammodytes; species Ammodytes marinus. Next base: position 3,117,963 of record NC_137227.1, read on the forward strand.
TTCCTGCTGTGCCAAATAGAAGGTTGCAAGAGATAAGTGCAAGTGAGGGGTGCTCGGCATAGACTGGTGGTATGCTCGTAAACTGGGAAAGAGCAACGTGTGTATATATATATATATATATATATATATATATATATATATATATATATATATATATATATATATATATATATATATATATATATATATATATATATATATACACGTGCCAAATATGAGCAGATACTAACAGAAAGAAAGACACATTATGACACATGTATTGCTTCTGCAGCAGCTTAGTATGAAATAAAACTAAATACCAAAACGTTTATCTAAAATTTAGCTTAGGAACAAAAGCGATTCAGATTAGTATTTGTTGTAGCATTTCCCAGACTCCCGCTGGAAGTGGCTAAGAGGAGAAAATCCCATTAAAAAGTGCAGAGACATTGCCACATAGCAATTTCACGAATGGCGAATACATTTAATAGTCGATGGATTTTTCATAATTTGGAAGTGTTCCCCCCCAGTTCATGCTGTAATTCTTGACGTTACACATGTTGTAATGGGATCCGGTGCCTCCAACCTGCTCACAACAGAGGCTGTCACCTACAGTATGTGTCCACAGGGAGATGTTTGAACATGTTTGGACATCTGTCTCACAAAAAAAAGTAAGATGTTGTATGAGAAAAGGCAAGTCATCTGGGCGGATTAGCATCAACAAGGTGTACATATCTGATCTCTATCCTCATGTTCCCCTCTTTCTTGAATACAAATTAAAATCCCCGCATCACTGCAAGGTTAGGAGTCAATGTTTAAATTCTGTGTAACCCCAGTACTCTCTCTCTCTCTCTACTCAATCTGCAATTATAGCGCGCCGCTTTGAAGAAGCCAGGCGGAACTAAAATGACTTTTCATGTCCGGTATAATGACTGCCATTTGGAAGCAGACGTGGGGAGAGAGAGAGGCCCGAGAGATAGAGCAACAGTGAAAAGAGATGGAGGAAAGGGGGACAATCACTGGAGGAAAATGGCTTAGGTCACCTCTGGTTCTGACCAACGAGAACCATGCAAGCAACCCTTTTCCCCTATGCCATTGCTTCCAGATGAATATACCACATTCATGGAGCCTTTTCTCCCCCTAGCCTAGTGTCACCATCTCTCTTGCCATTGGTCTCCATTCATTTAATATCAACGGAAGCTTAGCAAGCTTTAAGGCGGATTACAAGATGGATTGCCCGGACCGAAACGCCGTATATTGTCTTTAGGGTGGGCCAACTACTGCCAAAAGGCCAGAGCCGAGTGCCGTCACCTGGACTAGCAGCTGGCTATCTTTTACACTTCACTCGCTAATGAGGCCAGACAGTTGGGGCTGAAGTTATATAGCACGGGCTGGATGCTGTGTTGGTAATCTATTATTTAGTCTCTCGTGGGGAAGGCTGGTCTAAAGAATTTCATGCATGCATTTTGCAAAGCAAATGGTAGCCCGGGGGGAATACAGAGCTCTATGTGTGGGGAAAAAAAAGAGAGAGCGAGTGTAAGACTTTAATGTGAGTCACAGCAGTGCCTCGTCCTGCCCATTTCAAAACCTGCCAAAAAACCTAAGAGGAAATTTTGGGGGTACTTTGTCATTTTTTTTTTCTTTGTACTATAAAAAGAAATGTTGCCTCAGTTGTGCTAGAAATACTGAAAACATCATCTGATGCAAAGTCTATTTGTGTCATTCCCATTGCGTATTTCATCCCTCATTCATTTATTTGTTTTTCCTCGTTGTGATATTTTACAGATGAAGGTTGTGCTTTGTGTTTACAATCGACACAGGAGATCGGGTACATCTTTCCGCTCCCCTTTCCATGTATATTTTAGGACCTTATTTCAGAGCAGTTTCAGATAGTTGCATCACACGGTAATAGATAATACTGTGCAGACAGGAGTTGTTTATATTTAGTCAGGCTAGAAAACTATGGCGGGCACATGACGCCACCAATGTATTTATAGAACAATACCAGTGTTTAAATTTCCTTAGGTACCAGGGGCTGCTATAGGCAGTTTATTAAACCATGCATCTCTCAACTGTGCCTGTCATTTAGGTTGAGCATTGTAACATTTGAGAAGCATACTGGCGCATTACCAGTTACAAAATCAGCAAATAACGCTTTGAGGCGTTAGTGTTTACAGCCTCACAAACCCATTTGGCAATTAACTATATTAGGACCCAAGGATTCTGAAACCTACCATGAGATGAGATGGCAACAGTTAAACATAGAAAGGCAGTTTTAGCCCCGAGCTGTTAAGTGGACTTAGGTTACTGCTCTTAAACGCAGTTCATGCAGAATGGATCAAGATACCGTGAATAGATGGCATATATGAGCTTCGCATACCAAACCCTGTGAAGTCACCAAGTCATTTAGGAGTCCTCACATTATGACAGATCCATGTCATAGAACTGTAATGTTGACATTTGTAAAAGCAACATATTAGGCCATGCAAGGAAGATTGGGGCCGATGGAGGCACACATTCATACAAGTTACACTAAGATAAACTGTCTGTGCCATACTGTTACACCCATAGTGCTAACCTGATAAAATCCACCTTAAACATTAGGCCAATCCATGAATTGGTCCAAATGATAAATATGTATAATGACAAACTTCACAGCCGCCACATACACTTTGAAAAATACCGTCAGTTATGCACACAATCCCCCAAATCAACAAGGCAAAGATTAGCTGAATTTCTGTGATTCCTATGACACAAAACATTTCCACTGGATTTTTCTAACTTTTTTAAAGGGACGTGTATGTCAGGTGTAGGGGCTGTGTAACCCAAGCCGCTGCACTTAATCTTCCACCTAACCCTACCTTGTCCTTGCATGTGTGATCTACCCTGAAGAAACATTCCAGGAGTGTTTGAGTGTCGCTGTAACCGGACACCATTAAGCACGCCTGTGTGTGTGTGTGTGTGTCTGTGTGAGACAGTGAGAAAGGGAGAGTTTGTGCGTGGGAATTTGAATACTTGGGTAGGACCTTCTCTTTTTTTCCACAATCAGTCAACGTTTAACACAACATGCTACTAGGGTGACATGATGTAAGGCATCACATAAGCCTGGGATCAGGTCCCTGGATAGCAAATGCTAATACTAGAAAATGATTGAATAAATATAGAATGTGCTGTTGCTTATCCCTGGACCGGAATTTGCAGGCCACATGTCATGTGACTGTTTTAAACTGTGGTTTATGCAAATTAGGTAAAATGATTGGTTTTGGCTGAAGATGGAACAATACTATCTTGGGCGTGTGTGACTTTGTACAGTACAGTAGTACAGTTATTCTGTACTTAGGAGAGGAGAGGAAAGATAAGTAGATGCTAAAACAGATACACGCAGCGGGACTAGTTAAGAAAGGGATAAAGGTACTCGAAAACGACAAACAGGGGTCAGATGGGAAGACACATTACCACTGTGAAAGCAGTTGAAAGTGAATATTACACTGGGGTAATGGCTTACTTTAATTGTCATCCATATTTGATATGTTGCCCCAGGTGTAGACATAAGATAAAGGGCGTACATTACAGCCATTCAAGTATTCATTCCGAAAAAGGCAAATATTCATTAAAAATACAATTTTGGCTGTTAGTGATGTCCGTCAACCCTCAAGCCCTATTATTACTGTAAAAGGGTTTTTCTCTTGCCATGACTGATTGTCCTTTAGGTGTGTGTTTTACAGTACGAGTCTCTTTGTGTCACAATCTATAGAACAGTTTTCTTTTGGTCGCCATGCAAACACATTGCCATGGAATCACCATTCTTCTGCTCTCTCTTTCTCTCTCTCTCTCATGTCTTCCGTTACTTGGAAAACCTTCCCGTATCCCAACCGTCTATTGCGATAAACTAAACACAAAACTGTGAGGGAAGGATGTCCTGTGCTAGCTGCTGCTAGCCTATATTGTCATCTTGCTCCTCTGCTTGGACTGCCAGCCTGCATAACACTACACCAGGGAATTAACCTCCGTCGCGGCCTCTTTCGTATTGTGTAAATTGCGACTCGCCACTTATAACAGAGCTGAGAGGGGGAAATGTACAGTAAATGTTGCCAAATTACTGACTGCTCCTCCCTAGCCCGACTGCATAAATACAGTGAGTGTGATAAACAGTTGAGTCTCACTTGCTTGTGGCTGCTTTTATAGTGCAACCTTTACACAAATGAAAGGGCATGACATTTTTTTTTTTTTTTAAAGACAAGTAACTTGACGTGGAAGTTAAATAAAGCAAAGTGGAGTTCAGTGGATGGGATATTACTACATTGTCACAGTTTGTGACCTTTCCCATTTGTTGAGACGAGCCAGGGTTTTCTCCCTGTCAAAATGGCCTACGCCGTTTGCGAGCGATTCCACCCTTCCTGTCGCTTAAAAAAAAAAAGATGTATCTGCCATCTGCAGTGACTGCATGACGCCACAGCTTCTGTGTCATCAGTGACAACGCTCGCAACCACACACAGGGACTATAGACAGGAGAGAGAGAGAGAGAGAGAGTGGAGAGGAAGACAGTAGAGACAGTGAAAAATAGATATCACTTCAACCTTTATTTGTATCTCCCAGTCCCAGTGGACTTCATTACCCAGACATCCCCAAGACATTCCCATTGTTCGCTCTTGAAAAAGTTTTTGTAGTCCTTTGTATATCTCTATTGTGTGGAGTAATTCAGTTGTGTTAGTCAAAATGTCTCCATAGCAAAGATCAAGGCAGGGCGATTCTAGGAACAGAGTGTTAGGGGTGCCTGGCACCTTTTCATCAGATGTTGTTGTACAGCAACACACCTGAAGGACATTTTTATCTAACTTATTATATAGAACATTTCGTCTCGTTCAGTTGAACTAAAAATGTATTGAACAAGTTGACGAGAAAAAACGCACAGACATTTCTCAAACCTGGCCCTATTTTAGAAATGCTAATGGACAAACGTATGGACTGACGTGTCAATTATGACCTAGTGCTGCTTTGATCATGAGCCGATTGTTTCATGATAAGGTGCTAACACAAACATACCATGTAGATCTAATATATCCGCAATTTTCCCTGGATATTTCCATTATTAGTCATTTAATTATAAACTGCCACATTTCTGGAAATAACACCCACTGTTTTTTCTATGAAAGACAGCTATGGTGTGACACACTCAGCTTCTGTAGACCTTACAGGGAGGACTGGCTGTCATTTTTGACTCCATTAAAATCGGAAGGCAAATCTCTGCATAAAAAAAAAGCACAGCGGGGAGAGAGGTGATTATCGTTGGAAATTAGCTCACTCATTTAGAGCTGTGTGTGTGGATGCAGATGCCTCCGTTCAATGGAAGCCTATTATTCCAAACGACTCTCATTAAGCCGCAAGTGAAATAAGGCGAGTGTTGAAAAGCGGTGAAATAAAAATCTTTAGACCTGGCTGTGCAGAACCCAGGCTGTGGCAGCGCTGAGCATACACCGTCTTTATTAAGGAGCTCCGACGTCAGTGGTGAAATGCAAAGGAAATGACTTGGTGTCAAAAGAAAATAATTGTATGCAGCTGATGTTCTACCTCTCAGAGCCCTATTGGAGGTTATTTGGTATGTTTGTGCTCGGAGCCGGGGGAACCGACAATACAGTCTGAGCTTAATGAGTGAGCTTATTTAACAAGGAGGATACATGAGTCACAGCTGAACCATAATTGTATGCATGTCAATGTAGCCCTGAACAGAAGCTCTATTCTTAATAACAGAATCCATAGCCTACTCCATCACTCCATCACGCCATCACATACCATATACAACACTGGTTCCCATAGACGGTTGTGAAAATCCATTGCTGTCTCCCTAAGCCAAAAGCATGGTCATGTTCAGCACACACACACACACACACACACACACACACACACACACACACACACACACACACACACACACACACACACACACACACACAGTACGGACAGGTAGAGATATTCACTTATGATTTTGACAAAAAGTGATTTTGAGAACAAGCATTCTTATCTCCAGAATAACTGACTCCAGTCATAAGGTTGCTAGAATTCAGCCAAATTATTATTGTCTCCCGATAAGGTTTGGTTCATATGAAAATAGTTGCATGTACAAAACCTATAAAAAGTGTTAGCGCGGCGCATACATGAGCTCAAATTTACGGATACTGATGTCAGTTTGATCTGCTGTTGACAAAGCCCTGATGATTGCAGCAAGGGCTATACTAGTTTTTTTTAAATGACAGCATAAACCAATGCTGCCTAACTGCGCGCCATGGGACCCCGGAAAGCATCTGGACTTATTATTTCCCCAGGATCTATTTTCGAGTGTTTAACACCAGGGGAGCTCATGTTAGACGGAAAGGGAGATTAGATGGACTCTTGTCAAATGAGGGAAAAATACTGATGGGACTTGTGGTTCCCTGCAGGTGGCCTTCATTTGCATCTCCCAAGAGCTTACCATCCTCCCTACGCCTTCTTCCCCGTTTATTTATTACAATGGCCGCAGGTGGAAATCAGTTGCCTGTCAAAACACACCCTAATGTTCAACAAGGTCCTGTAACATGTGTCCCGGCATAGGCACGCACACAAAACACACACACACACACACACACACACACACACACACACACACACACACACACACACACACACACACAGAAGCAGACAGTATTTTGTTTTAATGTTACCCAGTTTATTACTGCTGTATGATAACCTTCGTCCATAGATTCATGTACCGTTTGGCCGCGGCCCTAAACATCACTAGCCCCGTATGAAGTGATGGAATGTACGCATTAAAATTCGATCTCCTGCATCAGTACATCCAGTGCTGGTCAGGATGGCGACTATAAATTGCCGGCCATTATTTTCGATTAACCACACTGACACCGTGGCCCATGACATTTCTTCCCATTTTTACCTCCCCCCTGTCACACTATTGGCGCCATATTTTCCCAGCGCCGGTTTTCATTTAGATTGTCCCAAAGCATGATAACACAGAGCAAAGAAACCTTTAGGACACAAGCTATTCCATCTTGTTTTAATGGCAGAGCTGCGATAACACTATTTTGTCTACAACCTGAGTTGGTATCTCAATCTTCAGGCTCATCCATTCCATTGGCCTGAAGAGCATGAGGCATCATAGCGAGTTCAAAGGGACAACGTCTTAACAGTTTATCATTGTATATGCTGGGAAAGTCTAATCCCCTGCATCCCCAAGAAAAGCAAACACGATTCCCCCAACTAATAGTCGTAGGAAAAACACAAAATGGCTTTCTTAGGGTCGCAAATGCAATTTGAACTTCCTTGTTAGAGATGTTAGTCCTGAAACAGAAACTAATTGTGTTGGTTTAGGTTGGCACACTTTCAGTAATCTTGTCAAAGGGGTAGTTATCGTGAAATACATAAGAACAAAACAATGAAATAAGCTTAATGCATTGTAGGCCCCTATGTGCAGACTTGACAAGTGTGTAGGCTTCAAAACATACTGAACACAATATCAAGATAGGATGGAAACACATATGGTCAGCTGCCTGCTAACATCAGGCAAAGCAGATGCACGCCACATGAGGACCGTTGTTATCAAATGCTCATTCTTCTTCAAATCATGGCCAGTTTCCCACTGAAGGAAAAGCACTGCCAGGATTCCAGTGCTATCAGAATTATAGTCATTTCATTATCCTCCTTGTTAAGCCATTATAGTATGCACATTCACCTAATTGCCTTAACATATACTTACAGGGACATCTGATATTAAAATCTTTGCCTTTTGGAATGGAGCCCATAGCTCATTTGCAAAACAATGAGTTCAAGCAGTAAATTGAATCAGTAAAAGCAATCTGACTGCTAAGCTCTTGTTTTGACATAAACTAATTGTTGTGTCTGCGCAGGAAAGTCCTTTCTCTTAGTTCTTAATGAGTTTATTGGTAATCAATACGCCTCTCTCGTCCGCTGGCATACGACACCGAGGCCGTGACCCAAGAGAGAGCCCTTTAGAACGGCTGGGTCAGTGAGGATTTGCTAGCCGCCGCTTGTTCAAGCTTAAGCCAGACAGGAATGCCCCAGTTTCACCTAGGTGAGACGTACAAAGAAGCTTGGTCCCTGCACCTCAACCCCATTGCTCACTTTCTGCAGTAACTGGGAGGCATACCATGCGTACAACTCGTTCTTATTACTAAACGACATACTACAGCTGATCATCAAACATATGCTGTTAGAATGTGGAAGGGATATGATTAGGACAAGGACTTGTACCAATTGAATTTAATTATATTAATAAGTATTTAATTGTATAATCGTGGCTTGAACTTGTCTCTTGCTTATATATCCGTTGCATTGCTGGCATGATTGCTGCTTGTTTTTCACACAGAGGCTCCATCAAAGACATAACTATGGCTGTGCAGTGGATTGTGGGTCAGAATCGCAGAAGTAAACAAACTGATTTTGACACTAAAAATCACGACTGGATGTAATAGGGGGTCCGGGTATTTCTTTTAGCATTCTGCATCCGACCGCATGTATCGGGACAAACTAAATATTTTTCTAACACACAAATCATCCGGGTGAGTATGGTTATTGGAATTGCAGGGATGTCTTCAAATCAGGAATCTACTTTTCTTGTTTTGTCCTCTCATACACACCTTATTTATTTCAAGCCATTCCATTTCTTACACTGTGACTCTGCAACCCGTGCTAACAGATTTGGCACGTGACCCATTGTCTTTGGGAAATAGTAGATCTCACCAAAGAGCTGGGGGGTTTTGCGTCCCTGTCACATACTTTGCACAAAATGCTAGCTCGCCTGTCTGTCAATTCTTCCTAAACGGAACCTTCTTCCTCCAGTGATTCTCTTAGGGTCCTGCTGAAATGGGCAAACTTTTGATAGTGTTTGTTCCAGGAAGATGGGGCCTGGCCTCCCTGTGGGGGTCAGAGCAGTTGACCCCTACCCCGGCGAGCTCTCAGCCTGCCTGCAAAGATTTTATTCAGGCCCACTCAGTAGAACAGCGGGGTGTGACCCGGGTCGAAGTGGCAGTACTGCCAACAGTGATTCCATTGAGAAAAGCCAAAGCCCCTTTTGAGAGGCACCGATCAAGGGGGTGCCGGATGTTTTGGATTCACACTTGCTGAGCCTCTATATTTTCCAACAGTCAAATCCGTCTGCCTGAAAATTGTGTGTTGTTTGTCTTTTCTGGAAACATGCGATTCAGTGGAGCCGGCAGGGTGCAACAGAGCTTTTCTTATCCGTTAAAAAAGAAATATATAGTCTATCTATGGTTTGTGCCAAACCCAGTGTATAGGCAAAACATTCAAGGTCCACGCCTTGTTGTTATTATTTAGCCTGATACAAAGCAGGACAAAGGAGAAAGAGAGAGGGGGGGGGATATATGGCGAATGAAAAACGATCGGGCCAGGTGCCAGACTCAAGTCAAGCATGGGAGTTCAATAAAGCTCACTGTATCGATTTGCGAGTTATTCATTATTTGTTTTGGATGTAGAGAAAGTTCTTTGGAAAACGATTAATTTTTTCTGTTTGCAGTTCAGACCATAAAATAAATGCTTTGACAGATCATCAATGGCCACAGAATATGATAGTAAATGGCCTGAAATTGATTTATTTCCCAATGGCCCCATTCTCTTTCTCACGAGCCGTTGTCCTTAAAGCAAGACCAAGCACTCTCCTGAGTATTGGATTTTTCCATCCACCCTGCTTTCAAATGTGACAATGAGGATTTATTTTTGTTTTGTTGCTTGAGTGATGCTTTTAAGAGAGCATGGAATCAAGTGGAAAAAATGGATAGGGGAGAAAGCATAACGATCACAGTATACTTAATATCTCATGACACCAAACAACATTGTGGAATGATAACATGAGATCATCTAGAGTCCTCAAAAGGCAAAAAATGGCAGCTTTGTTTACTGTGTTCTAAATAAAATGGCCGAGGCCCCCGCTGTCACTCACAGATGGCACTTCCTTTGAGAAAAAAAAACACAAAAAATCTGCAGAGCCAGTGATTCTAAATAATGCGTTGGCAGGGAGGCAGCCATTTTGCACAACCTCCGGAGGCACCGATCGTCACAGAGAGGCGTTGGCAATGCTTTGGCAGCGGCCCCGACCCCGGGCTGGAAGTAGTAACTGATAGCCAAGCTGGAGCTTGTCAGGCCTGACGCCTATCACTTCTGACATCTGTCCACACCATCTCTCTTCCATGGTCTGTTGCCTGGGCCTGAGAACACTGACCTTGGGATCTCATTCTCTGTTGCTCAACCGGCCCAAACCTCCCTCCCTTCCCTTTCCTTCCATGTCCTCATTTGGCACCAAGTCTGTGTGTGTGCTGTACTGTGGGCTATCATTTACCCTTTTGGACCTTGCTTTGTGGTCCGACATGACAAGTGTGCAAACTGATGTTCAAGCTCTGGCAGACCCCCCCCCCCTGCCTTATTAGGATTTCTGTTTGGGGATTTATTACAGATAAGTATGCAGGCCAGACCATGTAGATGAATAGGATACATGTTTGACCTATACATATCATCATGAATCTGTGCCAATTGATTACTTGCATTAAAACAATTATTTTGTCCAATATCTTACCAATCATTTGTTCATTTTCATCGCTTTAAAAAAAATAATAATCTAGATGTTGGATGAAGCCAGAGTTAAAATATTTATTACATTTTTACAACCTATTAGAGTCCAAACAGACAGCCTTGTTTCAACAAACTAAACAGCATGGTGCTCATAATGATTATGGGAATATTAGTTGCTTTAGAAATTGAGATTTTTGGTTATTGAAAAAAAGAAAAACTAATGTTGAGATAATGTCCACGGTTGTATAGGAGAAAAAAACAGACACAAACAGACGAGGTTTAGTCAAACAAACATGCACACCATGTACATGTTGAATGCATTTCTTCTTGTATTAGAGAATACATTCTATGGAAGCAACATAATAACATGTTTCTGCTTGCAGGGTCACGGCTTTACCAGAAAATGATTTAATGCCTGCATATTTTTTTATATATATTGGAGCCAAACAAGACAAAATAAAAAAGGGAATGGAAAAGACAAGCTGCCACACACAGGCCAGTGTTGACAAGCTGGCAGGAAATGCATGACAAGATGTATTGGAGGCGTGAGCTTCTGCTGCTGCTTGAGAGCTATGTTGAAATTCAGAAGCCTAAAGAAATATGTCCATATACTGTAGCATCTTGAGTTCATTTGTCTTAAGTTTGACATGTGGTGAGGGCCTACCAGTGTAGAAAGCTAATGGTGTCATGCTGCTTTCTGACTGTGAGAACCAACATAAACCCCCACATATTTTGCAGAGTCAAGGGAAGGTCGTGCGACTTTGGCTGCGTTCCAATACCCATACTTCCCTGCTATGGTAAAAAAATGATCTAGGATGTCCCAAAACATGTCGTCAAATGCAGCACACTTGGAAAAGATCCATATGCCCTATTACATCCAGTCATGATTTTTAGTGTGGACATCAAATCGGCATGCTTTTTGGACGAATCGATGTATGCTTACTACATACAGTACATTGCATGATCAGGTTTACAATGTAAAAAAGCAAAGAGAAAGAGTATGCGATTTGGAACGCAGGGTCTGTGTGTCTGCGTATAGCAGCTGGGATATAAAGATAGCTAGTGAGACTCTATCGATGCTTGCAAATATAGATCATATTAGTTGAATAGGTTTTTGCTACCAAATCAGTGCTTTAATCAAAATTCTCAAATCTGTTGCATAAATATGTTGCAAAGCATTGCATTCTACGGTGCAACACTGCATATCCTTTAACATTATGCTGCCATTACTCATCAGCATCCCTTACCCCTGGCCTCCCTTATGAGGTAATTAAGCCCCTGGTTGTTTGTATAGCTGTCTGCATGTGTGTCCAGTATAAAACACAGGGGGGGCATATGTTCTCCCTACCATAAACCCATTGAAACAGCGGGACATGAGTGGTGAGGAGTGTGTGTGTGTGTGTGTGTGTGTGTGTGTGTGTGTGTGTGTGTGCACACGCTCTAATTAGGCGGGCAGTAGTGTATTAGCCTCACTGGGCAACAGCCAGCTGGGAGCATCTGGAGTCGTCTCTCATACTCAACAACTTTCCCGCTACACACATACAGTACTTGTACACACACACACACACACACACACAACATTTGAAAAATATATCTATGGAAGAGCAGTGTGATAAGGGAGCGTAGGTCAGGCATGACGGGTCATATGCTCAGCTATTTAAGTCGTCACATTCCCCCCACCCACAGTTCTTGTTTTAGAGTGACGGTGCCACTCTCATGTCTCTCTCCAAACTGGAATGCCAACATTAGAAAAAGGGAAGGGCCTCATCCATCCCCTACAGCCTCTGCAAAGGCATCAAAGCTCTCTTGGAGGACCAAACTATTTTAGTTTCAAAGTGAGGTCAATATCCAAAATAATCTCCACAGCCTATTGCAATCACTCTGCACTGTGCTTGCTTTTATAAATGGTGAACGAGATAGCTATGTTTGGCTGCCTCTTTTTTAAAATGGTGAGCATTTTGATTTTGATTTTTTTTTTTAAACCCCCACTTTTTATTATTATAAGTCTTAAACCACTTCCGTCCCACTATATAAACAGAAGACCTTTGTCTTGTTAATGTCAATGACATACTTCAGCTGTTCCCACCCACTGCATTCCCCATCACATCCAGCTAGGGCTCCTGCGTAGGTGCACACTGGCTATTGAACCAGATACATCACTTCCTGTGTATCGGCTAAACATATTAAGGCAAGAACATTGTTTTTTTTAACCACCGGACCGGTCAGTTTGGAGATTTTGGGCTATTTTGCTTCAGTGCTTCATTCTAGTGTAAATAAAAGGTCCAAAATGTACATTTAGGTGTTTATTTGACTAAACATTGTCTCTTTGCGTCTGGATGTGTTCCTATACAACCATAAATATCTCAACTTATAATGCACTTACATCAACGTAACCTCCGACACAATCATTAGATTTCTTTGTACTATGTTGAAGGTTATAACAGAAGGATTTGTTTGTATGTTTACTGTCTGACTGATGATTGATTTTCTTCTTAAAAACAGTTTCTGAAAGAAGGAGTGCTGTGTGGTGAAAAACACAAAGGACACAAACTAAAAGAAAAAGGATAAAAACCCAGAACGACTGAGTTGGCACTCTCAGTATTTTTTCCGGTACGGACAGCTCCAGTGAGCCAACTGAAATAGTGTTTTCTCTGTGCTATTGATTAGCTGGTTAGACCATGAAAAAGCCACGGAGGAGACAGAAACTGAGCTCCCGTTCCTCTGGATTACTACTGCGTGCTACTATGTCTGTTCTCACACTTTTTCTCCCCCTTTAACGCTCACACTTTTATCACTTTTATTCCCCCCATCCCCTCTGCCCAACCAACCCCCCCCCCCCCCCCCCCTCCACTCCACTCATCCCAATCCTCTCTGTGCTGCATTTGTCGGCCTCATCCTTGTGCTATTTTTACGCACTTTTCGCTATTGGACTTGAAGAGGGAAAAAGCCGATTGCCGAGTTAGATCACAGGCACCCAGCTGTTCGCAGTCGAAGGGGGAGCTGCTTCTTTTATTAGCCGTCAGTAGGCTGACCTGCTGGGGCAGAGAGAAGGAGAAACGCAAAGGGTGGCAGGAGGGAGGAGGAGGAGCACAAGGGCAGTATATAGGGGGCACACAGGCTCCCCAGCTGTTAGTCCACACGCTCTGCCCCCCCCCCCCCCCTGTCAAATATTAAGGAGATCGGCAAGCGCAAGACACGCCGGCTAAGACAAGACAGCTGACGGAACATTTTACTGACACAGTCCTCCTCAAGGGAGAGAGTAGTTGTACATGGACTACCAAACTCCTACATTTTTCATCTCCTGAAGACTGTTGCACACGTCCAGAATGTACAGTGTGGGACAGGGCACAAGCCAGCAGCAGGCGAGCAATGCCTCAATACCCCCCACAAATCCCCTTTACTTGCCTCCCTGTCTTTCCCCCCCCCCTACCTTCTCACAAAGTGATACCGCCAGTCAATCCGTGGAGATGTGTTTTTTTACTACTGAGCCGGTTGTCTAGAGGGACACAGAGAACTGGAGTGTAAAAATATATTTCTAGTCATATAACCAGACCTCCATTGTGTGTAGATTTTTATGATATTAGTTTCATTAAGATTATACAGGGGATGTTTTTTTTTCTATCTTTGTTATGCCTCCCCTCTATCTGCTTCAATTCTTACCACAGTGGAAATAAAACCACTCAAAAGAAGTGGCAGTGATGAGAGCAGCGCAGAGTGCTCCCATTTTCTATGATTACATTTACTGTGACAGGCAAGCATGCTATGTTTTGGCAGAACAAGTTGCTGTGGGAACCGAGCAACTTTACAATTTCTGAAACAAATGCGAGCCACATGAGGTGTTCCATAGACTTGACTTGAGAATTTTAGAATAAGGTTTTGAGCAAATCTTCACCCAAAGTCCCTTTTGCCCTCAAAGTATTCAACATGTCTGTATTGTATATTTGCATATTTATGAGAAAATGGGTGTCACAGTGATTAAGTTAACTGAGAGCCAGTTCTGCAGAGTGTGAATAATGAAATCATATAAAAAATGTGAAAGTCAAAGGACATTTTCTTTAATTATCATTCTTTCAACCGTGTGGCAGAGTTGGTCAAGTTTGGTTTAAAATTTTGGTTTAGCAAGATGATGGACACGTTTGATTATGCATGTCAAAAAGTTGTTGGACAATGGTTAGAGTGCTCATGATGTAGTAGCATTTTAACGTGTACGTTAATATACGTGTTAAAACGCTCTATATGCATTCAGTGATCACGTATATAGTGTGCACGCTTCATGACACAGGTCTCTCAATTAGAAGATAGAACGCTACAAATTGGCACGTCTCACTGCCGGTGCATGTGTAGAGAGCGACAGATGAGTGGATGTGTATGTGCCTACAATGGCGGAGCAGGTAGAAATCCTTCCCAATGTCTGTTTATCTATTTGTTTTAATAATTTCGCCATTTTCAAGCTTTATTGGATAGTACAGAGTTGAAATGGGGAGACGGAGAGAGAGGGGGTGACATGCAGTGAAGGTCCACTGGTCGGATTTGAATCCACGACCACTGCAACGAAGGCCAGAGCCAATATGGTACGCGCTCTATCCACTACACCACCGGAGCGCTCCCCCAATGTCTGTTTGGATGGTTTTTATCATGGTTTATCGCACTTACAGAATCAGAGACGATGCTAGATGTCTCGCTGCTTGAAGACCGCAGTGCATTAATGTGGTGACGTAGGGAGGGGACTGCTAACTGCAGTCACTGTCAGGAAGTTAGTTGAAAGTACCATTTTTCTTACTGAACCTTTAAGTGGTCATATAATTGGTGGACAATCACATGAGTCATCCCAGGTTATGCCGTGCAAAGTGTGAATAGTCTGGAAAAGATATTCTCACCAGACATTCACTTTGTGTTTAATAAACACGATAACAATATGGACTTTTTTTGTTTTACAATGTGCTTGAGACCGATGTTGCTCAGTTGCCCCAGACAAGTAATTGGAGTTCACATGGAGACCTGTCTGTAAAACACAGTCATTATCCCAGCACAAAATACAACCTGTCCAGATCACATCACTTTGTTTGCAGCAGTAAAACAAAGTTTATTTCTGTGTTGAGACGCTATTATAGTGGTCCCAATTGCGCTTGCGAGCATTTTATGGTGCAACAGAGTGGTTTGGGGGGTCGACTGGAGAATCAATAAAAATAGTGGTAACTCAATTGGCTAGACACAAACTAATTGTGTGAACAGAAGTACTGTTGTGTCAAAGTTGTGCTCAATTATAGTATAATTGTATATACCATTCTAGGCGATTGCATGTGCAGAATAGTTTTCATCACCCGTAATTTAACAAGCGCCTTCCTGAATGACGCCCCAAGCGAAGGAATCAAAATTATTTACAGCCCCCTTAAGAGCTAATCAGCCATCTTGCAATACAAACACTAGGGTTTTATATTGGCCTTTCTCACACAATGGTCCCAGTGAAGGGCTGTTGTTGAGCTCAAAGGTCTTGAATGCAACTCATCCTGTTCATGTCTTGGTGATAACTTAAGACACTGCAGTCAAAAACATTGTTTTTTTCAAGCACTGGTTAACTTGTTGACTTTTATTTTTTAGAGTGGGGTGCACAACTATGGTCCAATGTTTCTAACAACTATCAGAAACGTTGTCCTTGGAATGTGAAGTCAGCCGTACATTTTTCAATCAACTCGACTTTCATTCCTTCAAGAACCTCTGAATCAGCAACATATCTGAAAATAGATATGATGTCAAACCACTTTTTCAGGGACACAGTTTGCTGTGCTCCATTGGGTTGGATTTGTTTGTTGTTGAAAATATATGATAAAGTTACATGTAATCATCTGTGGTAGGTATTTCTTAGTTGTGTTACGTTGTTGCAATCTAGAGAAATTCGGTATTGGGATTTTAGTACACTGATGACTACATAATACATGTTGTCAGTTTCTCATAATTACGATTTACAGTATACAAAACAGAATTGTCCACACGTCTGCCTTTGAACAGACTGTACTATAGATGACAAAGAGATGTAACACTACTTTAACATTAGGTCACTCAATGTTGACTCAACGTTGATATTGAGCATTTTTTTTATTTTTAGCCGTACTTTTAGACCAAATGGAATGAAGTGCTCCCACTCATATTTTTCCCCAAGAGGCACCACTTCAGTGAGGACACGTGGGAGGATCCTGTACAAACGGACTTTCAGCATGCCGGAGACACACGCTGTACTTTGAAAGACTACTACACTTCATCAAACGCACCAGTGAAGGAGAGGGGAGGGGGGAAAGGGGAGGATGACCCTGCTAACATTTTATACACACTGCACTACTGGCACCGTCGCCAATTTATCACACGTAATTTCCTCAGCTCTTGACCTTTGACCATTCTCCAGGGCTGTGTTTGTATAAAAGAGCAATGTGCCACCTGGCCTGAACTGTCTGTCTGAAGCCTCCCTAGAGAGACAAGGCAGTGTTTGCATTAGAGAAGTGCTTCTAAAGCCACTGACTGTGCATCGACCCTCTATTAGCCTGGTGTCCACTGATCGGATCGGCCATTTCTGTAACCCTTTATTTGGGGGTACCCACAATAGTGAAGCTACACACTGCAGTCCATTGATTGGTCGACAGAATCATCATTTCCGTGCAAGAGATACACTGCCATGTGTACTCTCCTCAGCAAGAGTGAAGAGTCCTGTGTTTAGAGAAAAAAATGGCAGAGTGGGCACTGTGCAGCTCTTGGCCAGCACTGTTCAACAGCTCTGACCCATAGACGGTATACTCTGACCAACAATATTGCCTTAAGGCATTAACCCCGCCTACCAAGTAAGGGTGCGCACGCGAGATGTAGGGTTACCGTGCCCTGCCGAACCTTGCCGTGCCGAACCAAACTGTGCTGCTTAGTAAACATTAGGAAATTGTCTTCTCAGCCCTCCAGTGTTTTATGTTTGCTGCTCATTAGCCAGTCAATGGCCACGTTTGATGAAATGCCGTTCGGGGGCAATATGGCACACACCCCTTGGGAGGAAAGAAGGGAGGGTTGCACTGTTGTACCAGAAAGCTGTGTGCTGAGAAAGACAGAGGAGGCTGGAGAAAAATGAAAGAGGTGAATGTAGAGGGACTGACGGGGACAGTCTATGGAGAGCTTGAGAACAAAAGACACTGTGTTTGCAACGTATGTAGGTGTTTTCTATGTTTTTCCCCATGCAACAATCCCTGAATAAAGAACCAGTCCCAACCAAAAAACCCTGACCGAACCGTGACGTTACAAGCGAGCCCAGTGAGTCAGAATGCTCTTGACCTCTTGTGCTCGCGAGACCTAGTAAAACACGGCTGTGCCACTTGCTTTGTGCGTGTAACCACCGGCCGCACCACTGCAGCCCTATCCGAGGCACTGGCTCCATCCAGTGTATTGCCGGCTCCCCTCCCCTTACATCACCACGTTTGGAGGCGGGAGGTGGGGAGGGGTACAAGATTAATGACGGTGCTAACTGCGTATTTATCATCCGGCTGGAGAGTAATGCGACACCTTTCTAATCTGAATATATTTCATTGGGCTGTTATGGCACTCAGCCCTGGGCCTCATGTATGTGTGTTTGTGTGCCTGCCTGTCTGTGTGTGTGTGTGCTTGTAACTCACTGCGTTATTGGATGTGTGTTTGAATGTTAATCATATCTGCATAAGTGTGCGTGTGAGAGAACGTGTGCGTGCTTGTAAAGGCATCGGGAGTGCTGCATCAACCGGGCCGCCATAAACATTTGCGCTATCTGCCCTAGCAAAACAGCCCTGTGGTAATTAGATAAAGATGAGGTTCCTCTCTCCAGCACGTCGGACCATGCTCCTCGAGATCCCCTCCTCTGATTCTCAGCTGCCTTATCAGGTCAACAGCCTTCTTCCATTCTCTCTTCCATCTCTCCCTCTCCTTCTCCTGCTACTTCTTGTTGGCACTCAGCAGAAATCAAGATGGATGTCCCCCCCTAACAGAGATGGAGGAGATAGTGAATACGCCTGGCCAAGATTGGGCCTGATAGGGCCCGCATTGGAACGCCCCGTTAGATTGGCTCTAGTGTCACTGGAGCTGCCAGAACTATTGAAGAACTTTGAAGTAGAAACTACCTGGTTTTGGATATTCTTAAAGGAATACTTCACCCATACGGAACCCGCGTTTCATCATTATACAATCACTATTATAATATAATGAATGAGGTTGTTCTTGGCCCAGCTGTCCTGTAAATCCTAACCCTACATTTATACTGAAGTGATGTCACACTAGTAAAATGTAGCGTGAGACAGTAAGACCATAAAACACTCTTTCTGCCTTTTCTCAGGCTAGGATGAACCGATTTCTAAAATGTTTTCACATTTATACTTCATAGGATCTCAGAGTTGAATATACTTTCATATCTCCACCGGTGAAGTAGGTCTTTAAGGCACGACACGGCAGGGAGAAACAGTGTTTTTATAAGCACTCTTTTGTGACTTTCATTCTTACATTATTTGTAATCATTCTTAGCACTGAAGTGTATTACAGAAGGATTTGTCCATGTGTTGTTAGTTGTCTGATAATAATAGATTTAATGATGTAATTATATGGTTTTCTCATATTATACCATATTTACTGTTACCGTAATACTCGATGGATACAATCAATGTAGGCTATGTGTTAAATGCATAGGTCATGGAAACAGCTTAGTGTATTTAATCTGATGCATACACTTTCTAAACCTGTTTAAGTGTTTAGCGTTGCATATGGGGTCAAAACATGGCCATGCACAGTTCTACCAAGATCGCTATACACAGCTCTTCATTTGATTTAACCACAGCAAGATTATTCAAAGTCAGTGTGTGTTGTTGCATTTGTTCTGATTCCTTAATGTATTGGGATTACATGGACGCTAGTAAGTATGTGTGTGTGTGTGTCACTCTCCTTGGCTAAGTCTTCTTGGCAGGAAGATCAAAGGTTGCTAATGATACAATGCCAATGAATCAACATTAAAAGCAGATGTTGGATTATTTTTCACTTTTGAGTTTGTTTTCATCGGTAGCTCAGGGACAGATTGCTCACCCGCCATGTACTAGTTCCAGGTTCAATTCCTCGGTATAGTGCCCGGGCCACCTTTCAACCTCCATCATGTCAAAAGCAAAATAATAGGTCTGGTTTTCGAGCGGCACTACTGACTGACTCATTGATGGTTCAGTGTCATTACAGCCGTGAGCATCTCTCTGGCCAGACTTCAGCACCACTCCCCATCATATCCCACACTCATATGAAAAAATCCCCCATAGGGACGGGACACTTTATCTGTTAGCAGTTAGCAGCTGGTGTCTGCCCCCAAAGACTCCAATAGCCCCCAGCTAGCGTTGCCACTTCAGATGCTAGTCATTTAGCAAACAAGTCAATCATGCGCGAGGCAACTGCCGGTGACTCGCCAGCGTCCACACAGTGAAGTGATCCTAGATATGCTGTGGAGATGAGAGAGGGACAGAGGAGAGTCACAGCCTGCTGGGCCCTGGAAATCAGGTCAAATCGGTCATTAGCAAAACTATCTGGGTCTAGCATTCTGCTCCAAGGAATGTTGATGTTGAAGTTTTTTGCAATGACAGAAGACCATCTGTTAATTTAGCTGTGAAACAAGCCAATGTAAGATGGTGGGAGCTCATAACTAAGTGTATAATGATGGTCTTCACTGAGGACCTTTTATATAAAGTATGTGCCAAGACTGATGTACTGTATGTGAGTAAATGTGCAAAGACATAGTTCGACAAGACATGGTGTAGGATTGAGTGCCAACCAAAAATGTTAAATGGTGGGGAGGTAAATGCATTCCATTTCCTCTTCTCTTTCTCACACAGATGCTTAAGACTGCGATAATACCATCTCCTTTTGGAGTTAATGTAAAATGTTTCAAAACCTAATTGGGACCATCTAAACTCCAAATTAGAAATGCAATGTCAGTGGTAAACATCAAAATATATTCTGTAAGGCAGATACAGAGATACATATCCATCTTGTTGCCCATCTCTTGCCTGCCAAAATGCTTTACATGTGGCACTGGACCTAGGCGCTGACACTCCATGGCACCAATGAAAGGATGAGCTTGATGGCTGACAACGTTTGCGACATTTTACTCACTTGCTGTCTTCTGTCGTCGGGCTAGGGGTAATCTAACATTAATGTGTGCAGACAAACACTCCCTTTCATTACGTTCAATTAGCTTCACAGAGAAAGGAAATGTGTTTTCTTTTGCTATGTAGTGTTTTCTTTTATCACATTGGCAGTGGTTCCCAAAAATAGCAATTTGAACAACTGGAGCAGACCTTGCATCACATTAATACAAAAACTGGTCAGATCTCCACAACAAGTTTTGTTTCTTTGTGTACTAAAGCAAGTGAAGAATGACTTCATCTATTTCCTGTTGGAACAGCTTTTATCAAGTAAATAATGCAGAATGAAAATGTCCACTCTGGTCAAGTCAATGTGGTTTACATAGCCCAATATCACCAATAGGGAGCTTTAGAACATCTGCATACAACAACCTCTGTCCCATACTTTAGATATAATAACTTATTCACAAGTTACGTAAGTTACTTAATACAGTTCACGTTTTGGTTTGATACAATACAAAAATGTCAGCTGGGTCAAGTGGAGTCGTACATGTTTGTTTAGGTAATTGTACGCATTCCAGTGCAGCTGGACTAACAGTTGCCTAAAATGTAGATTTAGAAAACCACTGTCTTTATCTAATGATGTAACTTAATCTAGATTAGCGTTAAGGCTGGAGAGCACAGTACTTTTAACCTTGGCTGTCAATCAATTTTTCTAAAGGTGAATCTTGGAAGTGGATTGCCTGGCACAATCACATGCCAAACAGTCAAAGTGCAATGTAAACAAAGAACAAGCATGCTAACAAGGTAACACTTGAGTTCAAGGTTGCACATGCGTACATGCATCCATGCACACAGGCAAACATGTCTCTCTCCGTAGTGTGCCCCTCCTTGGCAAACTCTCAGTGCCAGTCTTTTAATGAAATGCTCAATTAGGGTCTTTAAATAGGTAATTATGCATTGCCTAATCCCTTAGCTCCTGGGCCCTATCTCATTTAGGTGACACTTTGGGCTGGCAAAAAGGGGAGAGGGGGGTGGGGGCGGCATTCGGGGCCTTGGTTTCTGTCATCAAAGCCCCTCCGTGGTGGCATATGTGGCCCTGTTAATGATAAGGCACATCCAGGCAGTCAGTCAACAGCGACTCCCAGTGCGGGCCTCTGACAGCACGGGAGATGGCAATGTCAGGCTTGACAGTGTCTTAATCATGTTTGATGGCATTTGGGGGCGGGTTGTGTTGGGTTGGGGGGAGCTTGTATTAAGATTTTCCGATGAGGGTGTTCGATTGTACCAAAGCCTATTTGCTTGATGTGGGTTCATATGCAGTTTTTTTTTCCAGACAATTTCCAAGTACATTTTACACAAAACAAGGACAGGGGGAGAGCAAAATCACTTCCAAATGTCAAACTGTGTATTCCGCCTTGATGTCAGGCATTGACGGAACGGTTTTGATTCTTTTGTACTGACATTTGTTTGAAGGTGGCATTTGATTTGAATTCCAATCTATAAACTGTGGCTGGAGAAAATGGGGCCTATTTATTCGTTTTTCCGGGGCTGCATGATAAAATGTCTTGTTCCAAGTGCTACAATATACCAGCGCTGATGGCGGGGAACTGCTCTTGTTTGGTCGCTAACGTAGCAATGGCAGGCATTTGTCTAAGTGAAACGACAAAGGGGGAATTGTTGCTTTTGCCTTGGGGGCGAAATCATTGCTTTTTTCCTCAACTGTGTTGCACAAGCACTACCTTTCATGAGAACAATAGCTTAGCTAAACAGCTTTCAAGGGCGTCCAAGTACAAAATAAGAAAAGTTTAGCTTTTTAAATCTATTAATACGGCCGTGCACACATCAAAGGAACTCACTCAATAAACCTTAGCAAGGATATTGTAAGAACTAAAATATTTGAACAGCTTTTCTAAAAGGCGGTTGCTACCCTTCCCTGCATGCCCTTTGACGGTCTTATCAGGATATAGATGGGAAAGCAAAAACAACACAATTTCATTTCTATATGTGTATTCAGCAAAAAAGCATCTCATATCTGTGTTATTTTTTTGTCCCATTGCCCTCCCGGTTGGCAATGATGTATTTTCATGCATAGAAGGCTTCGATAAGCTGCCGGTTCCAATGCCGCCTGTCTGTCCTTTCAGATGTTGACTCAGGCTTTCTTATCTAATCTGAGTCAAGGCAAAAACACACCAGTACCCATAATACAATGTACAAACACATGCTGCCACTCTCCTTATTGCCACCAGTTTGACCAGTTCAATACAAATATTCAGACCAAAGACACAACAGACACAAAATACATTATTTTAAATGGTGTCTGGCACAACCAAACGTTATGCGATTGGTTGGCTGATCCAGAGTGGTACTGGGCAGATCCAATAGTTTTAAACTTCAACAGACACCGGCCTCCAAGTGAGTGAACGTTTGCCAATTACAGCAGTTCGAGACCTTCTGTATAAATGAAATGAAGTACGATGGTCTGGTAGCACCAGACTATATTATCACAGCAGCATTGTGTCTTTCAACTAAGCTTATTTAGATATGTAACGATTAGCAACCCATGAACCAGAGGGGCGGGGCTATGATCCTTCTAAGGAAATCCACATTGAATGACACGAGGCCGCAGGGTGAATGAACCAATCAAAGCCTCAGCCTGCAGGTAAAACATAGCATACAGCATGCTAGGCTAATTGAAGGGAAGTCCCCCCCGCCCCCCTCTAACTGTTTCCTTGGTGCACTGCAGCAACCCGTAATGTGGCGTTACATTTTAGCTCGGGCTATATCCAGGGCAAATTAGCATTTAGATAATGGGAGACACTTGGCATTTTAATTATTTTGCTGCCCCCTATGAGTGTAGCGTGTACGCCCCGAGCGGCTCCTTACATCCTTCATGTACGCCTAAGTAGAGCATTTACATACCAAACGGCTTGGCGTGTGTGCACAAAAGCCACTAAAATGTCAACCAGTCGCAACAATGCACCTTGGTGTTCAATTGTTTTTGAAAAAGATAAGGGGGGCATATTGTTGTTGACTTATGCCATATATATTAAAGGGGCAACACAATCCCCCAGCGCTGTGTTATCCGGTTATTTATTTCAATAGGGCTTCTGTTGTTGTGTTTTCTTGCCTTGTCGGCTAGTGGCATGTGGAATGCTTGTTTTGTCTATTCAAGGGCTCTGTGCTTTCCATAACACGACGCAAGCTCTGGCTGGGAACACACACCTCCCTCTCTCTCTCTCTCTATCTGTCTCTCCCTCTCTCTCTCTCTCTCTATATATGTCTCTCCCGCTCTCTCTCTCTCCTTTTCTGTGCCTTGACGGAAGTGTGATTATTCATCCTCCCACAGGCCTTTGCGGCGTTGGGGGTCCGTGTCAAAGTGCCAGGAGCATGTGGTACGCAGGATATGCGTGCCACGCGCGCTGCTTGTACAGTATGTGTCTTTCTGGGCACACAAATGCCTGAGTTTACATTTGTGAGCATGCATGATGTGTAGGAGTGGTGTATTCTATTTGATGCTGCATTTTAGCTGATTTGACGCAGGCCCCAGCCCACAGTTTGTGCTTTTGAGGAAGAGACAAGTTTACACATGCACTTTGTTTTTCTTTTTTTAGCTTCTTCTTTTTTTTACATACTTCTAAAAAAGCTCTTCAGAGTGTCTGACTGGTCGACTGAAACCGTGTTTCCATTGAACAGTGTGGTTCGGTACAGTTCCGTGCGGCTAGCCACCAATGTATTTGTGTTTCCACTGTAAAAAGTTGGGGAAGGCTACACAGACGGTGCTGCACCTATATGTATCACCCTTTCATCGGGGTACCAAGCCCGTCCCATAGACTGTATCTACTCTGACCGCTGATACTTTCGAATGTGTGCTGTCAGCAGTGGGAACGCGAACCATAGTCTAGGGGGGTACCGTGCCCTGCCGAACCGTGCTATAGAGAACTGAACTGTGCTGCTCAGTGGAAACGAGGCAAATCATCTCCTCCTCGAAGCAGCGCCTGCTTGTTTTTTTCTCCCCCTATCCCCTCATTCCTCGCTTCCATCTCTTTCTCTCTTGCTCTGCCTCTTTTAGGCGTATGAGCACAGACGGAGCGTGAGAAAAGCTGGCAGTGAGGCCCATTCCCTCGCTGCCCTCCCTACAGTGCTCTCTCTCTCTCTCTCTCTCTCTCTCTCTCTCTGCCTGGTTGCTCCTCTTATCCATTATATTTCCATCCCTTTGCTCCGCCCCGCTCTCACTCCCCCCCTTTCTGTCTCTCTGCTTCATAATATGTAACATGATTGTGCCCTCCCCTGTTCATGCAGCATACATTTAATCCCAGCCGTTCCAGGTTTGGCTTGCCGGTTGCTGCACGCATACTATACCTTCTTTTTTTTTCTCATGTTCCATCCTTCCGCACAATCTGCTCCCTTTTACAATGACAAAACATGACCCAAGTGGCACATGCACTCGTACTATGGAAGCCGCCCACACTGTGACAAGCAAACATTATTATTTATTTGTTTTACCTTTAGTAGACTTTAATATTTGGAAGATATCATACACTTTTTGGTGTTTTATCATAGTGAATAGTAGGTTTTTTGGGGGGCGGGATCAAGCGAACACAACGTATAGGAGCAGGCCTCCCAACAAGCGCACAATCGTTATCATTGTTTACACAGCTCACACGCCCATACCTAAAGGTTGATTGTGCTCCAGACTGTGTTGCTATCCGCTGTCTATTGAAAAAGCATTAGTGTGTGTCCATTACAGTTCAATAGGAAGTGTGTGTTTTTTTTTTGCCCAGCGTACTCAAGGTCATGAGAGGTGACACAGATGAAAAATGTTGCTTGGCGTCCCTAAAGCGTATACCCACTAGCTCTGTAACCTTGTGTGTGTTTGTGTTTGTTTGTGAGTGCCTGCCTGTGTGTGTGTGTGTGTGTGTGTGTGTGTGTGTGTGTGTGTGTGTGTGTGTGTGTGTGTGTGTGCACTGTGTGTGTGTGCACAGTGTGTTTGTGTGTATGCTTTCAGGGGAGGCAGCGCACAACAGGGCACTTGGATAATCAGTCACTCCACTTGCGGGTCAGGGTCTCACACACTGTGGGGACCATCCATCTGAATCCAACAGCTGCTGCAGCCGTGGAAAGGTGGCAGTGTATAGGAATGAGACGAGAAAAAGAAAAGGATAGGTGAAGGGGAAGAGTGGCGAGGTAGGCCCGGGTATAGAGAGTGAAGTGAGAGAGAGAGAGAGAGAGAGCACGCACAGAAAGAGTGGGAGGCGGAGGACTATTTGTGAGCTCATGCTACTTTACGCGCTCATTTTTAGTTACTAAAGTTCAAGGTCAGTTTGCGTGCACTTGAAATTCCATGAGCACACCACCTTGCTCTTTGCACCCAAAAAAGGTAATGTGTATTTTTTATTTTTTTGTTTATTTCATAATGCCATATCCTCTCCTTGACCCCAGTGCTTTCCTATACAAAGTTGTTTTTTTCACGGCGGTCAGCGCCCTGTGAAGATGTGTAAAAGGGCAAACTATCACAACACATAATGTAATTTAATGGGAAACACATAAGGCAAAAGCATTGTGTTTTTCAAGCACTTTTCAACACAATTTCAAGATTTTTTGTCTACTTGCATACTAAATCAAAGGTCCAAAATTTAAAACATTTCTAGGTGTTTATTGGACTAAACTGTATCTGTTTGTGTCTGAATATTTCTCCTATACAACCATCTTTAACGGCCATTCTCTTCATCAACCCAAATTATCCATAATCATTCTTAGCGCTATTCCGAAGAATACTACAGAAGGATTTGTTTATATGTTAATCAACTAATGTATGATACACTTTATTATTTTTTTTTAAATGCTGAAACTTAATTTCCAAGACCTGTACACAGTAGTATTTTCTGATTTATAAAATAAAAAAGGGCAGTATCTAAAATCTGTTTGGTAAAAACTTTGAACACTCAAATAATAAACCCACCTTAAATAATAATACTGTTTTGCAAGCTTGGCGAATGAATGTTACAAGCAGCGGAGTGTCTTTGAAATCTCCTGGTACTTCATATCCTTATTTGTAAAGGACACACAAAGCTTGAGATGGGTACTGCTGATAGCTGCCTTGTCCCTACGCTCGCAGCAGGTGATTTTTTAAAGCAATTATTAGACTGACAAATGTCATCAGAGCCAATTAGCTTCCTGCTGGGCCTTTCACGTGGAGCTATCCATTCATAAAGGAAACGAGCGATAAGCGCACACACACACACATCAGTTACAGTGTTGCAAGCATTTTCCTTTAAAAAAGATTTGTCAGGCTTTAAATGCGGAACTATGAACCCTGACTTCCTCATACAGAGAGCCAGTGGGTACCACCCAAAGGATGCTTTATGACCGTGGGAGGCTTGTTTGAAGGAGGTCAGGGGAGGCTAAGAAGGAGGGGAGTAAATAAATAATAAGTATAGCAAATAAACTCCTCTTGATGTGTTGGTTTTGTCAGGGTCTTTTCATGTGGAGGCTTTTGGCACTCGAGGGCATAGCTTTAGCCTAGCTCCCAGGGATGTTATTACACATGCAGCGCTGATCGCGGGCGATGTGTGAGAAACGGCCTTGTCACTCTGTCTTTAAATCACAGCATCTCAGGGCAGAAGAAAGTAAGCGCTGCACATGGAAAAAAAAAGATTAAAAAAATACACAGGAGAAAAAAGACAAGGGAGTGGCAAAAGGGATGCAAGGCCTACACATAATAAACCTGGCTTTAAGAGACTGACATACTTTAAACTTCAAAAAAATAATGTCTGATCTAGCATGTAAAACACATCAAGACTTGACCCACTGCTAACCCTTTCTTGATGGGGGGGAGTGGGGATTGGCGACAGGAAACGGGGTGGGTGTCGTTTATAGCTGTGCCTTTGATGAGCTTATTTTATAAATCTGGTCATATGATGTTTTTTTTAGAAACCCTTAGGGGCACTGCTGTCACAGGCGGCAATGTTTTACAGCTACACCACATTGCTATAGAGTGCCAAGCAACCTGTGATATTCATTCAAACGCCCTCTGACCTTGAGGCCTTCATTTAAGCAGCGCTGAGCCTTTGAGCAGTTGAATCTCTTATCCATATAGTGATACATTGAGCAGGGCTAAACAGAGGGCAAGTCACTGCTTAATACTACAATAGACAAAACAGGGAGACATTTGTTTAGCTATATTATTTTACATAATTTACATTTTCATTTCAATATTTGTCCATCTTCATCTCAAGTTTTTATTAACACATGTAATTGTATAAACACCAGACAGCCTGTTAAAGTGACCCATTATGTGCAACATTTGCTAAACAAATATGCTAAGTAATACAGCGACTCCCACTGCAATGTGGGTAACTTGATAAAAATTGAAAATATATATATTTATATATATATATACTTTATATCCACATACTTGGTATTCATGCAATGGGATGTTTGCAATTATGTACCAGCAGTATGTTGGTAGAGACCAAGGTTCAGATGAAAAATAAATATGTTGCACAACTCTTGTCCAACAAACCCTGATGTGTGCTGCTCACTATAAGCCTGCATTTGATTGTACGTTTAGTGTGTGTGTGTGTGTGTGTGTGTGTGTGTGTGTGTGTGTGTGTGTGTGTGTGTGTGTGTGTTTGTCTGTTTGTCTGGAGGGTAATTATTGTGTTCTATAACTCTAGCTAGTCTGGTGGGAAATAGAAAGTCCCGCCTCATAAAAAAACGAAACAAAGTCGTATTTGCTGTGCCTGGCTGGGCCTGATACTGGGCAACTTTTCTCTCTTTTACAACACAATATAATATGGATCACATCCTCAGTAGTTTCTGTGGTGCTTTGTCCTTGCATGTGTTGGAGCAATTACAGGCAGATTTGGCCTTAATAGATTTGGTGTGCATTCTTGTGGCTGCTTTGGTCTGCTAGGATAACATATCGTGAATCCCTCAATTTTTCCTCAGAAGTTAAATTCAGTTTGCCCATGAGTCTGAAATTAAAAACAGCCCCCGTTTAACAGTGTGTGTGGGCCAAAGTGAAATTAGACAACTTTGCACGAAAGGATGGGCATAATGTGGTGCACCTAGCTATGCTCCAACCCCATGTTGAATGTGTTAACAATGGCACCATCAGTAGCATTCTCATGTAAGCAAGCATTCCTTTTTTTTTTGGGCTTGTTTGTTCTGGTTTTTGCCAATCTATTGCAGGCGCGAGCGAG
Source organism: Ammodytes marinus (assembly GCF_949987685.1). Classification (NCBI taxonomy): domain Eukaryota; kingdom Metazoa; phylum Chordata; class Actinopteri; order Uranoscopiformes; family Ammodytidae; genus Ammodytes; species Ammodytes marinus. Next base: position 3,146,842 of record NC_137227.1, read on the forward strand.
AAACATGGAACGACACAATTGGCGTGAAGCTGCACTGTTGTGAACCATGCTGCTTTGGGGGAGCTCATAACTTCCACGCCTACATTCTTTCTCATTATTCATTTTTATTGCAGTATATGGCTTGGAATATAAGATAGATATGACTCATTCTTTATTTTATGTTTTTCAAATTTAATAACATTGCACGCCGTTCTAAATAGACCCAGAATAGCAAGGCACACACACACACACAGGCTCAAATGAGAAAAGGAGAGCAGCCATTATCGAGAGTGTATAAACATCCCACACTCCTTCTCTTTCACATTTGTGATAAGGATCATGGGGAAAGAGAGAGAGAATGAGAGAGAGAGAGAGAAAGAGAGTAGACAGCTCAACAGCCTCTTTCTTTTGCTTGCCACACACTCCCCCCTTTTTCTAATTAACATTGTGCATGTTGTCAGGCTTTGTTTAATAATGCATGATTGCTATCAGCAGCGAAATCCTTTTGAATGAAGCACCAGTGAATGGGAACACAATAATACCACCAAAGGGCTCAGGCAAAAAAAAAAAAAAAAGACAAGATTGTTTTTTTTTAAATCCTTTCCATTGTGATAAATGTTCAATGGGAGAGCATCAGTACCGGCGAGTGTTTGAAAGTGGAAGGTGCAGAGTGCAAAGCAAGAGAATGGCCATGTTGAGGATAGAAGGGACACAGGTGGTGATGCTTTTGAGGCAGCCTGTTTTTTTTTTTGTACATGGACTAATGGAAAGGGAAAAGGGTCGTTTGAACTTGTGTACATGCTCATACGTGTAATTACAAAATCCATGATCACAAGCTTTCGAGCAAAAAGCAAAAAAAAAAGCTGCAGGATTTAGGGCTACATCCATTGTCAGGATAAACAATGCAGTGTGCATGCCGCGGCCTCTCTGCCAGGTCTGGCAGGTGGTTTGTCCCCCCCCCAACCCCTCCGACGGCACATTAGAAACAAATATGCAGCCGCATTTTAGTAGCACAATTCAACACAGAATACAATTGCTTTGGTTTTTTGGTAGAAATCAAGGTTTTGTCGGGGGGATTAGCTGGGCCAGCATTATAGAGGTGTGGATATTTCTGGAATATAAAATGCATCGCTAAGCGGACGTCGGAGATGCTGCATCGAGTGCAGACACACGGCATAATGGATTGTTTACTGCCAACACAAAACAATAGACTGACGTATAAGATGTATTATTTGGTCTCGGCGGAAAGGACACAGAGGTTATGTTGACAATCGCAAACAACTTGACTTTCTTGCACTGTGGTGAACTGCTTTTATATTCAGTCTATGGGGCGAACATAAGTGTAAAGGAAGCTATGGTGGAGGGAGGCAGCGAGCAGCCAATGGTAAATGGGCATGTTGCAGGCTATGGTGGGCCCCTCTTTTTTTAAACCCTTTGTGAAAATTCAAGTTTACAGAGCCTAGGTTATTGTTTCACTGTATTTCATGTTCAGTGCACACAGAGAACGGATAGGAAGCGGATTCTTAGGAGATATTCACTGATTTTGACAAAGTGATTTTGCCGATAAGCGTTATTTAGAATCACTTACTGCAGGTTTAAAGCATCTTCCCTGGAAACAAATGTCATGTGCATTGAATCGTATTGAAATTGAATCGTTGTAGTAAATTGTAATCCAATAGAAATTGTGAAGTCAGTAAAGATTGACGCTTATTGCAGTATCTTCTGGTATTTACTCTCATAGCACAGCATCTTGGTTGTGTTTGCCCTCCATCAAGGTGTGTGTGTGTGTAACTGGGTGTGTGAGGCCGCGATTAGAATAAGGGAGGTCAGCTGAGTACAATTTTCTCATGCGCTACCTAATGTCAAGTCATTATGGAAATCCACACATTAATTAACTGAAAGGCCATCACTTAGATATGGAGGGGCAGGTGCACACAAAACAATAACTGGAGAGAGGAGAGCTGTAACCTGCATTAAGTATATACGGATCACACTGCACACTTCATCCCCTAACGCCCTGCTCTAGGTTTTGTTTTTTCTATTTTCAGTCCAGTTGATTCTAATCAAATTTGCAGGCGCTACAAACGCTACTCATGTGAAAACTCTTTCTAGTGTGCTCCATTGTATGTATATGTATACATGTTGTGTGTGTGTGTGTGTGTGTGTGTGTGTGTGTGTGTGTGTGTGTGTGTGTGTGTGTGTGTGTGTGTGTGTGTGTGTGTGTGTGTGTGTGCGTGTGTGTGTGTACATGTGTGTGTGTCTGTGTGTGTGTGTTTGTGTGTGTGTGAGAGAGCGGGGGATGAGATTGCCTCAAATTGATTCCCGCGCTCGCCGCTAGCCCGCCGCTGCCTCACAGACAGGTAGTCGTGTCTATCTCCCCTTCCCAACACAAATCGAGTGTGACAGGTGTGCGCTATCTCCCCGTCTTTGCTGCCATTTACAGCCCACAGAAATGAAAAGAGGGGAGAGCTCGGAGCGGGAAAGAGGGGATGATTGGTAACAGGGAAATGAGGTACTTTTTCATCATCCGGGCCCTACTGATTAGGCTTGAGGGGCTTGTTTTTTTTTCTCTTTTTTTTTCATCTTAGGAAAGCGATGGTCATATCTACAGATAAACAGTCTACATAAATATAATTTCCAGCAAAGGCATTTGTATTGCACACTTAAAGCCTCCTGAAAAGATACAGTCAAAACTGAAATGATTCATACCTCTGGCAAATGTTGACTTAAAGTTACTTTTATGAAACCTGCAACCTTTTTCTTGATTGGAAATGACACAGGTTTCTCCCACAAGATAGTAGGACGATTTGCAAGAGTCATCATTGTGGAAAATGTCAGCTTTTATTTACATTTGAACAAAAAGTGGCATGCCCAAAATGATTCATACCCTTCTCAATAATCAAAAGAAAAAGCCTTTATTTGCTATTACAGCAATCAAACGCTTCCTATAATTGCTGACCAGCATTTTGTATGTCTCCACTAGTTATTAAAACTCCCAGAAAGCCAAAGACTTCAACTATCTGGCATGTTGTGTGTTTTAAGGCGAGACACTGCAGGTGCTCTATTTAACCCATTGATGACGGCTGCTGCGCGATGCCACATTGTATCTCCTGCCTGATGCTGCGTCGCGCAGCATTATTACTTTACCTAATTTTCATGGCATTCCCAGCATATAATGCACTGTCATTGGTTCAAATACACATAAGGTGGGTTTTGTTGATTTTTTTAAGACCACGTGACCACCCAAAAGTTGTGTGGTTTGCCGAAAATCATGTCAATCAAAAAAAATAAAAATAAAAAAATAAAACAAAATAATAAAAAAAATATGCCAGCTATGTCGGCGACAGAACAGTTAGTGGCGTTTGGTGCGCAGAATCAAGGTCTACTATAGACTACTGACGAAAATCACACAACACATTGCATCTATTTATTAACAATATTTAATAATTTTCTAATTCATCTAATTTTGACGATTTTTAGAAATATTTGTTGGTTTGTCAGCGCTAAGGGAGCATGTTTAAATAAAACCTGTGAACCTTAACTTTTAAATGTATTTTATTTCATGTTTCAATGTGCTACACAGGCTTAGATATTAAGGTTTTGGTAGACTTGACAATTCGTACTATTTTTTTCAGAAAACCCTCAGGCATTAAGGACATGCATCCTAGATTGCCATAGTCATCATTGGGTAAACTATTTAACTTACTGATATCAAACTTTGCCAGTTGATTACTGACATACAAACCAGTATCTGACCCATGGATACAGCCTTTTCTTCATTTTATAAATCAAAAAAATACTATGCACAGGACTTAAAAATGCATTTCAAGCATGTTTTTTTGAAGAAGACAATGTATCATAAATCAGACAATTAAAAACAAAATGAACAATGCATTCTGTTCAGAATAGTGCTAAGAGTGATTGTGGAAAGTTTAGTTGATTTTTTTTTAGTTGTAAGTTATTTAGAAGTTCAAATGTTGCATTCCGAGTATGGAAATAAACGTATGTGGAGATAGTAGCTGATACAGTAGAAATATACAGATATATACTTATATACTTTGGTTTATATTAGTAGGCCTTTGAAAGCAAAATAGACAAGGATATTTGCATTGACCAGTGCTTGAAAAAATAAAAAATAAAATATGTATTTCCCTGCAGTGTCTCGCCTTAAAGCCACGGTACATAAATTGTCTGAAATGTGATTTTAGGCAGACCAATGTTCTGGTCCGTTTTTCAGCGGTCGCAAACAGCTGAAACAACAGCATCCTGCCTGCAGAACAATGCAGGCTGCAGGCGTAGCTAGCATGCTAACCAGCAGTACAGTATGTCATGAAAGATCACACACACACACACACCCACTCGGATTAGCAGGGAGCGGCGCCTTACGAGCTGAAGACTACCGCAGAGCACCCATCACTAAGGATCAAGCCCTGGCTTAAGCAAATGGATGACAAGGGATAGAGCCAGTCTGCGGCTAATACTAGTTCACTGTATCACATTGATTTTCACAGATGTGTGTAGCGAGCCCCCTCAATATAAAGGCTGCAACATGAACGGCAAACACTTGGCCACTCTGTTGTATGGATTGTGTTGTGTTGTTTGAGCTTAACTAAACTACTCTGTCACTCTGTATAGGCACTTAGAGCTATTAAAGCGTCCACTACAGATGTCATGTGGGGGAAAGGGGCATGGACTGTGTGCTTTAGATGGATTGGTTTACTTGAATGGCACGGTTATAATAGAACCAAAACACAGCATTTACCTCTTGCATTGTGCTAAAACAAGACATTCTCAAGAAAGTCTCAGTACACTCGTTGTGCTAAAGAAAACAGTGTTTTAAAAGCACCCATTCATTTGTTAAGATGTTTATCTATTTTGCTTCCATAACATGTCTTCTTTTAACGTCCAAAATGTTCGTTAAGGTGTTTATTTGACTGAAACCTTGTCTATTCAAAGCATGCATAGTGTTTTTAGTAAGATATTGCCACATTTTACATAGGAATTCAACATGTCTGAAACTAATGTAATATAATAAAGAATAGCTCTAATGTAAGTAATGAACTGGCAAAGTTCCATGATGATACGTATGTGTCTAACATGTGATCCTATTAATTTGCAGTGTCTCACCTCAAACCCTTAATTGAGGAACTATTTGAAAAGCTTCCACCATTTATGAACATTCCCTGGCTGTGCAGAGCAGTGGCGCTCTTTATGTGTAACAGATCCCAACACTGATCTCAGCAGGACTTAAAATGTACTCTTATTATGCAGCGTATTTAATTGGTGTTTGCCACCAAAGCTGTGAAGACAAAATCTTATTAGTCCGACCCTTTCATCTGTGCAGTTCTCTCTCTCTCTGTCTCTCTCTCTCTCTCCCGCATTCGCTATCGCTCTCTCCCTCTCATGCACACGTGCACACGCGCGCCTGTGTGTGAAGTGACTATTCCATTTAGAGAACTGTCAGAACATAGCCTGTGAGCACATCAGCCCTCCTTCCTATCCTCTGTCAGCTCCAGCCGAGCCTGTGTGGGGGTATGTCAGAAATGTGCGCGGATAGATAAAACCCGCCGAGCCAAACAGCTTTGTTTCATTCAGTCTCTCTTTCTCCTTCTCTCTCTCCTTTTCCTCCCTCCTTACCCCCCCCCCCCCCCCCCTCAATCCTTTTCCTTGCCTTTTTTTTTCCTAGGCTGTGAATACCCGTGCATCTGAGCAAATCAGAGCGGTCTGACTCACAGGGCCCCTCTGTGAGCCAGCGCCACCACAGGCTGCCAATAGCATGCTGGTGCCAAGCTGTCCCACCATGCACAGAGCCAGACCCACGCTGCTGCTACTGCCGCTGCTGCTGCTGGCCCAGGGTCTGTTCCTACACCTCGCCGACGCTCAAAGTAAGTGGACCGGACCCTCTGTATGTGTTTCAAACCTGGGTCTCAAGTCAGTGCTGGGTTAGGGGTGACAAGGGTGGGAGTGGTTTTGATTGTTTTCTCCCTTGAACATCATCAGACATATTGCATGACATACACATGCAACTTAAAGGTGCAATATGCAGTTTCATAGGATGAGGATTGTTTTGCATTTGCAGAGCTGGAAGTAGTGCCAGTTACATATGTTCTGTACATGTGATTCATAGTGTTGAATCATTCTATCAGCATGAATCAGAACTACATTATTTCACCAAACATAATAATATAATATGTCTGTAAACCAAACTGTGGGCCCTGCTTCTGTAAACAACAGTTACTTTTCAGGAAGCTTTCTAACTTCAAACAGAACGCCAGGGATCCAATTATTCTGTGAGGAAAGTGTGTTATTCGCATATGAGAATATATCTGTGAAATGTGTCACTTCTCCGACACACCCAAAGATACATAGTGCAACTTAAACAACTTCCTCTATGTTAGTCACCTTGTTAATCTATAAGAATTTCAAATACTACATTGAATTTAGTCATTTAGAAGATTCAAACCTCTTTGTGAATAATTAAATAATTGGGAGAAAAAAAATGAAGACATGTATTGTGTTGTCCAAATAATCTGTATCAAGCGTAATATAAAGAAAATTTCAAATCAAAAAAGTCCCCCTCCAAAATGTGTGTCTGTGTGCTTACCTAGTCACTCAACCGTAGTGAAAACAGACTGAACTTTTAAAGGGAAATCGATGGCAATTTTCTTTCAAACTTAATTATACATCTACAAAAGAAAGATGTCTTCAATAATATTGATATCCTTCCAACAGAATCAGTCAAACTCAAAACGTTGCAAGTAGTAATCTCACAGTGCCACACACACACACACACACACACACACACACACACACACACACACACACACACACACACACACACACACACACACACACACCTAAAGTATATTTCAAAATGATTCACCTCTTTATCACCCAAAACTATCAAAACGCGTTTCAGTCCATATTTTCCAACTACTTTTTTTCACTTGAACCAGAAATGCCAAGGCCTCAGCCCGAGAAACTTCATGATGAAAAGTCATTGGAATTGAGTTACTTGACATCAGACACCTGCCCATTGATGTGTGACAACAGTTTTCAAACCTCATTGAGTTCTGGGCCTACACCACAGCATTTTTTTCCTCTCACACTAAGATCCATGAATCATTATCTTTCTGGAGTCACAGAGGGATGGATAAAAGTTTTATTGCTCCCGACTGATGTCCCCGTAACTTCAGCCGAAAATCTCTGAATGAAGGAGATCGTTCACCCAAGGTCACACACCATCCGAGCCCCCCCCCCCGCGCAAAGTGAAATTGATGGGCGAGATTTTATACCTTGTGCTTGAGAAATGTGCCCCGTTTCAAAATGTATTTTTTTTTTTTGGTTTGTGCACATGTGTCTCACAGCGGGGGAAGAGTGCAAATGGAGAAATGGTTATACCCCGTTTTAAGTGCGCCTCCCAGATTTATTGACACAATTTAATTACGGGACCTTCCCAAAATGGCATTACAGTCCATAAACGTTACCATTGAAGGGGGAAGCTGTTTAGTAGTTATCTTTTCGGAAAACGCGCACACATCCCGCAGTCTAGAGTGAATTTGCATAATGGCATTTGATGAGGAAAAAAAAACATCAAGACAAAAAACTACCATTGCCAAAACCTACCCCCAGACAACTGTCTTATAACTTACAGTCTCGTGTGTCCAGACATTCCACACCAACAGTTGAGCACACATGTAACAGAGACCTGACCTAAAGTGCAGTCAGCACAGCAGCCACCGAATCTTGACGCCTTTGTGGTCACCATCCCCCCCCCCCCCCCAAGAAAAAAACCCATGCATTTCCTTCCTCCAGTCGTCTGGCTGTGAGCAGCTGCTGCTGCTACCCCATAGCCCTACTTACACAGCTGTGCTGGGTCATCGTTTCAGAGCCAAAACAAACGTATCATGAGGTAGCCACAGTGGCTGTCTGTCAATGACTGAAGGAAGTCGGGGAGGTCTCGGGGATGAGGTGCTATCCCAAACCCTGTCTGCAATGGAGGTGCAAATGTCTGCTCATTGACCAAACCTTTTCTAGGCAGTACGTATTAGCACTGCTCCTAAAGATCCGTGCCTAGGTTTGATTGCTACTTGCCAATACATCACCACGTCTTAATACGCACAGGTTTGGGTTTTGGATTGTATCTCAATAATTTTGCATTATTCTTATCCGGTCAAGTTTGCAGCAGACCAATGCAAATCATTTGGCAACAAATATTTTTTATTGTCCGTAATGCACATGGTTTATTGGGTACAATATCATATACATTGATGTCAGGACCGCTGGCTTGTGCTTGTACATTAGCACTGGTACCGTGCCGAAGCACACCTCTTCCAACCATGACAGGACCAATGAAGTGCACTGTGGTTGAGTATGGTACGCAGCACTCACACTGGTCAAACAAACTAGACTATAGCAGTCAATGCTGTTTGGACATGGTAACAAATTGTTAGTGTGAGTGTGCCCCTTACACATTCACTCTGTTCTGTTCCTCCATTCTCCTGGTCCCACACATGTGCACGTTTGTTTCTCTCCTCCAAACTCTCCTCTATTGTTTTCTTTTCCTAATCTTTTTTTTCCTGCCAATATTCTCCTCATTTCTTATATGGGCCTTTTTCCTCTCTCCACTGCCTGCGTCTTTGTCTTCTTTCCACCTTTTTGGAAGCAGTGCATGTGATAGCCCCTTCCAGCACCTGAGAAGCTCCAACAATCCCCTTCCACTGTGCTGCTTGCACATGCATAACCAGCCTAGACACTGGGGGCTCTCTCCCCATCTGTGGTGTGCACCGAGGAACCAAAAACACCTCCACTCAATTGAGTCTAGAGCTGCAACGATTAATCAACGAATCGATTATTAATCGATTATTAAAATAATCGGCAACTATTTTGATAATCGATTAATTGTTTCGAGTCATTGTTTAATAAAAATGTGAATATTTTCTGGTTAATTTAATCCTATTATGACAGTAAACTGAAATATCTGTGTGTTTTGGACATAACAATACATTTGAGGATGTCAACATGGGCTTTGGAAAATGTATCAAAATGTTTCACCATTTTCTGACACTTTACGGACCAAAACACTAATCGATTAATAATCGATTATCAAAATAATCGTTAGTTGCAGCCCTAATTGATTCCACTCCAGATAACCCCCCTCCCCCCCACACACACACACCTCCACCCACCCCACCCCAAGCACAGACAATTCAACGTATGCATGTTTAAAAAAAAAGGAAAGCTTGCCCTCTGTTGGTGCTCTGGAAGCATTCGGGTGAGAGCTAGCCTGCGGCTGTAGACACCGCGGAGGATATGAGACACGCAAGAGCAAAAAATGGCTGAGTCGGCCTGCTCAACAGATGGCACAGTGCTGGGAGCCAGTCCCCCACACACAGTGGACACTGCAGCTCAAGAACATACCAAACAGGCCCCCTTATAAACACACACTGCAGCTAATGATTTAATGGGAGGGCTACTAAAACAATTTGTTCTTAAAGCCCTTGTAAACCCAAATTCTCCAAATCGTTCTACCTAATGTCATTTGGGGAAATAGTTGCATGACAGTAATAATCTGAAAAGAGTTAGGCAAATGTATCAAACCAAAATTCAAGATATATTCACTTAAGTTTGATCAACTATGCAGAAATGAGGTTTAGATGAGGCGGGCCATGCTCTTCTTATGACACATTACGTATGTTAAACCAATCACGGCAGTTCTCTGCAACAATGAATGTTGCCATTGAGACCGGTTGATACAGCCACGCCCACACAGTCCTGTCAAGCAGTCTAGCGTTTGTTTTATTAACTAAGTATTATAATATTTATAAAAAAATAGTTTTCAATCAGATTTTTGTCAAGGCTTATTGACAACTTTGATATTGTATATTTATTATAACTATTTAAGACCAATGTGTAGAGGCTTTAATGCAAATGATTTCCAATTGGACCTGTGTGTAGCTGGGAAGGACATGAAGGATTAAAATATTATCTAAGGTAAATGTGTTTCTCTGTTTGGTCAGTTGGTTTCTTTGTTGTCTTTGGTCCTTATCTCTCTCTCTCTTCTCTCTCTCTCTCTCTCTCTCTCTCTCTCTCTCTCTCTCTCTCTCTCTCTCTCTATCTCTCTCTCTCTCTCTCATTTTCACCTTCACCTGGTCCGCACTGCTTTGCAAACGTGGCCCAATTAATTTGTGTAGCAAATTGGGCTCGGCAATAGCTTGATAGAAGGGTCATAATTGTCCCTGGTGGAGCCAAAGGGCTGGAACATGAGAGAGGGAGAGAGCAGGGAGGCAACAGACAGTTCCTTTGTGTTGTCTGGTTGAACAGTAATGCAACAAAAAGCCTGTAACATCTCCACCTGGGCAGGGATGAACAATTTGAATTTTTGGTGTTGGCATCCGCACCAAATAACTTGGCCGTTGGTCGTTATAAGGATTGTTTCATGAATTAGACACTGTTATGAAGCAAAAAACAGACTGTGCTAGAAGTTATAATGTGTTTTAGTGTGTGACAAACCACAAAAGGTTTCCCCCTGTCTGTATTTTGTGATTGAGCTACATGACAGCTTAAGGTGAGACCTAACTTCATCTGTTTGCGTCTGTATATTTCCCATATACAGCCATCTTTAACAGCCATTATCTCAACATGAGTTATTTTTCAATACTCTGAAGCTCAACTTCTAAAGCACTGACTTGGACTACACTTCCCATAATTATTCTTAGCACTAATCGGAAGTTAACTACAGACAGATTTGTTCATGTTAATTGTCAGATTTGTGATACATTTTGTTCTTAAAAACATGCTGAAAATCCAGTTCCAGAAAATGTTACCCTAATCACTTCTGGCCGTCTTCCCTTAACTGAACATTTGCTGTGTGCTCTGTTATAATGTATTTGATCAATAAACAAACACAAATAAAATACAGTCTACAAAACGGTCATGAATGGAAAATATGCTGCGCTACATCTGTAACTGAAAAAAATCCATCTTTACAAACACCCACACTCTCTCTCTCTCTCCCAAGCGCTACCCCATGCTGTGTTGGACCATGTCAAACCCCGGGCCTAATAGCGTTTTAATTGATTCCTCTTCCCCTTGCATGGTCGGACTGCGTGGTGAGTCCCAGAGAGCCCCGGCACACTCTCCTCTTTAACGCGCCAAATGAGTATCGACAGGCTTCCTCCAGCACCTTCTCTCAACATTAAGACATTAACACCCCCAACCTCGTTTTCTCTCACTAGTTCTTAACTGGCTGTCGTACAGTATATACAGAAGCATTGCCACGCGTGTTGGGCATCGAATGCTTGTGCAATCCTGTTGAGCGGGCAATCAAAAGGTAAACCACATGGGAGATAAAAAAGAGCAAATAGTCTATGGATGCTGGCTGCACTTATTTTGAGCCAGTCTGGTGTGTAAAAAAAAAGCAAGAGTAGGAAGGGCGGCTGATTTGCTTGCATCTTTATGCAACCACAAAATTAAAGTAGTCCAGTCTTAGTGCTTATGAAATACTATGAGGATAGGAGTTAGTGTATAAGAGGAATCCGTTTACCACATGTTCACTAAAAATATACAGCCCCGGAAAGAATTAAGAGACCAGTCTGGACTTTTCTTACATCGTTTTCTCTACATTACTTAATGAAAATGCTTTTAACGACAATATTTTCATTGTAAATTTGGTAGAAATGTTGTCAGTAGTTTATATTATAAAATCAAAATGTTCCTTTTACTCAAACATATGCCTCTAAAGAGTAAAACAAGAGACACTGAACATGTATGATCCAAGAGTGTGTACTGCTCAGTAAGGGGTGTTTGTTGTTAAGCAAAACTGCATTAAAGATACAACAGCATATGCATGCAGTACATTCAGTTGTAGGTGGTTTGTGGGTGGAATGCAGACAATCCTAACTATTATTTGCTGGTGGTGTTTGTCCATCATTTAGAAAATACAGAAGAAAATGAGAGGGACGCATGTTGGGATGGATAAGTATGTGGCACATACACACACACACACACACACACACACACACACACACACAATCAATTCCTAAAAACACAGAAATGTCGCCATGAAACGCGGTACAAGCTAAATCATCCACACATACATATGAATGGAGAAATCCCAAATGCATACTAGCGCTCACACACATGCGCACACACCCCCTGGAAAGGATCACCTTGTAGCAAGTCCGAAAGCTAATGATATTCTAGTCCCCAGATGACATCAGACTGTAATATATGTGTTTTATGCATGCCTGGCCTAATACGAATTATTGTAAAATAGTGCTGTATTTGCATATGAGCTTCCGGGCTGTACTGAGAATTAGCATTTTTACAACAGCTCAAATTAAATCCCTCTGCTTAATTTGCCTGCATGCTAATTTGATTTAAATTGAGTCTATTCCATTCCCCCCTCTTACACTTGTACCCACACAGACAGCACTAACACACACACACACACACACACACACACACACACACACACACACACACACACACTAATTCAAGCACAAAACACACATATGAACAAACGCTATCTACTCGTAATAGCTGCATCCCACATCTACCCCCACCCCACACACACACACACACACTTGCTACGCCTGGTACACAGTGAAATACCTCCACTATTGAACACACATATAGCGTACATGCCTGTGTGTATCCACATTCAATAAAATTACATTAAAAAAGGAAGAATAGAGCAGAACTCGTGGCTGGTTCGATCCAACTTTAAAATCACTTGCGATAACCCAACAATTCTAGAACCCCTCGTTCATCATTCTGCCGGACACTGCTCAAGTGGAAATCTCATTGTTGGCTCCACTCGTTCATTTCAAAACGTGTCTCAGAAAAACAGTATGTCTTTGAAAAAAATAAAACTGCATCTACAAAGAGTAAGGCAGCCTGCATCATGTTCACACTTCAAATAAAAGCAGGTGGGTAACACCTTTTGCTTGCAAGTGCCAGTACATAATTAGCATCTTGTTACTTTGGATGAAGGCCCTTGCGACATCACTGGGAATGTGAGATAAAACAATGCTATCAGTGCCATGCAAGATTCTTTCTCGCTCGCAGGTTGTAACTAAACGAGCAAAGAACTCATTATATTTTTGTTTTCTTCTTGTGGCTTGCACAATGCGTGTGTACCATCCCAACTTGTCAACATTGCGCCTCGCAAATATGTCTAAAAGGGTTGTATCAGGACCCCATCATTAACTCCATGAATGCCGATTTCTCTGGCAACTATACGCCCCAAGTGTATTATTAAAGGCCATTAGCCTCATCAATGCGTTTTGCACTCACTTTTGCCTCTCGCTTAGACCCACAGAATCTCACACAAAAGCCCTAGCAATTTTAGCCACGCTCCTCCCGACTCGCTCCCGCTCTTAAGAAAAAAGCAGATAATCACATACCATATTGAGATGTTGTACGGACCCCCAGATGCATGTAATTAAAGGCTAGGGCCTTGGCCACTTACGCTATATCTAAGTGCACTTACGTCTCTAAGACACATTGACTTGAAAATGGTGGGTGCAATTTAGCCATGCTCCCATTCATCTCTTGAGTGGGAATATTGACAGAACAAAAGCGCCCGTAATCCAAATTGTAAATCCACTGGAGTGAGTGGCAATCAACAAAACTCCCAGAGACCCCCTTTTTCTCAAAATCCATATATTTGAATGCCTCTGCATGACATGACGCAATCATACTGTGAATTTGTTTCGATTTCAGTCTTTCTTTTATTTCGAGCATTCAAAGAAGGTGTCAGAAAAACAATGGAGGACCATGTTAACGCAGTGCACCATATTACGACTGTATACTCTTTCACTCACACAGAAACACACACGCGCACACACACACACACACACACACACACACACACACACACACACACACACACACACACAGTACCAGAGGTTACCTTGTAGCATGCTTTTGAGGCTGGGATCAGCCAGTGAGCTGCGCACAATGCCAGCTGTTTTGCATCTGCCTGGGCTTATACACTTGGCATGATTCTGGCCCAGCCGGCATATGTAGTGAATCAGATCACCCTTCATACACCATGCCAGTGAACTGTATAACAATGCAGGTGTTTCGTGACATTGCCCCAGTGACTGTGCAATTAATAGATGGCTTTTGCCGTAGCTTTGGGTATAATGGGATTACTGGACCAGTCAAGTCTGAAATACATCAGCGTCGCCCGGCACAGATTATGTTTTACCGCAGTGGAGGAAAAGGGTTCATATTTTACACACACACACTTGCAGTAATCTAAAGACAGGGAAGTCATAGTAAAACATGAACATTGAGTCTCCGAGATGATGGCTTTTATCATTTTGAGATGTACGTATGCTCATTGTATGGGAGCTCCACACAAAAAAAATCACATTTCAATATTTCAATGCAATTGTCCTTATGGATAACATCCGTCATGTTCAAGTGGGGGAGAAGGTTGGATGGCTGTATTTGAATTAGTGCACACTCTTTCCCATGGTAACCGATTAATCTGACTCTGGATGGACTCATTAAGCACTTTCTCCATCCAGGGATCCCAGAATAAAATGATCATTGATTGAACGCAGCTTGGGGTAAAGCATGACTACGCCTGCTATACCGTGTTGGCTTATTAATCAATGTTGCACATGTAAGGCAGCCCCCGATGACAATGCAGCTATGAGTAACACTGAGTGGCTTTTATACCATGCATCTTAAGCAAGTGGCATTCACTAGGTTATGCATTTTAGATATGGATCCAGGAGAACATAAAACTATTTGGAGCCAAGAGTAAGGTGTACAGTTTGACATAGCCTGCATGACACATGGACTGTTTTGCTTCCATAACATGTCTAGTAAAAGTAAAAGGTCCAAAATGTACATTTAAGTGTTTGTTTGCTAAACCTGGCACATAACACATTAGATTATTAAGTCATGTTTGAATCATCTGCCTCCAAATATATGCATCTACACTATGACAGTGTGTGTGTGTGTGTGTGTGAGTGTGTGTGCGTGCGTGTGTGTGTGTGTGTGTGTGTGTGGTCTCGTCGAATGCCAAGCTTGTGTGTGGCTTACACCTGGCCCCGGGCTGGAGCTTTGGTCTCACTCCGGGGGTCCTGCTAGTGCCACACATTGCACTGATCTCAGTGCAGCACATTTGTTTGCCTGTGGGGGTATGTTAGGATTCTGCAGTTGGGGTTAATGGTCTGAACCATCCGTCTCCGTGGAGCGCCTCAGGGTCCAAATCTCTCCAAGTCACCACCAGCCAGAATGCTCCCATCATCATCATACACCACCTGCTTACCTATACACACTCTCCTATCTTAGACGTTATTGGGAATCTTTACGCCCTATAAGCCCCTCTTGTCACAGTCGATTCACAGCCAGTGGGAGTGATGGAGTGAGTCCGTCCTCTGAAGAGCTGTCGTCTTCGTTCACCTAATATACTCTCACACACTACATTCGTCACTATTTTTCCAATTCTTCAAAAAAAAAAATCCAATCAGCGAACAGAGGGAGTGGCTGAGAACAATGATGTGCGCCACTTTCAGTTGCAGAAGCCAGTGCATGACATACGTCACGACCAAACGTTATGCGATTGGTTGGCAGATCCAGAGTGACACTGGGCAGATCTAATAGCTTTAAACTTCAATAGACACCCACCTTCAAGTGAGTTTATGTTTGTTAATTGAGCAATTCCAGACCTTCTGTACAAATGAAATGAAGTACAGTGGTCTGGTAGGACCAGGCTAGACTAATGAAGTAACTTAACTTCCTCTGCCCCCTCACTTGTTTGTATGCTCGCTCACTTGCTCATTAACTCACTCTCTCACTTTTTCACACACTCGCCGACTTACTCTCTCTCTCTCTCTCTCTCTCTCTCTCTCTCTTGTTGGCTTCCCTGTGCCAACCGCCTAGTGAGTCATGCCATTTGGGAAGCAGAGATGTATTGTGACACCCGGCTATAGTGTGGTTTATTAGTTATGGCAAATGAGAGTGAAAGCCTCCATTGAGAGAACTTAAATGCTCTCACGCCACAGCCCCGAGCCATAGGCTTTTCCCAGTTGAAACGGAGCCAAGACCCCTTGTTTTCTATTAGCACATCACGCTGAGTGCCCATCCCATCACACACACACACACACACACACATGCACACACACATGCGCGCACACACACACACACACACACACACACACACACACACACACACACACACACACACACACACACACACACACACACACACTTACACTTAGTCAAGGGGGGTCCCTGGACATTTATGAGGTTTTTATACAGCATCTTTCATAGCATCCACGAGCAGTCTGTTTCCCTTTAGCTTTAGCACTCCCTTGGTGCCATCTTTCATGTCATTCATCATTCGCTCATCAACTAATTAACGACTACAGTCCCCTCTAGATAATGACTGAAGCCTACAACAGAGTTTGGGTGACGAGGGGGAATTCACAATGGTCCTTTACCTCAAAAGGGTAGAACGTATCTGGTTTTCTGCCCCATAACTAACATTGAGCATCAGGCTGCTCCTATAGGTCCCATATTGTGACTTTGAAAGTAGATCTATATTAACATACATTGCAAAGTTCTGTTCTTGTCTGTTGAACTATACATAGAATGATCCAAAGACCTTTTTGCCTCTTATTTGTTCATATCCTCTTCTGTGTATTGTGGGGAACTTATCCCCTGCATACCCCCTTGCAATATATGCCTATGCACTCTTCTCCCCAGCTATCTCTCCCTCTGTCTTATAGTTAGCAGTGAAGAAAGCTCACATGGAGGGATGAGGCGAGAAGGCTTTTTTTAGCAAACTTGACAAAATCAGGATTTATGCCTACATGGATTTCTTGAAGTACACCTTCAAAATAATATCCCCCCCCCCCCACCCCTGCCCACCCATCTCCTGGTGCCCCTCTTGCGAGAGGAAAAAAAAGACATGATCACAGAGCCTCAAAGAGGTTCCTTTCAAACTTCCCAAATATTTTGTTCTGCCACATGTCTGGGTTAAGACAGAGATTTTACATGGCACAATCTGTTCGCCAATTATTATAAAGCACAGTTTAATTGGCTATGCTTTTCGCCCCGTTGGGATTAATCCTAGGAGAGATGCCCACAGAAAAGATAAGCTGTTGTTTTACCATTTTAGTCACACAGGGACAGTCTTGTTTGTGTCATTGGCCCAAATGATTCCAACAGTGGGGAGAGTGAGAGCGCCCATGCCCAAGACATTATTTAGTTAGCGGGTAGCAAAGTGTTACAGAGAAGCCTGGTTAAACATCAGAAGCATATTTTGTAAGTGTGTAAGTGGTTGACTGCAAATAGCTTTAAGGCTACGTAAACTGCAAGTTTGCCCCAAAAATGCACATAAAATTTGATGATGAAATAAAATAAAACGATAACGATCCAAGTGCTTTTTATTCGCAATGTAATGCAACTGTGGTAATGTGCACTACCCTTCATGTATAAGCAAGTGATTCAGTTGTATTATTTATTAACCGTGTGTATTCCTCAGGCATACAGCTTGTATTATGTTTTTATACTAGAAGTACCAGCTCTACCGGGATGTCCATAAATTCCTAGTCTGAGCGCTAGTATACATGTATAAAAATAGCAGTGTGCTATCCACACATTGGACACCTAATGGAACCAAGATATGGGCAATATGGCATATCTGTAATCATATGCTTTCATTCTCCATTACTGACAAAGAGCACCACTGATCAGATGGCCTGGGGAAATCAATGTTGACCTCTGCTAAAAATAACCATATTCTACCTCAGACATTACATTACATATAATTTAGCAGACGCTTTTATCCAAAGCTACTTACAACTGGAACACACATCCATACACCGATAGCAGCAGCAGCTATCACGCAGGGTGCTGGCTAACTATCAGGAGACATTTTAGGATTCAGTGTCTTGCTCAGGGACACTTGGACATGTGGCGGGGAGACTGGGGATTGAACCACGAACCCTATAGTTGCGGGTCCACCACCATATCCACTTCGCCACAGCCCCCCAGACATGTGCTGTATGTACAGTATGCAAGCATTGTTTCCAGAGAATAGTCTTTTTAATAATGCAACAAACGACTACAAATACAGTGTAGGTAAAAGGGGGAAGGGTTCAGATTGAGTGCATGAACTTCAAAAAGACATGTAATCCCAACATACTGTGGGGCAATGAGAGATAAGCAGTAGGTAGATTTAGAAGAAATAAAGTGAAACAGGGCAAAGAAAAGAGCTTATAGAGATGAACTGAAAGAATGAATGGATCGACTTTCAAAGGATTTCAGAGGCGATGAGTCGACATAGGCGTGAAGCAGAGGGGAAAGATAATACAAGTTACAAGGAATTATTTATATGTTTCTTTACTGCTTTGTCAAAAACTTTTTTTTTTTTTGTATAGCTCAAAAGATAATTTTCCCCAAAAAAGTAAATCCCTGAGCCTTACAATGTTAATCCTACAGATATGATTAAGCTCTTGACATCTTGTGGAATGATCTCAACTGTGTTTTGAAACCAACTTACATTGTCTGAATGGAGAGTCAAAGGGTAAACAAGTCAAGATATTGCATTTTGGATTGAGTTTCTATTGTATTTCCAGTCTCTTATCGAACTCGGTGACAATAAGTCCACTTAAGTTTTGAAAGTATCTATTACTTAAAATCGTTTTTTTAGCCGGGAGTTCCAAAGGTACACAAATCAAGTTCAATTTGATTGGTGTGCACTTTATCTTGTTGAGTAAAGGGAAACTGAAGCATTCTGGGTGTAAAATGAAAGCCTAATGGAGGTTCGTAATGTGTGCTTGACTAGAAAAACTGAGCTCCAAAAAATGCAATATTGTGTTAAATTCGGAATCCACTGCAAAACAGACAGTGAGGCAATAAGAGGTGGAAAATAACCCAGGTCCGGGCAACTTAGCAGTAATCAATTGGTTGCGTATAGTGACTAAAGAGATTCAGGGACGGGAGACGGGAGTGACAATAATAGCAAAACAGAACGGTGAGAGAGGGGTTATTCTTATCTGGAGATGACTGCTATCTTGTGAAAGACAGCCGACTTTTGTTTTGCCATGCCTCATTGTGTCGGTGTCTTTTGAAATTCACAAAAGGCCTGTTACACGGCACGCATTTTGTTTCATCACTCACACAATAGGCTTCACTGACATTATTACAGATCAGTTTGTTTCGGGGTACAATGAGAGTAATTATTCCGGGCTGCATTGAGGACCTCAACAGAAAGTAAGCAATATTATGATTGATTGCCAATGTGATATGATATTATATCATATTGTTAATAAAAGCTACACACATAGCCACATTTTTTTTAATAGAATCCCTAGCCCCATTACATAACTTCCTCTCCTCATAACAATGTGGCTTTTTGGACTTTGCTGGTGAACGCCTTTGGATGTAGCTTTGGTCAAGGTTTGCTCGTGGTAACAGCATTAGAACAAGGGAATACATTTGGGTCTGTCCCAGTTAATAATCAAAAGTCAAAAAGGCGCGCGCACACACACACACACACACACACACAGTGCTGCTAAAACTTGCACAGTGACCACCCTAGCCTAAGCACTTATGTGTCCCCCAAAAATTAATTGTAGGAGAGAGGACCATTTTTCAGCTTAGTTATATCTACCTAAAGTACTGTATATACAAATACACTACAGTTGGTTTCCAACACTTAAAATAAGCTGTCCAGTATGTCCATAGTCATGCATGCAGAGAAGCACAACGTCCCCCTGTTTACTGCAGTTGTTCTACTGGTCCCAAGCTTCTCGGAAAGCAGATCCCTCCACCCAGGCCACTGCTCTACATCTGTACGGGCCTATCGATTAGGTGATAATTAAATTGTCCATCCCAGCTTGATATGGATTAATAATTGCCCACTAATGCCCTTCTGACATTTTGCCGTATTGACTCGATACTGTTTGCAGCGGCGCGCCAATAGTTATGACGCTTGGCATTTTTCATGTTGGTCCCTAATGAGACCAATCAGACACTGGCTCCACTTTTGCCTAAGAATTAGAAAGGGATTGAGAAGGAGGGACAGGATTTTAACTTAGTTCCAATAATGCAATGATTGTGGGTCATATGACAGATATTTGCATTTGTTTACTTCATGTGCATTTAGTGCGTTTTATCAGAATAAGGATAAAGCGTCACACTACAGTATGTTGGTCCAAGTCAGGTATAAAGAGGACATGTTTATGACAAACAACACCACCAGTACCAGTGCTATAAATACTGAGATAGGAAGGTGGCATGGGCATTGTGCCACATCACTGCTTGGACTTCCTCAGTGCCATCTGTGAGTGTTCCTCCTCTGGCATTCTCACAAAAAAGGTCTTTTGTGTATATCCCCCCCCCCCCCCTCTTTGTCCCCCGTTTGCTAGGTTTAATTAGGTTATTTACTTGAGCCTCACCTCCCAGTCTTTCATTATAGTGGGCATTGCAGATAGGGGGGCTTTTCGAAAAAAGAGGGGCAGGGGCAAGATACAAAAAAAAAAGTTAGGACAAAAGATGATAAATGTCGCGAGTGGGGACCGGAAAGCAATCTGGCCTGCCACGATGTAGAGATGCTCTAATGGCTTCCCAGCAAAGGAAAGAGGGGGGGGGGGGGGGGCACTGTCGAGATGGCAACGTGATAAATGGTGGCGGGGCGTATGGCTGTAAGGACTGTAAGGCAAGAAGACAAAGGGAAAAGAAAAGAGTCATGGAAGAGAGGGGTAGAGGAAAAAAAAAAGAAGATGACCACAAAATGGAATCTAATTAATCTGGACTTGGGTTGCCTCTTCCTGACAAAATACAGCGCAGAAGAAATAAGGGGAAGGGAAATTGTTGTTTTAGGGGCGTGTTCAGCAGCCATACCATTTCACGTTGGTCCCATTGAAAAGTCAAACGGGACGTGTGGGTTCTGACAATGCTCCTGCACCTGTTTGAATGAGTAAAGACAACGGACTGTTCTTACACGCTGCAGAGTGAATAAAAAGATCTGCTCCAATAACAAACCAAGGAGAACCCTGCCATCAACATAATAATAACAATATTTACCAGTACGTTTTCGCAAAAGTAGGTATTAGAGTGCCTCTAAGTGAAACTAAAATGATTGAGAAACATTTTATGTTCACTTATTTTGCTGCACTGCACTAGAATTGTTTTTCTATTACAAAAAGATTTGTGTAAGGCACATTGTGATACTGAGAATCCTGATGTTAATGTACAACACTGAGCATGAGAGAGGAAGGGAAGTTCGTACCCTGCATCTGGCTCTTTAACAGCAGCCAGGAAGACACACACTACATCCTTCTGTAATTGACTGTAGACAACTGACATTTCAAAGCATTCTAAAAAGGGACACTTATTTGTGGTCTCAGCACTGTGACAAACTGCCTTTCCATCAGTTTGACTCTCTTGAAAAAAACAGCCCACTTAAGCTCTTCTTTTAGTGTGCTAGATCTCCTAGAATAATCATGAAGTTAGCAGGCATGCCGAGTCAATGTGTCAGCTTAGTATTTAACCTTTAATCTATGTGAGGAAAAGGGATGAAGTCATTACTTACTGAGGAGCGTAGTTACCTTGTGGCATTTTGTGACAATGTCATTGGCTTTATACTCTCTCGCTTCCCCTTCGCAGTTTCACTACTGCCACAGTAAAGGCTAATAGCCCCAGCCATTACTCACAGTTGTGCTTTTTAGAATAATTCCGATAACTGACAAAGGGCATTGTAAAAAAAGAAAGGTCTTAATATTGTTACCAGAAAAAAAAAGGTTTCTCCTAGCTAAATGTATGATAAGAAAAATACTCTCTCCCTTCAAAAAAACACAGCAGCAAAATTGTCAAGACCCACCACGATTAAATGTATTGTATGTACAGTATTTGCGTTCACATCCTTATGTATACACACTTAATGCGCACAAAAACCCACACACACACACACATTCACTCACTCCAGTAGACTAGAGAGCCCATTACTGCTGGCAAACATTTGCACTGGAGGGCTGTGCCTTTTGTGTAACCATCTCGCTCTGTCAACTGAGGCTGGGTTTTGGCACAGAGTGAACAAAAGACTAAGAAGAGAAACGCAACTAAGTCCATCAGTCCAAAGGCCACACTCCCCCAACGCTCTCAGAACCCTAAGGACGCTCTATAGACGTCTTTTAGAAAAACCTAACTTTCTTTTATTTTTCACCCGGGCCTCTGAGAAAAAACATGACACAATGTTCCATTAGGATCACTCATCGAAACACAGTTGGAACAATGTGGTCTGTTTGAACTCTGACAAGCATTTTTTTTGTTCATACACTTCATCGCAAACCAAGGTTTCTCATGAAGACATCAGCCAGTTCTGAGTTTTCAGCTGCCTCTTTGTTTGGTTTCTATTTTTGTCGGTTGCTTGTCAAATCGTCATCTGCGGTTCTCTCTTTATTTATTTTTATGATTTTTTTTTATACAGATGTTCCAGTCTAAACTCAACCAAAGTGGTGTATTCAGCAGCCCGATCATTTTTCATTTTAGTCAACTATAATGTGGTGCGAATACTTTTCAAGGTTAAGGGGAAGCTGGCAATTTCTGAAGAGAGGTTTGTTTTCAAAATGAATTAGTCAAAATCTGTGAATATCTCTCTTTTTGCAGTACACACACAGTATATAAAAGTAGCGGATCGTGATGACATACTCAATGCTTTTGACGAAAAGTGATTTTGACAACAAGCATTCTCCAGAATGGCAGACTCCACCTTTTAAAAGCAGGTTTATTTAGAGCAGGAATCCAATGGATACTTTTAAAGTACGTTATAAGTCAAAAGTGTTAGACAGGGGGGGCGCCTTTAGCTCAGTTGGTAAGGCGTCCCCCTCCCGGGATGGGCCCAGCAGCAGACCCGGGTTCGATTCCCACCCGCGGTCGTTCTCTGCATGTCACTCCCCTCTGCCCCATTTCACCTCTGTCTCTCTGCACTATCAATAAAGCATAAAAATGCCCAAAAAATATCTTGAAAAAAAAAGTGTTAGACAGATAGTCATAGTATGGTACATTTCCTTTGTTTACTGGTTGATGAATGTAATGAATATGTATACACCTGTCACAGTGCCACTCAAATGCACAGTGTTTTAGTAACACACCCACACACTGTACACAGACAGACATGCACGTACAGTCACCCCTCTTTACTTCTAAACATCTCTCCATGAATCATCGCCACACACACACACACACACACATCAAGAAAAAGAGCCTTTCAAAGAGTCATCTGAATCACTTAATTTAACTGGCTTATTTTAATTATGTCCCCTGGGGGTTGGTGTTTTTGTTGCTCCTGGGGTGACATTGCGCTGTTTGCTTCCAAGTGAAAACCCCCATCCAACCAAGTCTGACCCTGATACCACCCGCCCCTCATTTGTTTCCCAACTGTAGCTCTTCAAAGACGTGGCCCCCCCCACACACACACACACACGCGTGCGTGTGCCTAACGGTTGTCTTTAGGGGTTCGCAATTAGGAATTCAAAGACCCTCTACTTAGATTTACTGCATGCGGTTTTGTTGGAGACATATTAATAATGTGTAGCTGACTAAAACAACCCACTAATACACAGCTCATGTGTTACCCTGCAGTATAGAATGTCACGCATTTACTTTAAAACAAACGAATTAAAAATGTAATCAAGAATACATTATTTAATTTGAATGAATTTGGAAAATGATATGGCACTTTGACATATATTAAATACAGCAGCGTGAGGTATTCTATTTTGACCACAATAAGAATAATAATTTAAAATTGTTTGTAATAAATGCTTTTATTAAACTTAGATTAAATCATTTTGACCGAACTTAAAGGCCTACTTCACCGGTTTGAATATGAAGGTGTATTGAATTCTGAGATCCTCTGTAGTATAAATGTGCAAAAAAAATTGAAATTGGTTCATCCTAGCCTGAGAAAAGGCAGAAAGAGTGTTTTTTTAACCCTATATTAATCTTACTGTGACATCACAGTAGGATAAATATAGGGTTAAAAAAAACCTTACTTTGTAAATATTACTGTGATTTCTCCTACTGTGACATCACAGTAATATTTACAAAGTCATTTTTTTTTAACCCTATATTTATCGTACTGTGATGTCACAGTAAGATTAATATAGGGTTAAAAAAAACACTCTTTCTGCCTTTTCTCAGGCTAGGATGAACCGATTTTTTTTTTTTTTGCACATTTATACTACATGGGATCTCAGAATTCAATACACCTTCATATTCCCACCGGTGAAGTAGGCCTTTAATTATGATGTGCCTTTGAAGCATACACTGCAAATGCCATGCAATAAAAGTACACCTCCAGTGATGAAACACTTACTTAAGTGTCTGAATAAAGCTTGCATTTAAAGCTAGCAGCCCAAGATATCTAAACTGTCCAATGCTGTTCCAAATGGTAGAGTGAATGTTTGAAAGTCGAACACGTTTATGCTACACACTCATTGTTGACTCCGAAGAGGTGAGTTTTTTTTTTTTACCTCAGAAAGGTTTAAATTACTACCATTTTTCTTGCTCTCTTTTATGCAATAGTTGACCTTCACTGATGCATACAATAAGTGGCCTGTGAAAGTTCACTTTGGTCCTTGAACTTTTCCTGCATAGTACTTTGTCCTGGGAATTTTTTGCTTTGAGGATGGCATGGCGACAGCTCGACATGCACAAACAATGCACAGAGTTGATTTTATTTGGGATTTCTCAACAAAAAAAATTGCATTGTAATTGCGGTTTCATAATTTGTTACATTGTTCTTTATCTTTACTCCAGACCGAGTAGGGAATTCTCTTTGAACCTTAGAATGAAAACTAGTAGAATGTGCAAACATTTTAGATTTAAAAGGCCTAGTTGTCTATGCCCTAAAAAAAAGAAGAAAAAAAAGCTTGCTTTATCCGAGTTGTTGTAAGGAAGCCAGTTGTCATGTAGCAGGATTGCTGGAGCATGAGCTAGTTTTTTGCCTGTAAGCGCCTGAGAAAACACAGTGCAGGGAAACGTGTCACCTCTTATGGCCCTGACAACTGGCAGCCATCGGAAATGGCTTGGCACTACTTATCCATAAAATTAAAGTCTGTTTAAATATACAATGTCGAACCCCCCGTCCCCCCAAAATGATTTGCTACATAATCCATCTTTGCTCGTACGCAGACACAAATGTGAGGCAAGCTTTTCCGCTCCGTGGTTGAGGGCAAAAGACAATTATGTGAAGTTTATGCTAGGGAGAAATAAGACAGGCCTCAGCATAGTGTAATTCTCTCTTGAAAAAAGCCAGTTCAATATGTTGCTTATTTGATTTTCCCCCATGCCACGCTTCCCCGTCCATATCTTTTGATTTCTGTTACATGTATTGAAAAAAATAAAAAATAAGCCAGCAGCTTTTTTTTGCAGATTTCCATCTTGTGCATTTGCTGTCATGGTGATATTTTCTTATCAATCTCACATGAAAAAAAAAGTACATGACATGTTGCGGTAGAAGCTTCAGAATTATATGAATTCATGTGCTCTTATTATCTACACATGTCATTGCATTGGCAGTAAGCTGACATGGCCAAAGAATGTTTATCACTTTTTTTCTTCTTTTTTTCCATTTTGAACATCTTTTCAAGTCTGTGCAGCCCCCATTGCGATAACTATTGGCCATTTTTGCCGCAGCCACTGCCATTTAATGAATCGTTCCATTTCCTAGTGGATAACAGAATGAACGAATGGGCTTTTCTGTGTTAGTGGCTGCCACTGCCTATCAGATAATTAACTTTTTTGCAAATAGACTGTGCCGACTTCCAAACAGAGAAAGCCGGCACAATTAGAATTACTTATCTATGTGCTCTCTCTTTATTTTTATTTTTTTTTGTCCAGACGCTAGAGAAAAAACAAAAAAACAACAAGACAAACAAATCAAAATTTCATACTTCTTTCTCGACTGTATTCCCCCCTCCCCCCCTCGAATGGTCACGTACAAAATGCTCCCTTAGATTTGTGTATTCACACGACAAATAAACAAAGCGATGAATAAGGGGAGATGAAAAATAAAAGTCTTGTTGAAATTGAAGTCTCTGTTTGATTTTACGAGCAATGACGTTTGAAAACCACAGCCCAGATGTTCAGAATTTCCAACAACAGGAAGGTCTAGTGGATTTTTCTCTCTCTCTCTCTCTCTCTCTCTCTCTCTCTCTCTCTCTCTCTCTCTCTCTCTCTCTCTCTCTCTCTATCTCTCTCTCTCTGGTGGAGGGTCTCGCACCGACAGTGGCTGCGATTCAATATTTATATGTTTCCTTCTGTTTGGTTTCCATCACGAGGGGAGGTGAGCTTTCATGTGTCTGATTTTGCCACAGCAGCAGCAGCAGTGGTTCAGCTCCAGCTTTTAGCATTGGAACGGGGGGGACCGTTTGAACAAAGCCATCTGTTTGAGTGGGCCAGTTTTTATTAAGTGACAAACTGGATCCCTCTACCTCGCTAATGTGTCCCGAGGGAGACGGTGGTAGCTCCTGTGTGTGTGTGTGTGTGTGTGTGTGTGTGTGTGTGTGTGTGTGTGTGTGTGTGTGTGTGTGTGTGTGTGTGTGTGTGTGTGTGTGTGTGTGTGTGTGTGTGTGTGTGTGTGTGTGTGTGTGTGTGTGTGCTAGGCAGTCTGGTTGAGAGTGAGAGAGAATAGGGTACAAGACTTCCCTTTGCAAGCACTAGTATGCCACAGGAGGACTATATTACTGATGTAGCCGTAATCACTCAGAACTGAAAGTTTTTTGTTTTTTTATTAATCTAAAATTATAATTGAATAAGGGGGCCCTTTCAGTTTCCATCTTATCCTCAGTACTAAGTAGCTCAGCACTGTTCCATAAATAAACCCTTTATATTTATTTAATGGACCCCCCCCCCCCCCCCCCACACACACACACACACACACACACACAATTTATTAATGTTGTTCTCCCATTTGCAATGTTCTCTTCCATCCAGCAAGAATATTCTAACATCCAAAGGGGTTTGTGTCAGTGCACAATGGGCTGTGCTTGAGCACCTCTGGAGCCCAACCGTCTTGTCAGAGAATCTGTCAGTGCATTGAATGAGCATTAGCCATTCTTTTTGAAGCTGCTACTGCTGCTGTTGTCTGTGCAAACAGGGACCCCTAACTACTGCATAGCTATAACCCCACACTTAGAGCTAGCATAGGAGTGCCAGCAATACACACTTACTGGGTTTTCAGAAAGTCCCATTGAAATTGAATCCTTAGCCACCGTAGGCCTTGCTCACACTAGACACGTTGTGTGGCACCTATTGTTGACATTAGCTAAAGAAAATAAGTAGTTTGACATCATATAAACCACAACATGTGGCGATACATACATATTTTAACCATATGAAACCCCAATAAGTAGATACTTTCCTGTCTGTATGTATGGATCTGTACACACACACACAGCCAATGTCAACTCAATGGTGAAAGGGCTAGCAGTTCAAGCGATGTGACAAAGATAACGCGTTCAGTGTGAACACAAGAGAGAGACACAACAGTGTGGCAGTAGTGTGAACATGGTGATAGTTCCTGGGATGAATATTTGTCCAGGAGAATGCACTGGCGAATTGTGCATTGCAACGCATGCATTGGTTTTCCTGCCTTTTGAGAGCAGTGTTGCAAGTGATGATATGCATTAATTTATTCATGGGGGACTCATGAGCCAAATAAAGAGACCCTGACCCTCTCACGAAATGGACCTGCAGCCCCATAGTATCCATGTGCAGTTTCTGTATTAATGTGTCATTAAGCTGCATTCTTGTATATTCTATTGAATTAGTTTTACATAATGACTGTTATGAATTTTGCTTAGAGAGCACATTTAAGCGGAGGAGGGGGGGGGGGCAGTGTGTGGGAGAAAGGCTTGTATTATGAACTTCATTATGTATGACAAGCCACACAATATTGATGGAAGAGCAGGTCCCCATCACTGCACTGCATTAAAAACAAACCTCTGCAGTGAATTAATGTACTATTCCTGATCCAGTAATTAACAATCATTCGCCTGGCCATATCCCTTTTCAAGTAATCACTAATTGCAATAGGAATTTCAGTTTTCATTTAAGGGCGAGATTACCGATGAGCATGCAATGCAAATCAGCCAAACAGTTCTAATTAAGCTCCGGTTCCCTTTTCCCTTTCTCTCCGCCTAGACCCTTTGTGGGCACATACAATATGGAGTTTGTTTCCCCCCGCGCGTTACAAAAGACACATTTTTTATCATAACGCTGCAGATAGAGCGCTGTGTAGTGCCCCAAGAAAATGGTTTATACTTTGCGTTTGTTCTATTGATTAGTGTGTGTGTGAGTGTGTGTGTGTGTTATCTTCCCTTCTCTTTCTCATTTGTTTTGTGTTGCATTGTGTATCTCGGTGTTTGTGTGTCTGCACTACTAAAGTCTGTTTACATTTTAGGTGGGGTCAGATGCTTTTGAACACTGTATAGACAGTTAATTAATCTATTGAGAGAAGTTGTTGCTTTATAAACCAATGCATTCACAACAACATTCACAACTTCCAACCAACCCATCCCTCCCTCTGCACCTTTCTTTATTTGTATACTGCGATAATGCTATTGCTGCAATGGACTTTCAGAATTCCTTAACGGATTACATAGTAATAAATATCAAAGGCACATATGCCACATCTTACGTTAACCCTGTTCCAACATTAGCCAGCCCCTTTTCAGTCCCATTTCACACCATTCGCTGCCATTGTGACAATTTGTCAATATCACAGAACTTAAAATGTGGTGGCTTTAAGATGTCAAATGTAGTTAATGGCATCTTTAAATGGCCCCTTTCTCCACCACTCGTATGTCCAAATGGAGCAGGGTATTTGCAGACTGCCACCCTATGTGTTAGGATTAATTATCGCCCGCCACAACCCCACCTCACCCTGCAAGTTAAAGCTTTAGAAGGAAATGGGCCCCTTTCATGCAAATTAAATTGAATATGTCAGTCAGTATAATTGTGAAAAACCAGGCCCGTCTCTTTTGGACTGGTGTGTCTGTGCCGAAAAAGTGGTTCCAACTCAAAGTGGGTTTATTAATGTCTTTGATTCAGGCACTTAAATTGCTTGGCAGATCAATCTTTAGTCTATGGCGGGATCCTGATGACTTGAAATGTTTTGGCCCATTATGAATGAACTAGACTATTTCATCTATTTGAGAACAGTATTTAAAATGCAATGTTTTTGCTGTGAGTTTAGCCGATATGTCAGACAAACTTGTAATGAATATAGATCTGCAAGATAACCTAACTATCTGCTGAGTTTGGCACACAATAGAAAAGATATAATGTCACTCAGCCCAGTCCTCACTTAAATAGTCCACTCTATTTGTTTTACTCTGGCCCTGCAACAGGTAGTTAAAGTTCAGGCAATACTCTGCAGAGCGGAATTCACTGCCAATTCAACCTAACACACTCCTAAAATAATTGAAATCTGTATCATTCCAGGATTCACTTTGGTGTTTGTCTACTTATATTTAGGATTTTTAGTTTATTGAATTTTCATTTGCTTTTAATAAAGAAACCTATTCCAATTTAGTTTTGTTTGGTTTTGGGGTGAATTGGGGAGAAAGAAAGAAATATTTTCTGGGCAGTTCTATATTAGGACAAGCACTCATATAGCCTAACCTTTGTCCGGCATCCAAGTATTAACTTTGTGTAGCGTGGCTGAGCATAGCCGTTCCTTTGTCAAATGATGTCTTCCATCTCCTGCTGTAGGTGTACTATCCTTGGCTTTGTTTTGAACATCCCTGTATTTGTGCGCATGGGAATTTCTCCTTTCCAAATCTGATCTGCAAACACACCTACCAGCTGTAAACAGTATATTTCTGATACAAATTATATTAGACACTGATTTGGGTGTACCCTGATAGTAATATATACTTTTTTTGGGAGTGTACAATATTAGTAAACTGACATTTCAAGAACGAAAAGGGGAACATGCAGCATGACTGCTCAAGCGATTGCGATCCAGGATAATCAACTAAAATGACCTTATTGATTGATCACTGGAATCAAAGACAGATATATGATAGGAAAAGATATGGTAGCAGCCAGAGAAATATGTTTCATTTTCTATGTTTTGAACCCACATTTTTGAAGACTTACCATTTTAATTGATGTTCATCCATTAATAAAATACATACCCTACGTACTTACAGTCTGCCCACTCAGCCCTGTGGACATGGGTGCTTTTAGAAAAGTAAAGGCCTCACTCAGCCAAGGAATAATGAACTTTTGTTGATCCAAGAAACACACAAAAGGGGTAGTATTTGAGGAGCTTCTTCCTTGCTAGTGGAAGCTAAAGTGAACAAGGTTACAGCACATGACCTCAAGGGAGAACAAGCCCAGGCCCATGTCAGCAACCTGTTAGAGCTTGTGACAGGCTTTCCCTTCTCATTTGTCTGCTGGCGACAGCTTAGCACTGGATTAGCAGGTGCCTTAGCCATGGTATTAATTCATGTAGCTCATGGTTACGTCTCAAAGGAGATGCCAACATGCAGCCGAGGTAACGGGAGATTTGCTGGATGGCAGTGCTTTGAACCCGAGATTCATTTTATAATAAAACAATGGCCATACTCTACAGTAGTATGCCCTAATGATGTTCCCTGTTAGTTCAGTAAAGGGTTTACATTGACATGATTGCAGACGTAAGAATAGCACAAAATAACTTTCTTTTGGATTTTGCTTTGTAATGGATATTGTAATTTTCCAAGACGATCACATTGCATAATCAGGTTTTTTTTGGTGGAAGGTTTATTTGTGGTGCATGAGTCTGTACCGCTGTAGGAAATTCACTTTGTTTTACCAGGGTTTTTTTTCCCCCCTAGGGGCATTTTGGATCATTTCCAGGGAAATTCTATCAAATGTGGGGAAATCCCCTGTTTCCTCCCCTTAAGGGTTCTCCATATCAAATTTAAAACTTTTTAACGACCTTTTTAATACCACTTAAAAGAGTACTTAAGTGTCAAGGATATAAAGGATAATCAGTATTGATGCTAAGCCCTGGGGAATTATGCTGTCCATTGCAGACTCTTTGGCTTTGCAATTTCATCAATACAGTTCAAACCCATATAGAAACATTTTCTAGTCTTATGTTTGGTTCCCGGTTCCTCAAAATAATGAAGTTTTGATTCATGATTCAAATTTAAACAAATCCCCTCCTCTGAACCTAGTGCCCCCTTAAGGAGGGGGCCGATTTCAAATTTCTTAAGGGCATTTTGGCTCTTGTCCCCGCTAATTTCCTGCCCTGGTCTGCACACAATATCTGATCACAGACCATATATTTTTTTTTGTTTCGCTGTCAAGGTGTTAGTCGTGGCATTGTTCGTAGAAAAAGCCAGGTTTCAATCAGCCTGTGTCTACCCGAAGCCGTATAAGAGGAGTGTCTACCAAAATGGATGTTTGTCAGCGGCAGACCTAAAATGGGGGTATGATGGCGATATCAGCGGCCATGTCTGTGAAAACACCATTACCTCCATGTCACGCCTCAATCACTCCCCATTGTGCGATGACTCTCCCCCCTCCCACCTCACCTCCAGCACTGATCTCCCTGTACATGTCCTAGTACTCTATCACAGCCGGGCGCACGGAGACGCACCGAGCCGTAATGGATGGCCCCGGAGCGGGGAGAAAAAAACAGCCCCAATAGCATATCAATTACCCATCAGCACCTTCCTTCTTGGCTGGAAGCCAGTGTGCAGTGTGCACCACACCCCAGCCAAGTCGCTGAGATAAGGCGCAAATGCAGATATAATGGTGCCTTTTTGCCTGCGTACAAATTACACGGTGTCAACTCTGCTGCCTACCTGTCAGATCTGTCAGCCGGTGAATGAGAAAGAGATTCTGAGGAAGAGTGTGTGTGTGTTTCTTGGTTTATTGTGTTTCTTTTTTTTTCTTTTTAAATGATAGTCCATCGTTGGTTATTTAGGCATGTATGCGTGTGTGTGTCAGGGGGGGGGGGGTTATAATGTGTATGCGCACACAAGAAGGTGTGCATGCCATCAAGCAATCGGGTGATATCCCCGACTCATTTTAGCCCAGTGGAAGCCCAGCTGTTTGCCTGTTTATCTGTTCGCTCCTTTCTGATTGCTGACCACACATCTCATGTCACCTCCTCACAAATCCCGTGGGGTTAATTTGTCCCTCGCTACCCGTGCCACCGCCGCCGCTGGCTAAGGAAGGGGAAATCATGTCTGCGCACAGGCACGCGAAAAAGCACAGTCGCACATTCTCTCTCACACACAACAAAACACACACACACACACACACACAGATTAGGTGTTTCAGATGGTTGGCATTAGCGCAGCTGTGTGGCCCCTAATGGCCTGCTGGAGTGATTGATAAAAGGCAAACAGTTGCTCCACAGGGGGACAGATGGAGTAACACCTCCCCACTAAAGCTGCCACTCAAGCTTCATACAAAAATAAATAAATAAGGGGGTCTGACTTAGCACTATGACATTATGCCTATTGAAATCCCCCCCCCCATTGATCATCTCGATAAAGCTGGGATGTAAGTCTCGCAATCAAAATCTCATCAGCGAGAGACGGGTTCCTTTGATTACTTATCACTTTCATGTGTTTGATTTTTGTTATGCGTGGTTGAAATAGAGACAGGAACTGATTGTCCTGGAAGGGGGGGGGGGGGGGGAAACAGGGGGAAACGGAATACACACGTTGGAATTCAATGTAATTGGATGTTATAAAAGCTGACAAAGACTGAATGTTATCAAGGAGTGCTTTGACTTAGATACATAGTAAAATTCTGTAAAATTCTACTTACGGAACAGGGTTTTGCATCACTTCCTGAACAAGTGATATTGCACAAAGTGTTGCGGAAACCACTGCAGTGGATGGGAACGCTCATGCCATGCTCTACACACAAAGCAAACACTGTTCCACTCTGCTATTCTCTCACCTCCACTCTCCGGCATTTTTAGCATTTTTTCTTCCTCATTGGCTTCACACTTGACTTGTTGTGTTGAATTGAGGGGACCAATTAGGAGCAACGGATTGCTCACATAGCCGTTACCAAAGTGTGGCGAGGACCTTATCAGGTGCGTGTCTCATTTGCGCGGGGGCACAAAGCGCTGGTTCAATTTGCGTTTTTTTGCTGGAGACTAGTGATAGACAAGCTTCTGTTTCTTTGCAACAGTTGGAAAATGTTAGCCCATGTTATGAGAAACATTGAAAGGCCACAAGATTTATATCTAGTGGAACAGCATGCATGATGGATAACAGCTGGTTAAGATGGATACGTTGTATGTGGAATGCCTACATAAAGTACTACAGCTTTTACAGAAATGATATTCAAGTGCAAAGTGATCTTAACTGAAGGCCTTTAATAATTTTGCAAAATGTAGTGGCATTTAAAATGTGTTATGTAAAACACCTTATTTACAGAGTACAATGATTTTGCAGTATATGAAATTGGATTAGTTATTATGAGAGTATCAAATAGCGATGACAATAACACGTTTTATTGTCAGTGTGTTGGCAATATTTCTTACAGAAGTTTTCACCCTAGACACACTTGCTACTCGCATCCAGCCAGTATTCCTTGCCACATTTCAGAATGAATTACAATGCCCAAGTATGTTTTAAGTACTTTTCTCCAGGGATTGGTCTTAAGCCCCTTTTACTTCTGCACAATAAAAGTTACTTTTCATCCAAAGATTCTTCACCTAAAAAGTCGCTGTCAGTTATCCTTCAGAGGAGATGTCGGAGTATACTGTATGTAGAAATACTTCCATGGTCAAGATGAAATGCTTTGTACAATGTGCTTTCAAGACCTCTTGACTTTTAACTGATCAACACCACTGATCATCTGTTTCCACTTCCACCAACAACAAAAAAACAAATCTGTACAATCTCTTGTCTTGCCCTCCAAAGACAATCCTCTTTAAACAGCCACACTCAAAATCTGCAACTGTGTTACTTTTTCTAGTGCGGGCAGCTTTGATAACGAGAGATTTATTGCGCTGTGTGTCTGAAAGGCTTAGCATGCTCACTAACTATGTTGTGTTATCTTCTTTGTGTCTCTCTTTTTCCAGCACCACCAAAGTTTTTAAGAACCCCCAATGACCAAACAGGCGTGCAAGGAGGGGTGGCCTCCTTCATATGCCAAGCCACGGGCGACCCTCGGCCCAAGATCGTGTGGAACAAGAAGGGGAAGAAAGTCAGCAACCAGAGATTTGAGGTATTAGGTCTATTGTTCTGATGTAAAATGCTCGACAAATTGGAATGCTTCAGCACGGCTTTTTTTGGCTCCGCACGCACATAATCTCATCGCGCTCAGCACAGCTCACTTGCTTTTTCCCTGACTGACTTGCCACCACGCATAAGCAGCGGGCCCTTAATAACCAACGTCGGCCAGGCTTTTCACACACATTTTTTTAATGAGCAAGTATACAACAGATCTGGGGACAGATTTGTAATTAAAACTAAAGACAAGAGCAATTGGATAGAAAGACGAAAGAAGAAATAACCCAGATACCTACATTAGCGTCGCACCACATTTGCCCATCTTGTTATGCATAGTGAAATCGCTTTCACTTTGAAAATATCCTTTTGCTTTGTGGCATTTTTTATCTAAATGCATGTCCTATCCTCCCTCATTCTGGCTGGTGCTTTGATTTCTGGTCAGCTTTTAATCTGCAATACCCATGAGAAATAACACATCATCGCAGAACACTGATAAGATTTCTATTAATTTCTGTCAGTCCTCGGGACTATCATGGTGTCACTTTCTTTTTTTTTTTCCCCCTCTGCTCTAGATGCCATGTTTGCTTGCTACTGCACAGCGGCAATGGCTTTAGGAACAATAGGAAGACCTCTTTCTGTCTCTCCTATGCGCCTCATAACCACAGAAATCTTATCAGAGTTCGTTGCGTTTGCATCGCATGTTGTTCTCATTTGCTAACAGTATTGTCTAGGGATGCAACAAAATTTTGAGGAACCAAACAATGGTAGAATTAAAAAATATTTTATTTGACTAATTTAGTTATTCTTAGTTATATTGTTCTTTATTGGTAAAATGAATGTCTGCTGTAATGTTGAATACAATGGTCATTTTATTTTTCATTGAAAAGCAAGACCAAAAACTAAAAAGCACATTTTGACTGTTTAATGTATGCAATGGTCAAGAAATAGAAAAGTCAATGAAAATGTTCGAAGAAACCAAATTCGTCATTTCAGTATTTGGGCCAATTTTGGGCTATTTAATTATGTTTCCGTTTGGGCGAAGAATTCTCACTTTGGTGCATCCCTACTACTTTTCACTCACTGCCTAGTTTCCTCACAGGGCTTCCTACATGCTACCATTCCCTGCTTCTTCATTCATGCTTTGCCTCCTCATCTTCTAACAAAAAACCCATTCCCTAAGTAATTCACTGTTCGGCTTTGACTAAGAAAGAAGGCTTTTTATTTATTACCATCACCTGCTGTCAGCTTGAGCGCCAACAACACCGCTACTGCTTGGCCAATGAAATGTTGAAGTGTATTGTTAACTAACAACGTGCACAGATTTAAAAAATGTCGGTATAGGCCTCTGTGAGTGTTTGTGTGTGAGTGCGCGCGTGTGCGTGTGTGTGAAGCGAATGTCTCAGGCCATTCTTTTTATTACAATTGTACCCCTATGCTCTATAAAAGATAGAGTTATTACACAAGGCTTTCTAAAAATCAGTGAGTATACAACATGTAGCATGCCAAAAAAATAGCTGAATAAGCTACAACAAACACCTGTTTGTGAGCATTTTTATGTGTCGTTCGTCCCAATACACTCGGTCCTGTCTTTCGTACCACTACCTCACCTCATGGTACAGCTGTCCGTGAATCAAGCCACGTTTAACTGTCTGTGCTTGTATCTGTCCCATTGACACAATCCAGTGTGTTGCATTTTCTTTTCCAAATGGATAGAATGTTAACTTTAAGAGTGGGACACATTCAGATTGAAATTTTTACACCCCGACCCCCAACCTGATACCCAAGCAAAAAAAAAAAAAACGTTATCCTAGATAATCTTCCCCATTCTTAAAGTTAGTCAGCTGCATCGATTATTTGAACAATTAGGTTAAGCTATGCATCAGATCAAGTGCATTTACTGTGTAAGACAGCGTATCTGAACACATCACCATTGGATATATATATAGTTTTTTTTATTTTATAAATCATCTTAATACCCATATTACCTTTACGCATTCTAGGACTTTAAGTTACTTTTTGGTAAATGCAACCACACGATTCAAAAATTCTAAAATGCACACAAAATCACTTATAGGCAGCAGCTTTTTTCACTGTCATAGGAAGCACATGTGTGTCAGTCACCATCAGTGTTGTTTAGCCAAAACGTCCTCAGTCAAACAGTCTGGTTGTCTTGTTTCAGTGTGGAAGGGAGGGTCCTTCGCCCGATGTGTGAACGTAACAAAACAATCTTCTCCTGTAACATATCCGTGTCTCTCGCCGCTGCAGGTGATAGAGTTCGACGACGGCTCTGGATCCGTGCTAAGAATTCAGCCGTTACGCACACCAAGAGACGAAGCCATATACGAATGCGTCGCCTCCAACAGTGTTGGAGAGATGAGCGCTACCACCAGACTCACTGTTTTACGTGGTAGGTGCACACACAATCACACACACACACACACACATACATACACACACACAATCACACACACACACACACACACACACACACACACACACACACACACACACACACACACACACACACACACACTGCTAGCGTGCCCTTTCCAACTCAGGTAAGCTTGCATTTACTTACTATTGTCTGTCCAGTCCTGTTCTCTTTGCATTGTTTCTCACTGTCGCTTTGCCTAATCAAACCCAATTAGAGACTCTACACTAACATTGCCTATTCTAACTTGATACGATTTAGTCCATTAGCCACTTAGCCATTGTACGTTTCTGTTCCTTAGCCATTTGCATACCCTTTTTTCCTTGACACAATAATTAAGATGCCAGTTAAATTATGCAAATAGCCATCCATTTCCTAGCCTGCGGTTTTATACTGGTAAAAAAAACTTAGCAGTGATTTTCCAAATCAGTTATTTTTCATCGCTGCACTTCAGCTTTGATGTTCCCTTTGGTCATGCAGAAATTATATAGTAAGTCCATGTGATTAACAGACATAATATTCTTCATAGTAATATTGAAGTGGCCAGTTATCTCAATGCCTATATAGTTCAGTGGTCCCTGGCTGTGTAAAAAGCCAGCACTCCTTGACACAAACATGAGTAACGAAAGCAGGCGGGGAAAGGTCAGCCACTTTGTTTACCTTCCAGCCAAGCTTTGAAAAAAATGAAGTCAAGATGACAAATATCAAATTGGTTGACGGTTCATCTTTTTATAATAAGCGCTGAGCAATATTTTTTTTTTATTATCTTGATGACGCGCACAATTCCGTTCAAAGGCAAATATGTGGTGGCCTGCAGCTCAAAAGGGAACTGCGTAATATCTCTCTAAAACATGACTTGTTTGGCTATGAATGGAGAAAAAAAAGCCTTGGGCTGCGTGAATGAGGTGCGCTCCATTATGTGCCACAATTACACAACATAGACAAAATGAGTTCCTATTGAGAGGGTTTGCTTCCATCCTATAGAAAAGAAAGCTGGCTCTGTGAGTCTCTGAAGCCCCTCACACACACACACACACACACACACACACACACACACACACACACACGCCCCTGCGCGTCTTATCTCACCAATGAGCCAACAAAAGGCCCAGTGCGCTGTCTCCAGAGCCCGATTGAAAGAAAAAGGTGGCACATTCACATGCAGCTCTCTCCTGTTTACTCTAGAGTGAGGGAATGTGTGTGTTTGCGTGTGTGTGTGTGTGTGTCTGTGTGTGTATGCGTCTTTTCACACTCAATATTGTGTATATGTACTGTTGGCTTCTACTCTATCTGTGTTTTTTCCCTTTGCACACACACACACACACACACACACACACACACACACACACACACACACACACACACACCAATATAGCCTCGAGATGTGTCTAGAAGCCGCTCTCCCCGGCTCCTTGGCCTAGCATTAGCATGTTTATTACTATTTCCATTTTGCTCTCCTTCCCCATCACTGTATTGAAGGTGAGTAGAGGCCTATCACTGAACAAAAAATAAATAAAGAAAAAAGTATTTATTTTTCTACTCTCGGCTCTGGCTGCAAATAAAAAAGGTGTGCTCCCTGTCCTCACAGTGCCTTTTTCGTGGACACACATAAACCCAGAATATTGCCACTGAGGATGACTTAGGGAATAATCCACCAGATTTTATATATACATATATATCCATTTTACAACCCTCTGTCAACCGGTTGCTATGACACAACAGGGGATGGAACCTGTGCCTAGTTTGGAGCATTTGGATTTGCTGGACATCTGAGGCTTGCCAGGGAAACGTATTGTTATGCACACTGGAAGCGCTGCCTTTAAAAAAAAAACTCAAATTATGAATCAGAGAAACTGAATAATAATCATTATGAGCGGTGATAGCAGTCCAAAACTTGGCAGACAAAAGGAAAGGGAAGTAAGATGGAAATCAAATTTGAATGGAAACGGACGCCACAGTGCCACAAACAAGGATATCAGAAGATTACAATAATAAGATTAACTCTAGCTCTACCCTATATCATTTGATTCTTTTTCCTCATCGGTTATAACTTCAATGTACAATAGAGGCCAACCCGGTTCCTCCCTTATTCAAAGACTAAATGTAAGGCACGAGCTGACACTGCATTGTGAGGGCACTGACTCTACAAGCAACCTGACTTAACACAAAGTAAAACAAGGCTACGTCAAGGATGCATTATTTATGACACTAAAAAGCTTCCTCCTTTTCTAAAATGACTCCTTATAATACAATAAATACAACCAAGCTTATTCCACATGACAGGAAATGCAGTTTTTAAAAAATGCGACGGCACATTTTTTTAAGTCCACTTCCTTTGTCAACATTACCAACAAAGTTATTTCTAGGCAAGTAAATACTAAACAAGTGTACAAGTGTGTGAAGCAGGATTGTAGAGATATATAAAACAAGCAAAACAAAGATAAGGGATACTACACCAGGCCTAATACATATCAAGTGACTGTTGGTTTAGTACATTTGGGCTCCAATGGTGTGTGGAAACGACTAGCAAAGCATCTGTTGTGGGAGCCTCGCCATAGGGGGTACATGATGCCTTAACGCCATGAATCGAAAAGCACATTGATGTAATTGCCATTCTATGAGAGAGGGGATTCGAGGTGACAAATCCCAATCCATATACTGGGGGCATATTAGTAAGTCCCCCAAGGCCCTTGAAACTTGACGGGGGAAGAGCTATTTAGTAATGCACTTCCAGGGCTTAGATGAGCGATTTGCATGATAGGCGGAAAAAACCCTGAAACGTAATGATGTTCCCAGTCAAATATGGCCAGGCCTACGACGTGAGGTGCAAATATTCTTGGTGGACTTTTTCTCTTTTTTTTTTCTCTTCGCCACTTCTGTTCTGATTAACTACTGTATGAGATGACCCGGCTCATATGCGACTGGTGTCTTTGAATTAAGGCCGTCTCGATTTGCTTCGTAATTGAGAATGACAGGGAGGGGAATGAGGAACCGAGGAAACGGCATATTCTGGGTGTCATGGATGGTGTGGGATTTTTCAGTCGTGCACTGGTATTGGATCTCATTTGTGAATAGGCTTCTACAATATGTGTATCAACGTGTAGTTATAAGAGATAGTCTGACGATAAATTAGAACAATATACTTGGTAAGATTATGAAGTATCGCAGTGTACACAATGTTAGTACAGTTGGATTTATTTTGGTATGGTTTTGATCAAAAGTAACAAAGGAATACTGCTGCTGGTTTATAGCATTCGCTCTGGGAGAGAATGTTGTGTGTGGATTTGAGTGCTGCAGTTCATGATTCAGGCATGATTAAGGATTTATATTGCATCCTCATACTCCCATTATGCAGCCGTTCCCCGTGCCCCCCCCCCCCCCACACACACACACACACACACACACAAGTATGAAACTTATGCAGCTGTGCCCAACTTGACAGTGGAAGCGGAAAATGGGAAGCCGTTCTACTGTGACGGAAAAAAAACAGAATGCATCATTTCCATTTGTTTGGAATGGTGCAATGGCGCAGTCGACGGCCGTGTCGCCGAGATGGATCTTCCCCCCCTGCACGATGAAAGGAGTGCTACATGATCAGTGATTATTCATAGACAATGTATGCACTCGGCTCCTTGTCGTTGTCGCGAGTAAAAATGGTCGCTACTGAAGACGCAAAAAGCTCTTATATTCCAAATCTAGTTCACTTACATCAATAAGTATACTATGTTGACCTGCCTGAATTCAAGAACGAATAGAAATTATGAGGGGTGAATGATAGGAATATTTTAAAAAGTACCTTAACGCTCATTCATAAACCTTTGTTATTCATCTGTGAGCTCTTGGTCTGTTTTCTTAACTCTAAGGCCTTTTTTTCTAACGAGGGAAATAGTGAGATATGAACAAAAGATGGCGTGCACTGTCAAATCGCTGATAAAACGCTAGTGTCAGCTGTCTCAGACTGTCGGAGCAAGGGATGCACCGGGGATTGAGCTAGTGAGGTGACCATTGTAAAAATGACTGTGCTAGGGTTACAGGATAGCAAATACCCTATGATGGCAGGACATGACCCACCACATAGAACTCTAACTTTGTTAGAAATATACATTTTTAGTCCAAATATATTGCCATAGAAACACATGGACTCACTGCAATATCGTTCAACTGTTTTGTTGAATATAAAACAAAGATGTTCTAAACTTCTTGGAACAGCATGAGTCTCAACACTCTAAACATGTTTTGTATGCGCCCTATGTGCTATTTAGTAGGTTTTCTATGTGAATAATAGGTCATTCATTTGTTATTTGCAGCTCATTTGTCTCCGAAACTGACATGATTTCAAAAAAATCCACACACCATTCTTTATTTTATTTATTTTTTGCATGGTTAATCGTCGGACCCAATCGGTATCTGGATAGTACGCAGAATGATTTAAGACAAAACCCACTGCCAACAAGATGGATGTTAGACTTTATGGTGTGCATAAGCGTGTTAGCCAACATCTGCTGGAGCCACAAAGGCACTTGGACTGCACTGTGAACATGATAGATAACTCTGCACATGTATAGTGGTTCTGTATTGCTTTTAACAAAAAGTAAACACAGCCCTCCTGAATTAACACGTATTGGTTCAGACCCCTCTCACTGGCCTTAGATGCCGCTACTTTCAAGGTCCAAAATGTACATTAGTGTTTATTTTAGCTAAACCTTGTCTGTTTGGGTTTGTATATTTCTCCTATACAACCATCTTTAACCACCATTATCTCAACAAAAAAATGTCAATACTCCGAACCAAAAATCTCAACTTCTAAAGCACTTACATCAATTTAACGTTCCATAATATTTCTGAGCACTATTCAGATGGTTATTACAGAGGGATGTGTTCATACATACATTTCATATTCTTAAAAACATGCCAAACATGCATTTTTTAAGACATGTACGCCTGTACACATGACATACAAATTGTAACTCTGGCTAAACAAGCATAGGCAGCCATAGCAGTGGTGTTGATGCTAACATTCATCCTTCAACAATAAATATCCATACCAATCTTTAGATTACACATTTGTATCTTACTTTAGCTTCACTATCCCATCGCCTTGATTGGAGGAGGACACAAGGTCATAAAAAGCGAGGAGTGTGTGTGAGTGTGAGCCAGGTAGTTCGAGGGGTGCTAATGTTAGCAGCTTTGATCCTAGCCGCACTCACAAGTCATTTCTTTACTAGATTAATTGGGCACCGCGGGGTCGTCCTTAATGCGTCTAATGATCTTGAGAAACTTTCCTTCGAGCCGCGTAAGGCTGCTCACTGATTACAAACCAAACAACTTTGGACTAAGAGAAAGTGATGTGGTTAGAATGGATTTTTTTGTGGTGGGATTGTAATTGGTTGTCTATACATTATTACGTTGAGTACAGCACAGATGAGTGCAGTGACTAATGAGATATTTGAGGGGAATAGGGGGTGACAAAACATTGCATATTCTCATCGCGAGTTTCATCAGCTTTGAAAACCCCTGCTGTCACGCCCATTGCATTGTCTTACCACATTCACTTTTAGGGGAGAATGTCTGTCTGAAAATCCTCATATAACCCGTTTTTGCATTAGGGCAAAGAGGTCCTTCTCTGCAGAATGTTAGCAAGCATGAATAATCTTCACGCAGCAAGCTTTTAGTGCTATCAATAATTGAAATAGCTGGTTCTAGGTTTTTTTTTCCCTTTCTCAGGAGAAGGTGAACTTGTATGAAGTGGGTTTACTCAGACATATTTTCATAGGCACCCATCTTGTCTGAGTGTGGTGATACCATGTTCAAATGTGTGAGTACCCTGGGTGTGACATAAAGATATAGCTGGCGCCGTCATGCTCAAAATGTGGAAAAGTGATTAAAGCTCAGAGGATTTTGCGAAGGCATTTTGATAGCTGATGGAATGCCTTCTTGCTAGTGAAGTTATAAACAGCTCTGCATACACACAGGAGCAGTCCCATTCAGTCTTAAGGCGAGACACTGCAGGTGAATAGGGTCAATGTTTTAACTTATAAATATCATTGTGGTTACTAACATTAACAATGTTAAAAAATATATTATTTCAATCTGTTTCAGAACAAACAAATAAATATGCCAGTTTGTCATTATTTAACTAAATATGTTTTAAAAATCGAAAAATTACATCTTGGATGAAGCCAAAGTTAAAATTGTTTAATAATTTTTACAAACTATTAGTGTCTAAAGATTTTTCAAAACAGATTTTGGATACAGCCTTTTTTCAAGTGCTTTTACGATGAGATTTTTTTGTTCAAAAATGTTTTTAGATAATGGCCCTTGAAAATGGTTGCATAGTAGACGCCCAACACACAAGGTTTAGTCTTATACACACTTAAATGTACATTCAACATGTTTCTTATTACGCACAGACTTCTTATAAATACACAAACAATAAACCACCTGGTAATCTGAGCCATGCTATTGAGAACAACCATTTGATCACAGTGACCCACCTGCTTCTGAATGTAAAGTACATGAAGGTTAATGAAGCGACTCAGTGTCTCGCAGGTTTGCCTTCTGTCTTTTGTCCCTGGCCAGTACAAAGTCTCACCTGGTCTCTTGCTGCTTTCCTGAGCTCCAGCTGGCCAATCGGCTACTAGCCATAGCCTTTAGCATCTTCCCCTTGAAAATATAGATTAAAGGACCAACC
The DNA here is from genome assembly GCF_949987685.1 of Ammodytes marinus. NCBI lineage: Eukaryota > Metazoa > Chordata > Actinopteri > Uranoscopiformes > Ammodytidae > Ammodytes > Ammodytes marinus. The sequence continues at coordinate 3,190,187 of NC_137227.1, forward strand.
TCAATAATTACATTGTATTTGAATTTGATGATAATATGTTGACACGCAAACATATTATAAAAACTTTGAAACACCAAGCATTAAACAGTCATCCCCACGTGGGCGGTAAATGGATTATGTACAATGAATAAGCCTAACATATAAAAAACACAGAACAGATGTTTGGAAGTATGCTTCAAAGTGAGCATGCGGCGATGAGAATGGAGGTGTCTCTCTAAAGGGAGAAGGTAATGTGTGGTTGTATATATAAATATACATATATATATATATATATATATATATATATATATATATATATATATATATATATATATATATATATACATATATTCCTTGCCACCTCTTCTTTATTTGTGAAGGCCTAATGCACTTAAGAGGATCAAATGAGGGTTGATGGACTAAGAAAGAAAAAAGCAGCTTCCGAAGATGCCTTTCATGGAGTTATGGGAGAATAAGTGACATCCATTTTAAGCTCTGTGTTTGGAAAATAGCTCCAAGCATTGTCAATTTGTTTTCTCCCTTCTCCTTTGAATATTGCTAATAATAATAATGCTGATGGCGGATAAGAGGACTTTTTTTTCCTTCTTTCTTTCCCCAACTCTAAACAAATGGCTTCTCTGTTTTCTGAAGTAAATGGAATCATTGCTCAAGGTAACAACCAGCAAATGGAATATGCAAAGTGAAATCCCCGGAGAGGGCGGGGAGAGGGACAGACGGCAAAGAAGGCGGGATACAGACAAAGACACATAGAGGGAGAGTCTTTAGCATGGAGCATCTTTTAAAAGTGGATGAGCCGCGACTGGATCCAGGCAGTTTTAAGCCTGCGCGTTACACAAATGCAAAAAAAGGCAAGTACCACATTTACATGATCAGCAATAGTCCGATTTTAACCCGGTTAAGATCATATTCCGAATAAGACATTCATATGTAAACCTCCTTAAAGGTCACATATTATGCTAAATGCACTTTTTAAATGTGTTCTAACATATCCATGGGTCCACAGTGTGCCTAGAGACTGCCAAAATATTTTAAAAAATAACACTCTCCTTTTCTCACAATCCCCCTTTCTGAAACCACCACCCCTCCCCCACCCAATATACTCCAGTCAGAATTTTCCCCTTTTCTGACCTCACAAACTGGAAAGCCAGAAGCTTCCACTGTGCAGCCCACACCCCTATTTCTTATTGGTCCACGGCCCTGACAGACAGAGGGCGAGGCGTATCTGGCTTCGCTTCCGGACAGGGGGCGGGGGCAGCGCAAAGATTGTATATTTACGAGGGGAGCTGCAGCTCTTTTTAAAAAATAGGCCATTGTGAGATTAGCTGAACTTCAGCATAGTACAATAAATTATCTGAAAGTTTTTTTCAGCAAACGATTAAAGAAAAACGTATTAGTGACCACTAAGACCATATAATATGGAGTATAATAGAACCGAAAAGTGTATAATATGGGAGCTTTAAGAGAAGAGGTGTCATTGTGGGCTTAGAAAAACAATGCGAGATAACGATAATGGCATGAAGACTGTTAATGGGATGTGACAAAAGTTATTGACGTAAAATAACTCGCTAACATCTCACATCATCTGCTCCTGCTTGTAAACGTGGCTGGTTTATGCTGTTTGACAAGTAAGTAAACAGGAATATTCCCGTAGCCACTGCGCATGCAAACACCTTATTTGGAGTATTGTCTTCGCCATAATATGGACGTTAATCAGAAAATGCTGTGCAGGTAACCATGGCCGACGGCAGCATGAGAGAAAGACAGTGATTGTAGAGGATGCCTTCAAACGTCTCTTTCTACCTATCCACCTTCCCCCTCAGGTGATCTCTACTCAGAACAGTACACCTGGCTGAAGCTGGCGTGTCTATACCGTTAAGCAAGTAGAGTGCGGGGCATCTGAGCGTAAATGGAGCTGTGTGCCTGCCTTGCTGCCTGCCCAGTCAGGCCTGTTAGAGAAAGGCCCCCTTTTCCGCCCTTCCTGCTCCATCTCCCCTTTTCATCTCCCTCTCTTTACCCATCCATTTCAGTGCTACCCCTAAGGGGGCATCCGACACTCACTCTCTCCGCTTTCATACTCTTCCTTCCAGTCCATTCTGCTTATGTTGTAAATGGGTGGAATATCACAGCTAATCCGTCATGTTTATGAATGACACAGGACCTAGGGAGAGCCGCGGCGCCTTTGCTAGAAGTGGCGTACATCTCCGTTGCGTGCCCCTCTGCTTGGCTGATCCAATCTGGCCCAGCAGCGATGGCCATAAAGAATGTCTATAGGGGGGATGGTGGGGGCTTGGAGGAACATTAGGCAGGGTCCTTTTAAAGCATAACTCCAACCATTTCTAACCTGGATTCCTTTTTTCCCCAACACTTTCTATGAAATTCAAACCAAATCCAATTTACGGAGCTCCCTACACATACAGTAAGCTTCCAAAACCTATGATGCAAAATGCACTTTTTCGTGGGTTTTTTTCAACTTTGTTATCGGTCCCGAGTGTGTCTCCCTTTCTCTTGTCCTCCACCTTTCTGAAAACCTTTGTGCATAAAACCCCAGTTAGATGTATCTCCCCTCATGGCGTCATAAATGACAAAATGCTCTCAAATGATGTACCATCACAACAGTATGTCGAGTTGCAGAACTAGTTCTCCAATGTCATTCAGTGTGGCTCGAATTGTTCATCTGTGAAGGTTTTCCTGGGGTGGGGAAAAAAAGCCTGATGATTAATAGACGGAATCTACAAGGCTTTCCTCATAATCTCAGGCATTAGGCGACGGCTTTTTAATGACAAATAGGCAGCGTTCAATTAATTATACAATCTCAAAGGGGATTTATGGATGAAACAATCAGTGCAGGGCAAAGAGGGAGAGGATGCTATTTTTCAACGTGACAGGGTGCCGTGAACCTCTGGGTTAAGAGAGGCTTTCTATGCCTTCACCTTCCTCCTCCAATATTTGGTTTCACAGTAGTTTTGGAGAACACGCTTGGGTAGTATTTCAAATCCATTACTATTGTCCTCCTTTAGGCAGCGTGCAGTAAAATACAATTTTAGTGGATACTAGATGGTCCCTCGTTGTCTGCCCTGGGGTTGTTAGCAAATTTGCTCAAAGAGACTGTATTTGTTCAGCAAATTACCGAACTACCTTTTTAGAGGTACAAAGCTAGTGAGACTTAATGCCACTTTGTGTTGGAGTGGGCCTGTTCCTCTTCAAACTCTATTACGGAAAATTGGAATTAGCTTTTTGAGCCAACTGTCGCACATCCGCAGTTATATTCATTAGGATGCTCTATACCTGTGGAAATCAACTAATGAACGTCAACCAAGGCATACTTTCATCAGCCCAGCTCTTGCTTGCTGCTGGCTGATGTATGTAGCACCTAATTATTCGCTGTAAAAAATGCAGCAAAGAAAATGTGTGACTAACTTTTCAGTTTTCTGAGCGGCCTAGCGTTCGTAGTTGGCATTTTAATTTAAAGGGTAAACTACTATAAATGGAGATGGGTTTTCTTTTTGGACATTTTACCTCAAATCAGCCGCCCCTCATATCTATGGAAATTGCTGAAAATGACTGACTTTTCTCATGGGGTATTGACAGATAGGCTACTATATTCACATGCAAACACAAACAGTTAGATGGACTCTCCAAGTTAACCAGCCCATCAGCATGAAGATTGAATCATGAGCTTTCATAGCAAACGTGAACACTCTCCAGCTGCTCTGCTATATACAAAAAGGATTTGTTCTGATCTGCAAGTCCTGCACAGACGCATTTAGTAAACCTGAACTGGGAAGCAGCCATGCCTTTGCCACTTAACATTTCCTCATATCAGTTCATCTAAGGCTCTGGCATATAAAGAACTGTGGCCTGCGGCATATAATTGGGACTTGATTTCCCATTTGAGCTCACATTTGAGGAGTCTGCGATTGAGTCTGTGCAATCATAAAAACCATATCAGTTCCGATACATATCATGGTTTAAAACAATTTGAAGGTTGACTCAGAGTTCACTAGCTTGTGAACCCTTAGGAAAACTACCCGGGAATTGGCCCCAACCCCCCAATGGGTGCTTTATTAGAAAGAAGTGCTGAGCAATTTGTTGTTCCATTATTGGATTAGTTAAGCAGTAATCTACCTTCTGCATGTGCCAGGAGGCTTATTCTCAAATTCGGACTCAAAAGAAGCTCTAATCGTATTCAGACTGGACAATATGTGTGCCAAACAACACTGGGACATATCAATGAGGTAAATACAGACTTTGGATTATCTTAAGACATTTAGGGGAAGTTAAGACTTCTCAATATGTCATTTCTTATTTATTTATTTTCGCTCAAAGATGCACTTGCACTTTCATACTCATCATGCTTTTTTTTGGAATTGTTGCCTTCTGAATCAAGAGCTATACCTTCCACCACTCGTGAATTATACTCTCAACACTTAATGCGAATGGTCGTCAATTCAACTTAACTATTCCAGGTGTTATACCCAAGGCAATGCTGAGACATCCATTTGCTGATGGAATGTGTGCAATTGTTTGTATCAGGTATGTGTACTATTAGAGCTATAGGTATTTACATCAATGTATTGAAAAATAGCAAATACAAGATACAAGCTATAGACACAGTATTAAAATGCCCTGGACAATGGTCCGGTTTCAACACTGCTAAAGGATATGGGGTAGAATGACGGATGGAGTGTTTAGTAAAGCACCTCTGTCCGAGTCCTGGTTTGAGATAGTTTAACCATGCTGCAGGTAGCTGATAACGCAAAGGGTGGTCTCAGATGTAGGAGCCAGTCAATCATTAGCTGCTAGCTTGTACAAGAACACCTTTTTTCTGTTTGTTTACCACTGCGCAAAGTGTACCTTGTAAGTAGAGCAAGGAATTTGAACAACGGTGTGGGCGAAAGTGGTGAAACATTAGCGAGAGAGAGCGAGAGAGGGAAAGAAGACAAATAGAACAGATGCCGTCATAGAGTTGGCACAAAATGGAATTGCTGCCTGCCTTTGTTAATCGAGAGCTCTTACGTTTGGTTGAGTAATTTCTGTTTGTGCGAAAAACAAAAGCATAATTAACGGTCCCCTCTCCCATGCCAAAAGGGAAAAAGAAAAATTGAATACTTTATTTGAACGGAGCCAAACAGAACGTTTTGTTGAAGAGGATTCAGGTCGTCTCTAAGCGGATGTATTAACGATGCATCGCGACTATTTATCTTTCCATAAGACCTGTAAACAAGTTATGATGGACAGTGTTTCAGTTTGAATATTGTTCCCAATCAACAACCGGAATATGAAGAAAAACAATGTCTGCTGTGTGTGTCAAGAGTTTCTTCTAGTGTGCATGATGCCAATGCACTACTGCCATATTTCACCCTTTACCTTCACATTTTGTGAGTGGAATTACAGCCCTTATGCATAACTTTTCACTAGTTTAAGAAACACAAAGCCACCAATTCAATCTAGGTCAGCTTTTGCATTAGGAATCCATGAAACGAGCCAATTCTAAATGACGTCCTTAATTGTGAGCCGAGAGAGTGCTGTATGATTAACATGATTAGCAGCATAACTCTGCCAAATTCTCCTATCTTCTTTTTTGACTTCTTTTGGATTTTTTTGAGCGTGAAAAAAGCTTTTAATCAGTGTCCCTCAATTTCAAATGATATGCTACGGTGTGGTGAGAATTTAACATGGCTTTGGCTCGGGCTGTGCTGAGAAAAAAAATAAAAAATAAGCACTGCTGTCACATTCCATGGGTAATGTTTTGTGTCTCATCTTTATGTGCTGGCGGAAATCTTATCTGGAGAAAAGACATCAGATTGATTCCTAAACTGGGCAAAAATAATCTTGAGAGTAGAGGGAAAAGCAGTGTAAAATGTATAAGTGTCATACTTGGAAGACATTTGCCACACAGTCCCATAATCCTGCATCTTTGCAAGAGAAAGGATTCCCAAACAACAATACGTCTTGACACACACACTCTCGCTCTCAAAAGCAAGTGACCTGTGACAGCCTTCTTTGAGGAGATTGTATCCACTTAAATACGTCCAACAAATCTATCTTATTAAAGCCTGCAGGGGATTTTCCCAGAAGAATAACCCTAACCACGGGGTGAAAAGTCTTGTTCCGCTTGGGAAGAAAAAGGGGTCGAAGCGAATCCAATCCTTGTGCAGCAACCACGCAAGCTCAAGCCAAAAATGTGACCGGAAAGGTTTATGTTTTTTATGGCTTCACTTGGAAAGTCTGCTTGCAACAAAGGCTTTATTTTTCTTCTCAAATTCCTTTTGTACTTGCAGAGTGATTTTTTTTCAGCCAAGTGTGATGTGATTCAGTAACATTACACAGTATCCACATCTCACTTAATCAGATCCAAACATGTCTGAACATAATTCGAAAGAGTAGTAGAGTCGTACAGCTACAGTAAAAGCTTAAGGCCAATCACTGCAACTTTATACATCATGACATTTTGAGAATTGATTACTTACACTAAAACAATATGTTTTTTTGTATTACAATTGTTTCAGAAATGCTTCAATAAATATGCAGACATTAAACAAAATATGAAACCTTCAGCTAAGAACAATTATGGAAAGTTATGTTCATGTAAGTGCAAAGAAAAGAAATTTGGAGTATTTCGAAAAATACTAATATTGAGATATAACATTTAACGGCCAGTGGGTGTACAGGATACATAAATAGACACAAACAGGCAAGAATTAGTCATATAGACACCTAAACGAACGTGCTGGTGCCTCTGATATGAAAGAGGGCATGTTATGGTAGCAACTCAGACAAACCATCTCTAAATTGACCATTGCTCGAAAAAGAAATGTGTTGCCTGCAGTGTTTTACCTTAAAGGAATACCTCAACCATACGGAACCGGCTTTATGTCATCATAAAATCACTATGATAATATAATGAATGAGCTTTGTCTTCCCTCTCCCTCGGCCCTGCTTTCCTGTTAATCCTAACCCTACATTTTACAATGTATGATGTCACACATGGGAAAATGTAGGGATATACAGTGAGACCATAAAACACTATTTTTGCCTTTTATCATGCTAGGATGAACCAATTTCTAAAAATGTTTGCATATTTATACTACGTAGTATCTCAGAGTTCAATACACCTTCATATTTCCACCGGTGAACTATGTCTTTAACACAGCCCTCTATGTAAATGTCAACCGTTGTACAGATACAAGCTCAAGTACATTGCAATAAAAGGAGGCTATCAATATCTGGCAACACCAACAGTGTAATCACTTTGTTCTCTGTGTGTAGTCTGCCAAATTAAAAGGCTGTCACTGCGGGTTTACAGTAGTAGGTAGACGACACATGCTTTTAATTTGATTTTCCAGAGCCAGAGTGTCTCACAGTTGTCAACAGTTGAGGAGAAATTTACCACAAACAGACATCCTGGCCTTTAGTTTTACTGTATAGTTCTGCTATCTTTCTAATGAATTCCACTAGATGTAACTGAATTAGTCCTTTAATACCTTGTGAACATCACCTTGGACTGGGCACACACACACAGACACACACACACACTTACCTTAGTGTATCACTAAATGAGCACATTTGTAAACAGTAACAGATCATGTTTGAACGGTACTTTGTATATGTTGATACTCAATTAGGCTTATTTAATTAGACTTAACAAGGAGGATATTACTTGAGTTTGTCACTCATGCCATTACAGCACAGCAGGTGAGGAGTTTACGTTGAAAAGTGTGTGCGTGCGCGTGTGCGTGAGTGTGCATATATTGGTGGCAACTGCAGTATGACGACAAATTGTGCAGGATTTATGCTGCACTCAAGCATCGTTTTAGAATCTGAAATGGCCACCGTTGTCATACAAGGCAAATGTGATTTCACTCGCTCGTATTTTTTTTATGAGTGATCAATAGATATAATCTGCTAATGGCTTGAGTTTATGTCTATTGGCCTTATGTCTTCGGCAGGAAATCTGCTCACCGAGGTACTTTTTGAGCCAATGTCCTTTTTATACTCCTCCCACACTTGGCAACGCACACTCATATAGGCCTGATAGCCTGGCAGTGGCTAATGTGTGCAAATTGTCATTGGGAGTCTTTTCATATCAAGCACCACTGCTCAGCACTTCTCTCTAGAAGGTGACTTCAGCATTTCTCTGCCTTCCATCTCATTTAGTGTGTAGATCCATTGTTGAATATACAGTATGATACTGTAAAGCAGGGACTGCCCTTGTCTTAGACTGTCCTTGAGATTGCAGTTGTCAGCGAGGTAGATTAAGGAAATGGGTTAAAACCATTTTTCCCCCTTACAATTTCACTATACAGCTTTGACTTTCATATATTGTAAAGGGTAGCGTGGTGCCGTACAAGTTATACAGCAAATAGTACACTAAATCCAGCACACAAATTCATAAACAAGCACACTGAAGGAAAGTAACTTTTCTAAACGGGTGAAGTAGCTCTTAGTAGAAGTGCAAACATAACACGTGGGAAGAACGGTTAGCCGCATCGGTCCATACATTGATAAATTATTTCATTCTTTGCTCTCAACATGTAGTCAATAACGCACCTTCTGCAAAAACGTACAAAAAACATGCCCCGTCTCAGATTAAATAGTGATTAATCTGATTTAATTTTGGTCTCTCTTGGTCTCGTAAGGAAAATGCTGCCTTGGCTCTGTTGACACAAGTTGTTAATCACAGCACAAGCTAGCAAATGTGTTCAATTTCCCTCCGTTTATTTATTATCACAATGGCAACATTCTCTTTGTGAAGTAAATGAGGGTTTAGCCGAGAGTTGCAAAGAGCCCCTAAAAATCAAAGTACTTTTTTTTCTTTCCTTTTTTTCCTATTTTGGTCACAAGTTCAAGAAATGTAAGATACGTTTTCAGATACCTCTTGGTTGATGTCATGACTCGCTGGTCATTCTAGATGAGCACCACAGGCACAATGCAGCTGTAAAATACATTTCTGGGCGAAGCAAGAACGCATTCAAAAGGCATGGAACCTTTTGCAACAGATCATTAATTTTAAATGCAGTGCCTGGAGTCATATCAGCTGCATGCACTGGGGTTAAGGGATAGCATCATAGTATGCATGCTTACTATGGGAGAGGCATATATGCATTGGGTTGGTCAAAGCGCCCTTAGCACATTTCATCCAGTTTAATTTTTATAGATTTTTCTCAATTGTAGTGAGTCATATTGCGGTTAATCAGAAGTGCAAATCAAACACAAATATAACAGCGGTCCGAAAATTGTACAGGATCCTGACGCAGAAAAGCTATCATGTTGACCAAGGCGACCCTATTCTTTTCTTGTCAGAATTGAACATGCACTGACAATACATTGTGCAGCATGAAACCATTTCTGACTTCTTAAGGGACAGCTAAATTATGACCTTTTGCACAGTTTGTTTTAGAATACATAGCAATTTCACAGGAGTTGCCTTTTAGTTCGCATAGATTGTCACATCCAATTACTATATTCAACACGCACCCATGCTCCGAGGCTTGCTTCTGGCTATTGTGTTTGATCAGGTACACTTTTGACTTGCTGTAGAAAGGGACTAATTGTCTGTTCGACCTTGAACGGGCTGGAGAGAGCTCGGACAGGAGCTACCTTGTACAATTAATTCCGGTCCCCCTCCTTCCCTGTCTTTATCCATTTGAATGAGGTCCCCTTTGAAAGTGCAGTTTCTCACATTAAGCCATTCTTTCATTCATTGATGCTTGTTATTGCTGTGCTTTTAGAGCAGATAAATTGACATAACCCTAACCCTTTTTTTCTGTAACTTTTGTAACATATTCATGCATGCAGTATTTTCCTTCTGGAGAATGCACATTATAGAGTACACATATTGCATTTGTGTGGACTTTGGAATTCACTGTTCACTGTTTGTGCTGATGTCATGGTAAATCAGAGAGCTAATAGAGCTATTGAAGCCTATGACATTAACATCCGAAACGTATGGGATACATCACCATCCGTGACCATGCGACCACATTAAACAACTGTGAAGCAGATGTGAACAGTGGCAAAACAACACAATAGCAATAAAAGGGACATATTGGGAATTTGTCAAAGTTTTTTTTTCTAAATTGGTTCCATTCTCCAGCTTTATTTTCTTACTTTAACCCTTCAGTTTGTATTAAGAGTTGGGTCACCGAGTGAGTGACGTGTATTGATAAAGCGGTTGTTGTTTTAATGAGCAGCACATCATTTTTTTATGTAAACAAGCGGTGGTGCCAGACACCGAGAAACTTTTAACAAGGCTTAAGCAAGAGCATCTCTCATTCCCTTAATGGATAGTGAAAGGGGTAAACATAATGCATACTGTATAGTGCACATCATGTCAAGCACTTACAGTGATGAACCGAATAGGGACGCAGGGTCCATAATTAACAGTGTGCAACTGCCAAGAAATATGACCAGTGTTGAAAATTGAAAGGATGCATTTATAAAGGATGAGGATTACTAAACCAGTTTGTGAAGACTAAAGATCATGTTGCTGTAAAACTTTTTTACATTTAAATAAACCCCTTCCTACTAACTGTCTAAACACATGTGAGTTCAGACAGGGATACACAGAGTTCCGTCGGAAAGTTTTTGCAGTTCAGTCAGAAGTCACTCATTTGCAATACAGTCCTTTTTCTGAGAAGATTTATCCATCGAGGTTGGTTTCTTGTGCCAGATACCCAAAAGCATTGTTGGAATGCGGCCATGGCTGTCGTTTGGCTTGTGTGCATGCGGGGCTATACGGCATCTCAAAGCTGTTTCCAGACTGATGTCTCCTCATGAAATTTAATGAAGAAAAGTCTTTCCAAAAAAAGGTGGCGTTTTTTTTACAAGAGCAAATGGAAGACGCTAATTACCCGTATCATAGCAGGGAGAAGAAAAACTTAAAAAGGTGCACATGAACCTCATTAGCATCCAGTATTGAGTAGAGGAAGAATTTCTTTTTTGGAAATGGGGATAGATCATGGTTTATGGAATATTCCACTCCTGGCCCTTCTCAAAAGATCACTTGCCAAAACATACTTCCTGTTCAAAGCGGGTGAGCTTCAGACAGAGCTGCACTGGTGCTTTGACTGTCTGTGTTTTGCTAAGAGTGAGCGAGGAGCAGAGTGAGTTATCTTCTCTCACATCTCAAACGGCAGCAAAGATGTGGCCCGCCCCTGGTTCAGTGGGTAAATTGAGACGCAGGGAGGAACAAGACAGCTTTAATACAAACCCAGCATAGCCACCTGTCATCATCAAAGAACTTCAAAAGCTCCACCTCAACATAATACACATGTAGCCGGTGTAACTGTGGATTTTTTTTCCGTCTCCTTTTTAAAGATAATAGAAAAAAAAATTGGGGGAAATATGAATATTTCCTTTTTCAAACCAAGAGTTGAATAGGAAGATCGATACCACTCGCATGCCTGTACGCTGGTTTTACAGCCAGGAGACAGAAAAAAAGATAATAGATTAAGACTAGAAAAAGTGGTCCAAAGGTCACATAATCCACCTACTAGCACATCTCAAGCTCACTGATTAAAACACGTAGAATCTTCTGTGTTTGTCCATGTAACAATTCTAACAGTCACTGCCTCCAATCAAGAAGAACTCCCCTCCCATAACCCCTCATAAACCACAAATTTTTTGTTTTTTCTTTTTTTTTCAGAATAAAAAGTTATGTCTTTGTCCAAGGACGAATGTCAACATTATCCAGTTTCTAATGCTTTCCTTAAGTTACAGTTTAGCTAATTAGCTAACATTATCCAGAGCTTACGTTTGCCTTACCTACAGTTAGTTGATAGGTAGCTAGCGTCCTTTTCATTCCAAATGTTGGCATTTATTGGGCCTACCAATGTATTGAGACATGCTTCCTCAAAAACACATCTCCAAACACATGATATGTTTTGAATATGCAGAAGGTTTTGAACAATACAGTTTTCTGGTGTACCACCCCCATACCCTTTTCACTAGCTTGATGCAGACCACCGACTCTCTTAATCTCACCTCTACTGCCATGTCTCCCTTGTCTTCTCCAGAGGACCAGCTGCCCCCTGGTTTCCCCACCATAGACATGGGCCCACAGTTGAAAGTGGTGGAGCGAACTCGCACCGCCACCATGCTGTGTGCCGCCAGTGGCAACCCCGACCCTGACATCACCTGGTTCAAAGACTTCCTACCCGTCAACACCACCAGCAACAACGGACGCATTAAACAGCTCAGATCGGGTAGGTTACCTCTGCCCGAAAGCTTAATTACAAAAAAAAAACAGGGAGTCTCTTCTTTCTTTCTCGTTACCCTTCTATCTCAACTGCTCCCGCTGCTGTCTCCCTCCGTTTCTTTCATACCTCTTCTTCCTCCCATGATTTAACTTCTCATTTGGCTTTTCCATTTTTGTAGGTAATGGCATTGTTTCTACTACTACTACTACTACTACTACTACTTGCTGTCCTCTACTGTGTGTACGCCCCGGTGTGTGTCGTCTGTATGTGTGTGTGTGTGTCTGTGTGTGTCTCCCTTTGTCTTCCAGTGTTGTCTTGGGCTGTTGGGATTGTTTCCCATTTCTGTGTTGTGCTGGCTTTCTGCCCTATAACCCCCCCCCCTCCCATTGCCCACTGCTGTGACTTTTTACAATTAATTCTTAATTTGTTTGCCGTTTTGTGTTGTTTTACTTTCCCACTGCATTGGTGCAGTGTTTTTTTATTTTTTCGGATCCATTCTCTTCATGTCTTTATTTAACAATTAATATTCAACATTCGGCTTCATTCAGAATCTGCTAAGGAGTGCACACCGCTTTAAAGTAGCAAAAACTTGCAGAAAAAAGCAAACTAATGAATCACCATTTGTTGAAATGTAATACTTTTCCAAAAAAGAGGGATCCTTAAACCACCTACAAATATTTTTTTTTTCTTGTATAAGAACTTTCTTTAGGTGAAAGGAAAAACATCCAAATTATGGACACTTATCAGCCACAGTAGTGTGTAAAAACTTCATAGGGCTTTTCCTTTACCGCCCTGATTGGTTGAATTAACAGCCCACTGCTTTAATGTGTATAGATCCCAGCTTTCTTTTGATTTGCCTGTAACATACACCTAATAAACCCATCCGCCTGAATCCCAACTTTGATTTGAATAACTCAATTCGGAAATATTCTTCTTAGGGATGCACCGAATGTTAAGCAACCAAAATGATTTCTCCGAAAATACTTTTTTTTAAAGCGCTTTCGGTTTTCGTCTGGATAAGTGAAAAGCAGAATAATTTTTACCAAACAATTTGATAAAGAGATCAAAGAGCAACTTGTGTAGAGAGGGTCGATCGCGCTATAGAAATACAACTAACATCACGTCAGTGTGGAAGCATTTAAAATAATCCTAGGATTACACAAAAAAAAAAGTTTGCATACACTGTCCTGCTGCAATATCTAGTGGGGATCATCTGTAGAGACTGCAAAGACAAATACAATGTGTCACTTTAAATAAATAAAGCGCAAACGACATTCAGAGTACGATAAATACCCTGCTGTCAACACAGGTTATAGTCCGGCAGACTCAGAACCCCTGTACTGCATCGCGACTGTAGTTGATCCACAAAGGTGGTGTATGCCAGATGAGCCCGCACACACTCGCTGTCTGATGAGATCCTCCAAGAAAACAACCCAAATGCCAGGCAGTTTATTGGTATAGGTAACGTCTGCTGGAATGATTTATGTATTTTTAAATGGTAGTTTTGTAATTGATTTTTCTTTAAGCAAGAGAAAAAAGTAAAAAAGCACATTAAGACTATTGTATGCAATTTTGAAGGAATGAATTTGCTATTCAGCCTTCTGACAAGTGTTTCATTGTTTTTCGGTTTCTGACAAGAATTTCGGTGCATCCCTATTTCTTCTATTTACTAAAACTGTGACATCAATCATAGCTTGAAGCTTTATGTGCCAGCTAACGGCAACACATTAGCCCAACTACTTGTAAATCTTAAGTCTTGTATGTTTGACCATCTGTCTTCACAGATTTCACAGCTGTCCTTCGTTAACACGTCTTGTTAACCCCCTATTTCCTTGCTGACTTGTTTTTTTCAAAAGAACTGTGTAGAATTAACCCCTCTTTGTAATGTGCGACTTTAGGTTTCAAGCATTTACGAAACCTTTGTTAACTAAACCTACCAAAAGAATATAATCATATTCTTATGCTGTCTTTCTTCTTCTCTATATTTTTAAATCTACAGAATCCTTTGGTAAGTGCTTAGCTCTAAAGCACACATCACCCCCCACTAATTTTCATGTTTCCAACAACTATTAAAATGCATGGCATGCATTTTACTAACAGATAGTTTAGCGTCAGGGATAGCGCTAGGCACATACACTCTGTCCTCACCCCCCCACGCTGTTCAAGTGTCCACTACCACAGCCAGCTATAGTGGCCCCCTTATCTGGAGTTAGTATCACCAAACCTTAGCTTACTATTGTCATATACTGACATGGGTAATTACTAGGGCGGTCAATGTTAATGCGTTAATCGCGATTAATTCAAGTCGGAGCATTTTGTGGAGGTTTTTGGCGTTAATTTGTGTTGCCTTTGACACATCCTTACAAGACGCTGCAACACTTCCTGCTTTCGTCTGCCGCTGCCATGGAGACGGACGACAACACTACGCTTCTGAACAGTTTGTTTTACTTACAGCAAATATTTGAGAAAAATGCTTTGTGGCGAGACGGCCATAATTAAATATGCACCTTGTGTGAAACGGAATTAAAATATCACCAAAGTACTTTGAGTTTGAACTACCACATACGACCTGAGCATTCAAGTGCAGTGCACTTTGCATATTTCTCAATGTGTAACTATTACCTATTACTATTTACAGAATACGCTCTTTGAAGTTGTCTCCTACCTCAAGAACTCATTGTTGTTGTTGCATTTGTTTGGTTTTTTATGTTTGAAGCTAGCTTTATTTTTGAAGTAGACAGTGTGTTACCTCAGGCTCAATGCACTCCTTTGGATTTGAACTACATCTAAAAGTCAAGTTCAAAAATACAATTTTTTTCATTCATTTGATTCCCAATCCAGAAACACTGGTAAGAAGTGCTTTACATTGTTAATACAGACTTAAATACTGTTGTGAAATGCAAGATGATATTATTTTAACCATGCGATTACAAATAAAAATTGATTAATCGCGATTAACTTTTAAAAATGTGCAATTAATCGCAATTTGAGATACAAAAAATTATTATTCATTTGACAGCCCTAGTAAATACCTTTACTCACATGTTTGTAAGTCACTCACTGACCCACCACTTAATAGACTATATGTAACTACCAGCATAGTAGGTATGGACATTTCAGGATGTTGAGGAGGTGACCAGCTCTGCATAGCTCAAGATAGGGGATCCCAAGTTGTAGTCTAGTAGCTCTTAATCTCATACACAAAGTCCTCCCAAGTCTTTCCCTTCACTAGATGGTCCTCAGAGGTCACTGCCACTTCCAACATGGCACCTCCCCGTGTACAAGTTCTTCACGCTGACCAATGAATTTCCTATGATGAAGTCATGTCTTTCTTTGCCAATAGAGTACAGAAAAGTTCTTATTCTCTCTCTCTCTCTCGCTCTCTCTCTCTCTTTCTCTGTATCTTCCCTGTCCTCTTTCCTCTAGTACCTTTATTTACGTACCCTGTTAAATCTAATTTGATTCTTCTTCCAAAGCCCTCAGCCTCTATCTACTCGTACTAATGCTTCTTCTTTCTAATCTTATTTGCATTCATATTATCCACCCAGGTGGTACACCAATAAGAGGTAAGAGTGCTGAACTGACGTTCACAGAATGAAAATAAATACAAATTCATTCTTGCTGTCAACCCATCCATTCACTCGAATCACCTCCATTTCTGTCCTGTTTACCAAGACCAAAATCCCATTACACGTTCATACGGACCTTCCTTCTTATTTGTCCTGTTCTGTTGGCTCAATTTGAATTCCATCTTTTCTGTCTATGCTTTATTTACTCCTTTTTTTTTCTTTTTTTCAAGAGCCTGTTTAGCTCAGTTGTGATATGCTTGCCCTGGCTCAAATAAGCATATCCAATGACAAACAATTCTTTTTAAAACTCTTTTTTTTTTCTCCGTTCATTTTCTTTTTTCTTTTTGGCCATAGCGAATCATGTGTCCCTCTTTTTCGTCCAACTAAAACAACCAAGCATTTTTCCCCCCCTTAGCTGTTCTTGTTCAGCACTTAAAAAAAAGATATATGCACAGATGCCGTGGAATCACGCAGGCATGCTGAAGACAACATTGCCTCTCCTCTGCTTTTTTCTCCCAAAGAATTCTTTCTATCTTTGCAAACTATTTTTTGTTCCATCTCTTCTATTTGCTTTCCTCTCCTGTACCTCTACAAAAAAGCCCAAACAACCACTTTTTTGATAAAGTTTATACGGTGCTTTTTTTCTCTTTCACCTATTTTTCTTACTTTATCTTGGGTTTGGAGACTATTTTACTTTTTGACTTTTTTTCTTCAGGGTTTGGGGAAGGCAAACAGTAGAGTCTGGCGAGGACCCGCATTGGCTCATTTTTGCCGCGTGACAAGGAGCTGGAGAGAGTTGTTGATGCATAAAAAGCCATTTTTCCCCCTTTGGTCATGTGACACCACACTGCTGATCCCATTGGTGGATTTTTATGGGTGTCTTTTGTAGCTTTTTCACAAGCTAAAGCAGTGGTTGGTTGCCTTCTTTGTCGGCCTCGAAAACCGATATTTTGAATTTTGTCTTCTAATACAATTGCATTTTATTTTTCAGCTAAGGGTTGTCAGAAGGTTGTAAGTTGTGCCGACATACACTTCTTGCCAAGATTTGCATGTCAAAAACCTTTGCTACAGAGGGTCAAATATGTTGGTTTTGCCTCACATAATACTTCAATTAAGATTTTTTTAACATATATAAGCAGCATTTTTCAATTTTTTGTATGGGCTGCAATTTTTTTCTTAAGTTACTTCAACTAAATGAAGTTCCAAATTATTCTCATAGGTGAATATTACACTTCGATCGTGATTGAATATGCTCAAATTCATACCGAAATTTCTTTCTTTCAATTGTCCTCCCTTGTTATGCTGCTTTCTTATACTGTAAACCTCTTTTTGTTTGATCCATGTTTCCCTAAAGCAGTATCACTCATCCCCATATTGACCGGTCCAGTGACATGTTGTATATTGAAGGGCTTGCCCCTATATTATTCAAAAATCATGACTTATTTTGACATTCAAGGAGTCTTTTTAGACCCTCTAGCCGTATAAGGCTTTTTTTTCTCTAAGGAAGGCATCTCAAAGGTAAATCTATAATAGACAGAAGCTATATTAGTTGTTGTTGTTGTTTTTCACATTTATTTTCATTTAGATTTGGTTGACAATGTGTTATTTTTCTGTTCCCTTGTACTTTTAAGCCTGTTACTGTAAGAGGAACATTACACTGTATTTGAATTGGAGTGTATTGCATGATTAGCATTAGCAGCTATCCCTCTGCTATAGTAGGCTATCACAGTCTCCATTTTACCTCAACCAGTGCAGTGATAACGATCGGGGAATACCTATAAGATATACAGTACAGTATAAAGTGACATATAAAAATAATGCAATATTTAATTCATGCCGTTTTATTGGATAAGGTTTTAATTAGTCCTCAAACTGCCCAGCTACTGGACAAAGCAAAACTAGAAACAAATAAAGGGTGCTGATTTTAGCCTTTCCTTTGAGGTTTCCTGTGATCTTGATTTTAGAACAACACAACGTTAACCAAACCATACTCCCGCTACCCCCCGTTTTTGCTATTCCCCAACCAGGAGCCCTCCAGATAGAGCAAAGCGAAGAGTCGGACCAGGGCAAGTACGAATGTGTGGCCACCAACAACGATGGAACCCGCTACTCTGCCCCGGCCAATCTATATGTCAGAGGTATGGACACGTGTGGTTAACAACGCCGCTATCAAATGTTATATTAACATTTTTCTTTAGAAATGTAACAAGGAATCCTTTAAATCAGCCAATAAAAAGTCAGCAGGGGGCCAAGTCCTGTTAGGCCATTGTAAGTACTGTATGCTTTGGTTATTGTTCTATCTGCATTTGACTTACCTGCACTGATTTGAACCTAAAGTAACTGTTCTACTGTATGTCTCTGGTCCTTCTTGTCAATAATCCTGACTCTTAACACTAATGTCTAAGACTGCCTGCTGTATAGATCTACTAATTGCCTTTCAAACCTGATTGCCGGTGGTGGCAAAGGGTGGACAACCCTCCTCCCTCAGTCCAAACTCTTTCCTCATAGCAGACAACAGATCCTTTAAGGCCTTTTGTTTGTCTCTTCTCCCAACTGATCGACATTAGGAGGACACCTTTGATCTCAATAGTTTTGATACTGACAATACAGTTTAACAAGTTCAGAGTTGAGGTGAGACACTTGCAGGTTGTTAACTAATACATAGCATCATGCAACGTTGCCAGGTGGTTACTTACATTAAACAGAAATATTTATGATATTAAAATTCTTAATTTTTTTTTTAATAAATCTTAAAAGTTGGCAATATCTAACTAATTATCTGTACATTTGCAACTCTTTAAAAATCAAACATCTAAATGTCTGAGGTAAGATCTTAGGTTCATTCTGGCAACATATTAGTGTCCAAAGTGTTTACGGAACATCATTTTTATGTATCATAAATCAGAGACTTAAGAACTTATGAACAAATCCTTTAGTCAAACCCTTCATAATAGTAATAAGAATGATTATGGAAAGATAAGTTGATGTAAGTGATTTAGGAGCTGAGATGTATGGTTCAGAGTATTGGAAACAACTAATGTTGAGATAATGGCCGTTTAAGATGGTTGTATAGGAGAAATATCTAGACGTAAAACAAACAGACAAGGTTTAGTCCATCATTTCCTAAATGTACATTTTGGACATTTGATGCATACTAGACACGTTTTGGAAACAAAATATATAAAAATCTCAAAAGTGTCCATTCCTTGACTGTTTTTGCCTGCATTGTCTCACCTTGAAAAATAGTATAAACTAATCTTAATAGAGAGGGATTTTCTTTATCATACTACATATGTAAAATAAGTGTAAGCTTGTCATATTGTAATTAGAAGATCCAAAAATAGATTAGTAGTGAATTAGCAGCAGTGGCCTGCTTTAAGTCATTTAATTTTTCACTGAGGCTCAAACTATTTGGTGCACTGTTGCAAATGTTACTGCTTTTCATTTTACTTGCACACAGCAGTCAAGGCTTTATTTGCCATAAAGTACAAACACCAACTGTTACTCTTCCAATATTGTCTTAATTATAGTCTCTATAAATAGAAGATAATTTAAAATGTGTGAACACTAAACAGGTCAGACCTATCCTTTGTAATGTGGGTGTCAGGGAGATACAAGGGGGCTCCCTGCACCTTAGAGACAGACGGTCCTTTCGAATTGTTTGAGTGGCATTTGGAACACCTTAAACATGGCCTTTTTACTCTTGTGTGTTTTCCCCTGTTTTTCTCCTTTCCTTATTCTATTGTGTTTCCGCATCAAATTCCCTACAATCCTCAGAGCTGCGAGAAGGTTGGTGTTGGTTTTTTAAACTTTTTTGAACACGACACAAAACAGAAGTCTGATTGCCAGTGTCTTTCGCTCAATTTTTTTTGTCTTCTTTTTTATGTGTTGTACTTCTATCATGTATATATCTTTGCCACACATTCAATGTTCATGTTACCCATGGCTGGTTCTATGTCAGAATGCTTCACTGTCCAACAGGTGGTAGCATGTTTGCATCTGTGAGGTGGGGGGTTGGGTGGAGCTGGGTAGGGACATTTATTTGAATATGTATGAGGGTCTATTTGCATGGTCACCTCTTAATGCTTGAGCCTTTTCCCCCAGTCATTTTGCCTTCACCCTTACCTTATCAGTGTTACTGCTCGGTAATAACACAGCAGATCAATATGATAACAAAAGGAAGACATTGATAAAATGCTAAATCATTCCATTTAGAAGCCAATACAACACTAGCAGGAACAATGTCCTTGATTCCCATGGGTTTCTTCTGGAACTATATACCTGCTGTTCTACATAGATACAGTGCTTTTCAATAGGGCCGTTTGAGCATCACTACACTCACATGTTTTCCCAGTTGAAGTTTTTTCTCAGAGATAAGAAAATATGCTAAAGCAAAAAATCCATCCTTTGTTGTAATTGGCACTAAAGTGGAGCGCCCGAGCTGCAAAAAAAAAACAATCCAGACCCTTGGAGATTATACACATTTCCCTGTGACGAGGCAGGGTTTTCCGCGCGGCAAGTCATGAAAGAATGATGTATTTAGAGCATTATCCACCAGACTTGACAAATGTAATGATATTCAAATGAGCGGGATAATATTATGTCTGTGGGGAGCGTGATCCAATTGGATATTAATTAAATATTAAGTGAGAGAAACGTTGTATTTAATAATGCAAAGCAGTTCCCCTTGCTTTTCCCTTCCCTGGAGAGCTGTGCAGTCTGCTCAACAGAACGGGGCGGTGTGTGAATTACTAGCCGGCAGCAGCGAGGGAAGTGCGTGCCTATATACTGCAGTCAACTAGAGCACATAACCTGAAAACTGCCCATGTCACAGGAACTTTTATACAGGCGGTTTACAAAATAAGGTCAATTATCGGGCAATAAATGCAAATATTTATTAGGTTAAAGGAACGTTTCAGTATTTCTGAAACACTTCTAATTTTTCCTCTGATGATCCTAACGTACATATAACAGCAAATAAGACCATCACTGCAAAAAACGCTTTTTTGATATAGTTTTCATTAATGCCTTTGTCATGGGTACGCTTACCCAGGAACAACAGCTGGGGTAGTAGAAACACTTCCGATTTTGTCCAAAGGGGGTGCAAGAATTAACAAAAACTGAAAGTTCCTCGGAGCACCTCTAATGTGGGGTTTTGCTAAATAATTTAAAGAGTAATGTTACCCAAGCTAACAGCAATTTATTTTTAAACACCAACAGCAGTTACTCTTATAATATCAATCCTCCCATGACTGTCAAAAGGTGCCAGTGGAAATCAATTATGCACATCATCCATACTCAAATATTTTTCTACACAAATCCTCACCAATAAAACTTGAGGATAATTAAAATTCAGTCTTCAATTCTCCTTTTTAACTTGTCCTGTCCCTTTATTTTACCCTCTGTCCTAAGATGGCGTTACCTTCTTCCCTTAGTGTTCCCTTAGGGGCCTTTAGCTCGTGCTAGCCACATTCACAGCAATGTTCTACCGTCAGTCTTCCACTTCTGTGTGTGACACCGTGGCTTTCTTCTGACACTGTCACTACTTATCCCCCCCCCCTCCCCAAAGCCTAAACATGGCTGCTTCACACAGTGGCGTCTTGTTCTCGTATGCATGACTCTTGCTTCAGAAGGCATTCAAGCCGTCCATGTGCTGTATTATCGATCTCAAACATTTACGTTCATTCAAAAGTGTTATTTCACCTATGACATCATTGCATTTTTTTTTTATGTATCTTTTTGCTATGTGTATTAGACTAGCGCTGTCAAATTGTATGCAATTTTTAAATCCAGATTAATGTCAACATTGCTGCAGTTCATCATGACTACTCAAAACATATGGGAAAACACTCCCAACTAGTGTTATGGATCAGAAGTCCTGGTTAAGCTAAGCTAAGATAAGACTCAAAGTCCCTATGTGTTCTTTGAATAAATCATGCAATGCATTTGTGAGTAGCTCAAAAGCTTGTAACAGTAATGTGGTCATTTTCAAAGCACTGCATATTCCTGATAGGACGTGCATGGTTCCCCCAAGAAATCTTGAAAAAATCTGAATTTTGGAACTTTGAATCCGAATAGCCTCTCTCAATTCCTTTATCTTAAACTGTATTTAGAGGCCAGCATGATTAGTGCTTTATTGATAAGGTTATCATCATAAAAATCCCCAGCAACAATAAAATGTATGCGTGACTTTTACAGCCATTGTTTCACTTGTTTGGCTGTGTTCCCAAGTCTAAATCCAACTCCCAAAAATGTCCACATCCAATCTTCAGTGCATTGTTGATAATCGAAGGTAGGGCTGCACAAAGCAAAGCAGGCTTTTCTTATCTTGCATCGCTTTCCATAAAAAGGGAGTGTAAAAAAGTGTAGCTCGGTCGTGTGAGTGTATTCTCTGTTGTTGCCAAAGTTGATGCAAAGTGTGTATGCATACCATTTGACAGCCCTAGTTTCTACTTTAAACTAAGCTTGAAAAGCACAGAAAAACCCATCATTCACCCTTTGATGTATTTGCGACTTCTCGTGGAGTATCACAGTATCTATGTTTGTGTGATGTGAGAATGTGACGAGGCACATTATCTCACATCAGCTGGAAGTTTGCAGCCACAACAAAAAAGTTGTTTCTTTTGTTGCATACAACTGTGGAGCGCTGTTGACTGTCCAGCACATTGTGCAGTTCTGTATAAGTGTACTGATGGTGTTACACTATGTTGTGCATGGCGCGCTCATGTTGGTGTTAACCCCATTTACCCATCGATACCTGTAAGTGTTCAAATGTATTTTATTTACCTTGTATCAAACATATTTCAATGTGATGCTACAACTAGGTCTTTAACAATCTGCTGATGTTCTTATTACATAATATATACATTTTAAACAGATTTCTATGGCAACATTTAAGGAGAATGCACTACATTTTCCTAAAAAGATACCATATTCCGCTAGGTTTTCACACAATTATTTTGTCTTCTTTCAGTACGCCGAGTGCCACCACGATTCTCCATACCACCCACAGACAATGAGATCATGCCAGGAGGCAGTGTTAATATCACGTGTGTGGCGGTGGGCTCTCCCATGCCGTATGTCAAGTGGATGCTGGGAGCAGAGGACCTCACGCCAGAGGACGACATGCCCATCGGACGCAACGTCTTGGAGCTCACGGACGTCCGCCAGTCGGCCAACTACACCTGCGTCGCTATGTCAACGCTCGGAGTGATAGAGGCCATGGCACAGATAACCGTCAAAGGTATAATGCCGCTGCTTTGGTATTCTTCTAATGTTTCTAATTAAAAGGCTGACATTTCCACGGTATGCTTCTACAATAGATAACATCAAGGTGGAAGCAAGTAAGTGATTCTGGAGAATGCTTCTTGTCAAAAATCAGTGAACATCTTCTCACAATCCGCTACGTGTTGGTACTGTGTGTACAAATCCAGTGTTAATACACAGCCTATGATCTGTAAAACGGGTATGTTGCTGCTAGCTATGGTGGCCCCCCGTGTGTTTACATAACAGTTTACAGAGCCTGGGCTGTGTATTTATTTATTTTTTGACAAAAAGTGATTTTGACAACAAGCGTTCAGAATCCAGAATCGCTGACTTGGCCTCGCATTGGAATTAATAATAGCTCACGTACTGCAATTCTCTCAAAATGTTCTGGATTTATATATGTAGATAAATCCAGAATTTAAAACATTTTCTGCAGCTATGTTAGAAGTAAACTAACCAAGCAGAGACTCCTGGCAGTGATTTTTTTTTTTAAACTGTTATTTACCTCTCACTGCCACCATTCCTTAAAGCTGTAGACAAGCCTGGGCATATAAAGTGAAGTGCTTATCTCTCAGCAGGAGAGCTACAAAGCGACAAGGCTCACCGTTTCTGTTAGCAAGGATATAGGAAAGCCGGGCAGTGAGGGTGGGGGGTGGGGTGTGATGAAATGTAGCCAGTATTGTTTGGTGTCCTCCGTAGGCATGGTACTTATCTGAGTGTAATCATATCTCCACTGCAGTGTACCAGAAAAGATATCCCCAGATTGGTGTCGCTGTGTGTTCACGTGCACCCAGGGGACATGCATCCACGTAGACACACACTCTCTCTCGGCTTTTGTTTTTCCTAGACATAACAGAGATATTAGTCACAATGTAGCGGGCCTGGCAGCAAGCTCCCCCTGAAGCATACTTCACATGGCATATAAAGACAATGTATTGGCCCCGATGTCTTTTGCCATGTGCCACGGTGTTGGGGAATTAAAGCAATAAATTTAGCGGATGAATTATTTAAGTGATAAACAGCGGGGACATCTGAGATTAACGGCAACAACACTCAGCTCCTCAACAGGGAGGTATGCAAAACGTATTTCATTTTATACATTAGTTCATGCAGCTTTTTCCTAACTGGAATAGGGAAGTAATATTAAAACTATCCACCCACCTATAAAGCTATCGTGTGACTTCAGATACACTGTGTATCATGACTATCAAGTGTAATGCACTGGTAAATTAATGTAATCAATATAATCCACCCTTCTACAAAATTGAAATAAAATCACTTAGGGCCCATGTCATAACCTAAGGCTCGTTTCTACTGAGTGGCAGGGCGGTTCGGTTGGATTTGGTGTGGATCGGCTCGGCACACATTCATTTGCTTTTCCACTGTCAAAAGTTGAAAAGGGGGAACCAACATAAGCAAACCGTGCCACACCTATTCTTGTTACCCTTTCGTTGGGGTACCAAGACGTCCCAAAGTGTCAGCAAAAGGGTGACGCTAACCGCTGTAGTCTGTTGGTCAACAAAATCATAATTTCCGTGTCAAAGATAAACTGCTGTGTGTAATCACCTCGCCAGCAGTGAAGAGTCTTGTGTTTAGAGAGAAATGTTGTCTATTTGGTTTATGTGTTTCCTCTTTGTTGTATTAATCAGTGGGCAAGCACCCTGCCTAACATGCCGTGTCGAAACCGAAATGTACTGTTCAGTGGAAACGCGTCAAAAAAACACTTTGGTATAACATTGTAGCGTCTGCTTAATATTTAGAATGTGTTCTTATCGTTACAGCATTGCCCAAGGCTCCCGGGGTTCCCGTGGTGACGGAGCGCACGGCCACCAGCATAACATTGACATGGGACTCGGGCAATCCTGAACCGGTGTCCTACTACATCATCCAGCACAAGTCCAAATACTCAGAAGACTCTTACAAAGAGATTGATGGGGTGGCTACTACACGGTACAGTGTGGGAGGACTCAGCCCGTACTCTGACTATGAGTTCCGGGTGGTGGGGGTGAACAACATCGGGCGAGGGCCACCCAGCGACAGCATCGAGGCCAAGACCGCCGAGCAGGCCCCCAGCACGGCACCCAGGCAGGTCAGGGGCCACATGTTGAGCACCACCACGGCCGTCATACACTGGGACGAACCGGAGGAGGCCAACGGGCAGATCATGGGCTACAGAGTCTACTACACCATGGATTCCACACAGCACGTCAACCTGTGGGAGAAGCAGATAGTGCGCGGGTCTAACTTTGTCACCATTCAAGGCCTCATCCCCAACAGGACCTACAACATCAAGGTGCTGGCCTACACATCGGTAGGGGACGGACCTCTCTCCGCAGACCTCCAAATCATCGCCAAAACAGGAGGTGAGTAGGGATTTTTTTTTTTTGTAAAATAATTGATAACTATTAGTCATAGTGGGACAATTTTAAATTAAAGACAAAAGTTATAAACTAGTGTCAATAGTGGGTTCCTGTGTGTGATATGGGAGATTGCTTGTTGTCAAAATCACTTTTTAGGTCAAAATCACGCTAAGCACGCTACTTTGTTTACAGTTTACGGAGCCTAGGCTGCGTATTAACACGGTATATCTTTATCAGTGTATACACAGTATGGACAGGTTGCGGGTTATGGGGGAAAATATTCACTGATTTTGACAAAAACTAATTTTGACAACAAGCATTCTCCAGAATCGCTGACGCCACATTTAACCAGGGCTGTAAACACAAGAACATCTTCAGACTGCTAAAAATAAACAGTTTTTTTTAAGTGGCAGAATCAGTTTCTTATGAGAAAAGTTAACTATGAAGACATTGTAAATGAATGGATCGCTCCATTCTCTATTTGCAGTTCCCTCCCAGCCAACTGACTTCAAAGGAGAAGCCAAATCGGAGACCAGTATGTTGCTGTCATGGATCGCCCCAGCACAGACCGGACAGGAAAACCAGATCACAGGATATGAACTCATGTACAGGAAGAGGGACGACAAAGAGGAGGTAGCTATTCCCTGACTTAAGCCATTTTGACAGTCCATTGAAAGTCTGTTTATTACAAACTATATAAATGTAGTGGTTGGTAACGTTTCATCAATCTAATAAAATATATTCAATTTGTGCACTGCCCCATCATATCTATATTACATCACTTGCTTTTAACGCAACTATGTCATACATGTTTACAGAAGGCCCTGTACATAGTCCTGTAATGATATTTTAATTTCACTCAACCTTTATTTATACTCGAGAGATCAATTGACGGGTGACCCTCATTTGCAATGATGTTGAGTCAAAATGATGGTATAGACCTAAAATTACAGTACAGTAAAAAATAAACTGGCAGTATTTATGGTAATAAGGTATGAAAGGCCTCATAGTCAAAAATCCTGCTAAGTTACAATACAATAAAACACTAAAGAAAACATATGAAGCCATATTAATACATCATTTATGTTTGTAGAATTGGGAGTAGTTCAAACACTCCTAGAATATCTATAATAGCATGGGGTTGAAAACACTTTTGTTTTTCACCATTGGAGACTTTGGTCAGACAGTATTGCAAACAAAGCCATAGAAAAATGGTGTTTACAATGTCCTTTTTAATCACTACAAAATGTACTAAATGGCAAGATATGATAGTATGAAATTGTATTTTCATATCAGAAAGGGTAGCTTGGTTATACTTATTTTCTTTCATGGAACTTCCCCTATTTCATTTTCTTCACAGAAACGCATCAGCTTCGAACCGACAACCACATACCTGCTGAAGGACTTGAAGCCCTTCACTACTTATACTTTCCGGCTGGCTGCCCGTAGTAAACATGGAGTCGGAGCTTACACCAGTGAAATCTCTGCGGAGACTCCACAGACACGTAGGTCTTCTTCCTTAATCTAGGGTTTATACTCTTTGGGATGGGACACCATTTTCAAATGCATTTCACTGATTTGACGTGTGCTGCAAATTCCCCCAAAAAAGACAAAATTCTTGACTACAATCTCAGGAAGGTCCTAAGCACAGATAAAAAGCATATGATTTAAATGATATTGGGTCATGCATTTGAAAAGATGTTCACAATCTGAATAGTCAATTAGTGTTATGAAGTCTACCTGGCCATGCAGCATTCACTTTGAATAGGTTGTGTGGACAGCGTACACAGGCTTTTCTTGTGAAGTCAGGAGACAAGGTTACAAAAACTTCCCCTATCCCCTTTGTTGTTTAAAAACAGCCATAAATCAATGATAAAGCCTTCAATCATGTATATGGATTCCCAAAACTGTGATACCCAATTTTGATAAGGGAAAGAGCATCTTAGGAAGCCTTGTCGCTTGACATTGCACGTCAGCCAAAACAAATAAGACTAAAGATAATTTTTGAAATTGAGCTTTCTATGTAGCTACGCTGCCAAGAACCATTTCTCTGAAGGTTAAAGGGAGTTTCCCAATTTTCTCCATTGTTGTTTATACACTCAATTTAAAATATTACTAAAAACAAGAACCAAGAAAGTTGTGGAGTAACAATATCATAGAAAGCTCAAGACAAAATACAGTCTCTGTAGTTAGGGACATTCTCACCCAAAGGGCCTCACATTTATGTTACAGGTCAAAATTTAAAAAAAAATCAGATTCTGTTTATTTTCAACAGCAAACATATGCTAATACTATATATTCAACCTCCAACATAAATCTGAGGTCTCTATAAGACAAGGGCAGAGATCAGGTGGGTATACAAACGCAGACATTATAACTCTGCCCAGATGTATAGTTCTGAGGTGAATGAAGAAAGTCAATGAAACAGTGCATGCCAATGTGATCAGAATGTAATCAATCAGTCATGTCTCCTTGGGAAGTTCTCTGTTGTACAATCAGGCTTTTACCACAAACCAACAGGCTTCGGAAAGGTTGGTGACTAATACAACATTTTTCTATTTTGAAAATAGCAAAAAGCATCAACCTTTATGTTTTTGGATTGATGGTAACTGCTTGCCAAATTTGTATTACTATTATTAGCTATCACTACATTTACTTTGGATTGTGTTTGTATATGTAAAGTACTTAAAACACATTTGAGGTTTTCCAATACATTTTAAATGTTCTAAGAATGACTATATTTAGTAAATATGATTTTTTCGGTTGACTTTTATTTTAAATATTTTTTTCACTTTTTTTCATTTAAAAAGGTAGGTTACATATGTTAAAGCTTTCCTTTTCCCAATCAACATTTCCCATTCATCATCAGTGTGTGCATTTTTGTGTTGAATATTTAATTTTTTTATTTGTGATGTTTCATTGATTTGTAGTCTTTTGTTAAAGTCACTGTGATTTTCCTCATTTTGTGTCATTTCATTTTTTTCCTTTTCTTTTTTTTTCCTCTTTGTTTGGTCAATTCTACCATCATCACCTCATCATCAAAACCACAAAAAAATGAAACTGCCTTTAAAACAAAAACTCAATGAATGACCTGGACCAACAAAAAAAACACAATGCACTCGCACCAAATCCCCAACCCAACCTCGCCAACCAATCAGAACCCTCTGGCGCGCCTCAGGAAGTCAAGTGCTCTAGCCCAAGCTCCACCAACATCCTGGTAAGTTGGCGGCCGCCCCCGATGGAATTACAAAACGGGATCATAACGCAGTACACCATCCAATACACTGCCACCGAAGGGGAGGACACTACTACAGCTCGTCAGATATCCGATATTCCACCGGAAAACACAGAGTACCTTTTGGAGAACTTGGAAAAATGGACTGAGTACCACGTGACGGTCACTGCCCATACAGATGTGGGAGCAGGACCGGAAAGCCTGCCGCAACTCGTTCGCACAGAGGAGGATGGTATGTGTTCGCTAAAAAACTAAAGCTGCAAATCCACAGCCTCTTAACCCAATACTAACAACCCTCGCCTATCTACAATACCCTATTTTTCTTCTCTCTGCCTGCTTCTAATGCAACCAATTGATACTTTTAGCTCCATTTTTTTGGACAATGCACTTTTTCCCCCCATAACAAACTATAACACGGTTTGTGAAAGCACCTTTTTTTCTTCTTCTTCTTCTTCTTCTTCTTCATAAGCTGCTCAATTTCAACACATGGTATGGCATTTTCAGCTGCAGGCCTCCCAACTTCTAGTCCCCAACTGTCATTTTTTTTATAAATATACCCACAGCAAGTGTTTTTTGAATGGCATAATTTTTTTATACAACTCAATTTTTTTTCTGGACAGTGGGAATGACAAAAGAAAGATGGAAGATTTTTTCAAAGGCCATTTTTAAAAGAATATTTTTATCCCCCCCCCCCCCCCCTCATGTGATAGAATCATTTTTTATTCATTTTTTTTCTCCTCGCTCCATAGCCAAAATTCTTGTCGTGCTTCAAGCATTTTGAAACACTTGAAGCCCAACCCCCTCTCTTTGGCTCCACTTTTCTATTTTGGCAATTTTTTTATTCCATGTTTTAAAAAAGAAATCCACTCTACCCATTTTTAATGTTTCAAGATTAGGTCAGTTGTCAGACCTGTTTTTTTGCTGTTGGTTTTTTACCCCCCACCTTACCATTGTTGAAATATTGATGTCATGCAGTGCTTGTTGCAGTCCGCTGCACTTTTGTGATTTTTTCTCTTTTTCCTCACTGCAGCATTTTGGGCGCGCTACAGCTTTCGGGGCAATATTTTAAATAGAGAGGATTGAGGGTGGGTCTTCCATATAATTTTGACCTTTTGTCTTCTATCCCATGATGTCCCTCCAGTTCCTAGCGGGCCACCTCGTAAAGTCGAGGTGGAGGCTGTCAACTCCTCGTCAATTAAAGTGATCTGGCGCTCGCCGATGCCCACCAAGCAGCACGGTCAGATCCGAGGATACCAGGTGCACTATGTCAGGATGCTTAATGGGGAGCCCACAGGACAGCCAGCCATCAAGGACATACTGATTGATGATGCCCAGGTAAAAACACTAGCCGCCTTATCTCTCACACACACACACACAGAGTCGCTTTCTCTCTTTCTCTCACCACTACATGGCCTATTGTGAAGTCTTCAGACTTGCAGTGAAAGAAAGCTAATTATCATTGTGTCATATCAATGATGGGAGATTGACTTTTTTACTGTTTTCTAGTCACAAGTTAAAGGTGTAGTCAGCGATTCTGGAGAATGCTTGTTGTCAAAATCAGTGAATATATTCTCACGATCCGCTACATATCCGTCCTGTGTGTGTGTGTGTGTGTGTGTGTGTGTGTGTGTGTGTGTGTGTGTGTGTGTGTGTTTGTGTGTGTGTCTGAATAACATACCAGTTCACAGAGCCTAGGCTGTGTATTATCACCAGAACTGGTATGTTAACAAAGGGCATGTGAACAAAAGGGCCCACCGTAGCTAGCAACAGGCCCATTTACAGAGCCAAGGCTGTGTATTAACACAGGTTTTTTTTCCGGGCACTCACTGTACAGACAGGTAGCGGATCATGAGAAGATGTTCACTGATGTTTTAAGCTAGAATTGCTGACTCCACCTTTAAAATAACACTTGATGCAAATACTATATATTACTAGAATTACTTTCAACAACAAATTCATTTGGTGGTTACAGACAAACTGTGTGTGTGCATTTTTCTCACCAGTGATTAGTCTGTACCCGACCTTATGTGTTGTCTCTTTTCTCTCCATATTCTTGTATCATAATCAGTGGGAATTTGATGATTCAACAGAACATGTGAGTAATAGATAAACTTAAATAAATGGCAATCGTGTTTTTTCCCCCCTGCTGTCATCCTCTGCATGAATGGCATGTGTCTTTTTGTCAAGACTTTGGTTTAAGCTTGAGTGCTATTTTAGATATTCAATTTAAGAAAAACTGCAGATGGAATCACTGACTAACATTTTTGTTCAATGGAAATTTAGATTAAACAATTAACCGACCAAAGAGCAACCACTGATCTTCACTTGACCCTTTGGTTTGAAATATAATAGTGTTTAATGAGAACGCTTTACATACCAACACAGCGTGCTGCTTGCCAAGTTATTTATTTACTTTCCAACACAATCCTTTTTTCCCACTGAAGCATGCTTCAATTTTAAGTATATACTGAGAATATGTGTCTGTGGTGTCCTCTGTGATGATTATATGACATATCATTCCACTCGTATCTATGTGCTTGCTTATATCTGAAAAAAAAAATAGTCAGTGAGTGTCCTGCAACTAAAGTCATGCATCTTTTATAGGAAATGATCATCGCAGAGCTGCTGGCCGAGACCACATACTCGGTTACCGTGGCAGCCTATACCACAAAGGGCGACGGTGCACGCAGCAAGCCCAAACTGATCACCACCACTGGCGCAGGTAACATAACGTTTCTTATAAAGTTCTTATAAACCAGATTTTTTTTTAAATCCAAAACTGTATTTCTGCTCCAGGCACAATCGTTTTCAGACTGAGAATGTAAAGTGTGAATGCAGCTCATTACTGTCTCATTTAGTGCAATAACTCTTACCCAGACCTGACAATGGTGACATGCCTTTAAAAAATCTTGTTAAAGTCAGCAATTCTTGGGAGAAGGCTTGTGGTAAGAATGACTTTTTTGTCAAAATGAGTGAATATCTGTGTGTGTGTGTGTGTGCGCTGAAAAATAATCATGTGTCAATACACAGCCTAGGTTCTGTACGTAAACAACTGGTACGTAAATAAAAGGGGTCCACCGTAGCTAGAAACATGCCCGTTTACAGAGCCTAGGCTGTGGATTATCACTGTGACAGCTCACACACAATACAGACAGCGGATCATGCGGACATATGTCAAATTCACTGATTTTGACAAGAAGCAATCTCCAGAATCGCTGACGCAATTTAAAGTAATTTATCCACCTCTTTAGAAAGCGTTATATTACAGTAAATATGGTAGATCTGGTCATCTGATAATGAATGGCTACCTACTAAAAATTTGATGTCGTGGAAAGTTGTTTTTCAATAGTTTTAACAAGAAGTCCTTTGTGTACCGTCTTAGTTCCTGATAAACCTCGGCTAATGGTAAGCACAACCAACATGGGCACGGCTCTCCTCCAATGGCATCCCCCGGCAATAACCCACGGTCAACTGCAAGGCTATCGGCTCCGTTTTGGCCGCAAAGACGTGGACCCGCTGACCGTCATCGAGTTCCCCGAGCGAGAGAACCACTACACTACCAAAGAGATCCACAAGGGGGCCTCATACACGTTCCGTCTCTCGGCACGCAACAAGGTGGGATTCGGTGAAGAGACGGTCAAAGAGGTCACCACAAACGAGGACATCCCCAGTGGCTACCCTCAGAGCATTACGGCCGAG
The DNA here is from genome assembly GCF_949987685.1 of Ammodytes marinus. Classification (NCBI taxonomy): domain Eukaryota; kingdom Metazoa; phylum Chordata; class Actinopteri; order Uranoscopiformes; family Ammodytidae; genus Ammodytes; species Ammodytes marinus. Next base: position 3,222,516 of record NC_137227.1, read on the forward strand.
GGTGGTACGACCACTACCATTCAGGTCAGCTGGAAACCTGTGATACTGGCGGAGCAAAACGGCCAAATAGTGAAATACGCTCTGCAGTACAAGGACATCAACAGTCCACGCAGTCCCTCCGAACTCTTCATCACCGCCCCGGAATCGACAGTCATCCTGGATGGCCTTAAGGCAGATACCACTTATGATATTAAAATGTGTGCCTTCACCAGCAAGGGCTCTGGTTCCTATAGCCCAAGTGTCCAATTCAGAACACAGCCTTTGGATCAAGGTAGGACCAGTCCCTAAACCTTTTTTAAGCCATTTCCCTTTTAAAACATTTCCCTGCAGAAACCTCAATTGGCAGAAGTTGACACAGTACGGAATCAATCAGAGGACTTGATGTTAACATATTGTCATACATTTTTTATCTAAAAATTATTTAAGAAACTCACATGGAGTAAGTATGTATGTCTCGTTGTGTCTTGTCAGTCGAGCAAAAGTCAGTCATTAATTGTAAGAGTCGGTGTTGGTAAGAAGGTAAGAGAAAACAATGTTGTGCTCAGTGTGGTACTGATTTCCGCCCGGTTTCGATGGTGACATTGTCAGGTAAGCTCTGCTGGTGGACCATTCAGTGTGGATGGATCAAGTAGGATGTTTTGTGTCTAAATCACCCGCTCCCCCTGTCTTTTAGCAGTGTTTGCAAAAAATTTCCACGTGAGAGCTGCCATGAAGACGTCAGTGTTGCTGACTTGGGAGATCCCAGACACCTACAACCCCGCTCAGCCGTTCACTGTGAGCACCGCCTAGATAATACTGTTTAGTTTACATTATTTTCATATGCATTGAGATCATCTTAATATTGCTACGATACAACATAATATTCAGTTAGCATACAGTACTCAGCCAAGAATGAAAAAGATCCAGATGAACGATCAACTCATTCGCAATACAGATCCTCTACGATAACGGGCAGAGCGTGGAGGTGGATGGGAAGCTAACGCAGAAGCTAATCACGGGCCTTCAACCGGAGACACAGTACTCCTTCCTCCTGACCAATCGTGGCAACAGCGCCGGGGGTCTGCAGCATCGCGTGTCCACCATGACGGCCCCGGACATCCTCCGCACCAAACCCTACCTGATCGGCAAGGCCAACTCAGAGGGGATGGTGACTGTGGAGCTACCATCAGTGCAGACATCTGAGCCAGTAAGGTGAGCTGTCCAATGAACCAATCGAATCAAGTCGAGAAGCTCTCAACTAATATCAAGTGTGAACACGTTTTTTTGTTTTTAGCAGCATCATTGTACCATTGTCTCAACATGGTCCTAAAATTCAGGCATTATATATTTTGGTTTAGAAAAATGACTCAGAGACATTACACAAACAGGGCAGGTGAACCCCGCCCCCAAAGTTCCTGAACCTTTACAAAGTACTACCCCCGGAGCATGGACTTTTACGGGGGTTAAACCATTACCCAGGAACAAGATTTAGACCGTGGTGCCTTCAATCGAAATGCAGTTCCTCCAATGGTTCATAGTTCCTGGGGAAAGTTCCTGTAGTGGAAATGCGGCTTTGGTCAGGGGGTAATTCTTTCAAAATAAAAGGCATTACATAGTGAAGCAGCCTGACTCATTTGATCTCTCATAGCCTTCCAACAAAGCCCAGGGTTTATCAGAGGGCCAAGGAGCACGTCCGATCGTAGACAGACGCTTCAAACCCCGTCTTGGCTTTCCTGATCCTGCATCTCCCATGGCAGAGCTTAAGCTAATTAGGTTCCCATTAGCCTTCCATGCTGCCGTCCTGGCTACCGCTAGCGTGTGCAGTGCCCGACCAGGAAGCCCACAACACTCTGGCAGAGGCTGTTATCGCTCTTGCCACAGTGATGAAGGGATGAATCCCTCTAATTCTGTATTTTTTCTGCATTCAGAAAGGTCTCCTAATTAGCCCACCGGGGGCCCCAGTAAGGTGTAACCTTTATGCCTACGCTCAATGAACATGCTTAGACAAAATGTAAAAAACACAGAGTGAAATGGTCCTAATCGAGTGATGAAGAACTGTACAACTTTTCTAATGGCATGATTATGCAACTTTTTAAATCAGTTTCTGGTTAGCAGTCGACCCTCTCTAATGCAGGTAGACATGATGAGAGCATAGCAATGTATTTGTTCCTACTGTCAAACAGGGTTCCATCTATCTATGAACATTTGCCTTTCGAAAAGTGTCAGTTTTGTCTAAAAAAGTAACACATTGTCCTTTTTTTCATATTTTATTTTCCAGGGGATATTACATTGTGGTCGTACCTCTGAAGAAGCAGCGCACTGGCAAATTTTTCAAACCCTGGGACAACCCCGATGAGATGAACTTGGAGGAGGTACGTTTGAAGGATATAACGACTTGGAAAGACAGTAAAAATATGGCATTCATTTTCCCGTTATTCCACTCCACTTCTTAACAGGGCCTATAGGTAACTGAGTGAACATACAGCACATGTTCCTCTCTCAAAACTGGGAGAAAAAATATATAAGTTGAGAGGTTAAGGGGGCAGGAGGAACAGGAGATGGCTCTCTGATTGACGCAAATAGCTGCAGAGAGCCCTATTCATATGGAAATGAGTACATGAAGTAGCCATGAAGTGCACTGCAAAAGTGCAACCCCCATCCCCACATCTTCCTCTTTGTGTCTGTTATAATTACCTAAAGAGCTGCATCATGTCTCTTCTCATTTAAAGCTAGGCTAGGCCACTGCAAAACCACCAATACAACAATTTATATTTAGCCGGTTGAAATAGTTCAGTAGCTTCTGTTTAAAATAGTCACAATTAACTGATAAAAAAAGATCACATTTTTGTAGATGTCAGGTATTCCTTTTAGATGTGTTTTAAAACATTGAATGCTAATGGTTGTACACATTCCATGCATCTTGTACTGTATTCTATTTGCTAAATTATTTTACAAATTGAAGCTTCTGAAATCTTATTTGTGAATCAAATCCTCTGGCAAATTATAGCATTTTTTAAAATAGTGAGTTTTAAAATATGTATTTGTATTGTATGAACATCATTATAAAATAGATCCTGCATTTAGGAGGCTAAATGAAAAAAAACATGCAATGTCTCATCTGGCGTTGGCTTCATAGCTCATGCCCATAGGCCCATATCTGTAGCCTTGACCGATAGCCCCAAAAGTCGCCCCCTCTCTGTCAGAATTTATTTGTTTGTCAATACTGGCACTCACCTTTTCACAACTTTTCCCAAGGGCAGCCAGATTTAGCCCGTGTTGACAGGAGAGATGATTGAAGACATTATCGGGCCGCACCAACAGCCCACAGCCAAAACAAAGCACACACAAGAACGCACACATTCCAATGTGAATGACAGGCGGCACAAAGCACACACACGCACGCACACACACACACACACACACAGAGACACACGCACTCGTCCCTGTATACAAGTCAGAGATATGAAATCAGGCGCCCAAACAACTACTCAGGCTCGATTAGCATAATTATGATCACGCTTTGTGCTGGAATTTTAAAGTCAGATGGCACAGACTTGTTTGAAGGGCACACTTGCTCTCAGCATGTTAGTAGTGTTATTATTGCTGCTTCGGGGAGCTAAAATGGTATTATTTGCTGTAACATTAATCAACCAAGGAGATTATGAGTGTTGGATAATAAAATGATAAAGAGATTCTGTGGTTGGACATGTCATAATCCGCACAGGAACAAGCAGTAGCATTGGAAACACATTCAGAATGAATCTGTGTAGTGTATTCTTTGCCAAATAAAGTTTGAAGGTATTTGTTGGTAAATAATGTAATCTATCCTCACTTTCTTCCATTCATATTTATGAACACATTGATTTAAATATGAAAAAGACATAACTGTACAGTTTAGATTAAAATCCAACTAAATATCTACCAATATTTCATGCAAAAGTGTTTCTGATTGTATCAACACTGTGGATAATCTTCAACCGTTTCATATTGGAAATCCACATATAATCTTTTAATTTCAAAATCTTTTTGGAGTTAAAAAAATAAATAAAAAAGAATACAGATGAAATAAAGTAATTGATCTTTTTTGTAACGCGTCTGACAATCAGCAATCACAGAAAAATAAACCAAGATGGATTTGGTTTGGGTGGATTTGGTTTTGTGTGTGTATGTGTGTGTGTGTGTGCGTGTGCTTGTGTGTGTGTGTGTGTGTGCTGAAAACTGTCTGTATGCGTTATCAACTATCTGCTCCTCACTGTAGCTGCTGAAGGAGATAAACCGTACTAGTCGGGGCCTTCGGTTCCGGAGGCAGGCAGAATCCAAAGCCTACATCGCCGCCTACTTCAAAGACCTGCCCAAAGATTTCCCCCTCGGAGACGGCAAGACCTACGGGGACTTTGAAAACAAACAGCTCCAGAACGGCCAGGAGTACATCTTCTTTGTGCTTGCTGTTCTCGAGATGTCTGAAAACGTAAGTCTAACTAACACGTGCATTGTCTCAGTTTTTATTAATATGTGTTTTATATCATTACTTCAGTTTTGGGTACATACTTGAGGCTTGCTCCCCTCTGGGCTATCCCCCCTGCTAGTGATCTCATATGCTTTGTGCTAAAAACTGTTAAAGGTCACCTACTATGCAAAATATACCTTTTCATGGTTTTTCAACATTATGATGGGTCCCTAGTGTGTCTAGAAACCCCCTCAAGTATGAGGAGATTTAACAATGGCACTGTGAGAAATAGAAAAGGTTGTGTTGACACCACCCCATGAAAACAATTTTCTAGTAGAAACCCAAATTACAATTTTAAACCTGAACATGTGCATAATACGTGACCTTGAATAATCAACCCCACTGGATCTGGGCAGAGGGTCGTAGTGTGCTTTCAGTCAGTGTGTGTTACTCTGAGCCCTTGTGGAGCTTTGACTTCATAACTTAAAAGCTGCAGCTGGCCCGAGAACCTGACCCTTGCTGCCTCGGGGAGAGAAACCCCTTAAGACCTTAGCCGATCGCGAGCATACCTTGATAACAGGGCTCCTCTTTTAATTGGGTCCTGCGTGCGGTCCAACCCTTATCTCCAGCGCTGCAGCTAAAATGTGTACGTGTGCGTGTTTCTGTCAGGCCTGGATGGAGGAGCAGAAAAAGGTGCATGATTAGCTAGCTGTGGGGCGTGATGATGGATTTGATGGGCCTCAGGGTCTATAGTGCTGCCTGGCACTCTCTCCACTAACCCTGAGTTCAGGTAGAGTAAAAAGCGATAATGACTGACGGAGGGAAATCTCTAATTTGCCCACTGAAGCATATATTTTCATCCCATAAGACCTTTTTTTTCCATCTCCTCTCAGAATGTGAAATAGTTCAATCAAGGTTTCCCGTATAGGAGAGATATTGAAGATCGTTCTGATTTGGCCAAACTGCAGCTTAGCAGAAATTGCACGGCAAAAACTTGGAATTGGCTTTTAATGTGTATTGTTGGTCATGCTGTCTTTGTCAGTGTCTTGTTAGATATGCTCTGCAGTGGGTGTGAATTAATGGAAGTCTCGCAGTAGTGCTTTGAATAGCTTGACCTCCTCAAACAAGCACTTGTAATTTTGCATAATTTTGCATATCTGTCCGATAAAACCATATTTAACTGTCATTATCTCTTATTAGTTTTTTTCCAATACACTGAACCGAGAACGTCAACTTATAAAGCACGAAAATACATGTCTAAGACCTGTGCAGTGTGCATAGTTTATTTTTATTAATAAAATAAAATGAAAAGCTGTATCCAACATATGTTGTCCTGGGGTGAGAGTAGAGTATCTGTAGCCTCTGACCTAAAGCTGCCCTCTTGCTCAGCCACGTCACATACTCATGCTTAAGTGCATGCGTTCACACGGAAGGCCTTTCCCCGCCCTGCTCCATCATGTCTCTTCTCAATTTTTCATGTAAGGCAGATTTTCCTCAGAGTTCCTTTACTCAAATGTCCAATGTTGAGCAGAATTGTACACTAGTCCTCGATAATAATGCCGAAAATTTATTTTTAAGACCTGTGCATAGTATTTTCTTTATTTGTATATATTTATATATATATATAAAAAAAAGCTGTATCCAAAATCTGTTCTATAAACCCTTTGGACACGTATATGGTGTATACATTAAACACATTTGTTAACTCTGGCAGTGTCTCCCCTAATTTGAAGATCATATTATTTTGGTCTTGTGGAATGGAAAGAAAATATATAAAAAAAGCACCAGATAATAGATAGAATAACATAATAAGGACCAATACATAAGTACTGCATATGATGGTTGGAAACAAAACATTGTAACACAGACTTAAGGACGGAGTATTAATCTTTGACTGGCTTTTCCTTTGCTCAGATCATGTATGCCACAAGCCCCTACTCCGACCCGGTGGTGTCAGCTGACATCGACCCTCAGCCAATCATCGACGAGGAGGAAGGCCTTATATGGGTGGTGGGCCCTGTGCTCGCTGTCGTCTTCATCATATGCATTGTCATTGCCATCCTCCTTTACAAGAGGTGAGGATGTGAAATGATTATCCCAATGGAAAATGATGAAAATATGAAGTATTTATTTTCTAACCCCGCCAACGAGTGAAGCAAATGCACAGGAGTCTACCTCATTTGGAGACAACTACCTGAACACTTAACATGCATAACTGCCACACATTCACAGTGCAACTCATGCACTATGTAAACAGAATTACTTATATATGTGCATTTAAAATGCATGTAAAGCCAGTCTGCATTCATGTATGACCATTAAATATTGAAGATTTGTGACACCAACATGCTACACTGCACAAATCTCCAATATGCACGTTCAAATGCAGATACTAGATGTATGACTTCACCTTTATGAAGTCATTGATCTTAAACACAAACACACATACATTCCTACATCACCAACAGTGGATTATGGACTAAACACTCCGTCAGGTCCCCTCTTGGCAAAAGTTGACAACATTCACCGTAGTGTATTAGACATGTTTTTAGCATGATTTAAAGCTTGATCAAAAGGGGACTGGAAAAATATCTACTGTTGGCTCGGCGGGCCCCTGTTTGTGAACGTGTTACGCCGTTAAAGTCAAATGTCTGATAGGTAGACGAGTGCATACACACAGACACACACACATTTGAATTCACACCTTCCCACAATCCTTCACACATGTGGGGATTGAATATTAATCAGACACATCCATCGACCCCCTGCACGCACAAAGGCACACTCAAATAAATGTATAACACTTACAGTGAAACACTTTTACACTGAATCGAAAAAGCCTTTCTGTCCGCAACCCCCTATTGCTAGCTATAGGAACCTTGTGCTGTCACTGCAAATCAGTCAAGCGTATGAGGGTGAATATATGCTACATGTCACTGCTTGTGTGTGCAACTTCACAGAGGCCCTTGGGTGAGAGAGAGTAGAGTAGCTGTAGCCTCTGACCTAAAGCTGCCCTCTTGCTCAGCCACGTCACATACTCATGCACATATCTTAAGTGCATGCGGCCACACGCAGACTTTCCCTGCACTACACTATCTTGTCTCTGCTCAATTTTTCATGTAAGGCAGATTTCTCTGCAGAGTTCCTTTACTGAAATGTCCAATGCTAAGCATAATTTCACACCAGTCCTCGATAAGTCATTTTCAAAAGGTTAGATTGGTAAATTATGAGTCAGCAAAAGCTATAATCAGTTACAGTACCAATACTGAAGAAGACAAACAATACATAAATAGTATAATGTTACAGGTTTGTGTGTACAGCTTTATTTTGGGTCGTTGTTCTACCTTGTGCCCATTGATTACATTCATATCAATATTTTGGTTTGGATTATGCTAAGGTTAATTGAAAGTGAACAAAAGGGAAGGCAGCATTAAGTTTTCATTTATGGCATTTGAGGATGTACACGTGGATTACCCCAGCCAGTGTCATCTCCATGATAGGGAACATTCAGTTGCACAACCAGGAGATATTTCTCTTTTCAAAATCAATTTTAATGTGACAGAGTGCTGCTCCTCTTGAGCAAAAACAAAGGGCAACAACCATGTTATGTCCAGTTTGGTAAAAGGACACAGGGATAACAACATGCAGTGGTATCACAGAGGAAACATAAATTGAACACCTACATGCAGAATAATTAAAAGTCAAGTCGTGTCTGCTACTTGACCAATAGATGTGGCTAATTTATTTCAATTGTTTTTTTTTTAATATTGTTACAATATAGTAACGGTATTCGCTCAATTTATACACATTGATTCACAATCATGGTTATCCCACATTGTTGTTCGCATTGATCATAACGCATGCACACATCTTGAATATGCATAATTCTCGATCTGACTTAATGCGACATCGGTAGGCTTAATTGCAGGGAAAGAAAGACTGAGCGTATTAGGAGTCAAGAGATGACTTTTATGCTTGAACAAGAAGCAATCAACTGAAACTGCTGGAAATAGCAAGAGATACAATGTACACATCTTGGATGCACCTGGGAAACTAGCATTTGAAACAAAGAGGCCCCAAGGCTGCATAATTGAGCGTAATCTTTTGAAGTGAAGCGTTACTTATCCCGTACGTGAAGCAAAAACTGAGATATGATTAGAATCGTTTGTCTCTTGTGCACTCAGTCATTCACCTATTATGTAGGAAAGGTCACGGAATTCTGCGTGACATATACAGCCAAAGGTCTTACCACCTAATGTTGTGTCGATATTTCTCCCCTTGCTCACCAAATGGAGCAGCAAACCAGACAGGTAAGAGTAAGAAATAATTAAGGGCAAAATGAATTCCCCTGAAAACCCTTTTTTTCTCCCTTAACTAATATTATATATAAACACATATAAATTGGTCCGACACTGAAGTTGCTTTCATTTGGAAAATTGTGCTCTGTGCATATTAGAATGAGCATACATTGAACACATAGTACTAAGTGTTAGCAAAGTACATATGTGTTGACTTTTCTTACTGCTAATACACGGTAAATTTGTATTGTCAAAATCTCCACCATACTACCTTTCCATTATACATAGTATGTGCTACAAAACATGTCATCGCCCAATTCTGTGTACATGTTTGGGAACAAACCGTGTTGCCATCTATGAAAACTTGCATTAAAATGGTGAAAAAGTCTCAAATAAACGTGAGTGGAACAAATACCCAGAATGCTTTGCAATATAATACAATCAGTATGATGGCCCTGTAGTAGTAAATGTAACCTTTGTGAATTCATTGTTTGTTTGTTTTTAAATACAGTAACATGACATGGTTATGTTGTAATGTAATGCAATCTTAACAGCACCCCTTAACTACAGCTTCAAAACTACTATAGAGTTGAACTGACAATCTGGCACTATGATTGTAAAGTGAACATAGTGGCTTCGCTATAGTGGTTAATAGCTAAGGGCTATTGTACTCCATTGCATTAAAGCGTGAAGTGATGTTATTAATTCCACCCCCTGTAGCCTCGTGTACTGTAAGAATGTTGTCCTGTCACCTCCTTAATTACATATTTGCCTGCAGTATTTATTAGACCCGCAAAGCGAGCTTTGAGATAATGCAATTAAGAGTTAGGGGTTTTGAGGCACCACAAATACATTTAAAAAAACACAATTTTCCTGTTTTGTTCTGCAGAAAAAGAGCAGAGTCTGAAGCTAGGAAAGGCAGCCTCCCCAACAGCAAGGAAATGCCACTGCACAATCCCACCGACCCCGTTGAGCTGCGACGTCTCAACTTCCAAACGCCCGGTATGTATTCCAAATGAAGTCAATGATGTCCATTCCATTCACTCTTCATTAATGAATATGCAGTGTGGGTTGTGAAAAGGAACTGGTTGCTTGCTTAAAGGTCACTTCATGCAAAATTCACTTTATTTTATTTTATCCACATTAATTTGGGTCTCTGGTGTGACTAGATTCTCCCAAAGTATGAGAAAAAAAAACAACCCTCCATATTTGTCTCCATCTCCACCTTTCTGAAAACAGATGTTCAAGAAAACCCTGTTGAATTTCTCTCCACCTATGACATCATAAGGGGAGAAGCCACGCCCCGTAATTACCAACCTACAACCTGTGATAAGCCACACCCCCAGATCCCCCTGAATCTAACTAGCAGTTAGATTCAAACCTGCAGTTAAATTCAGGGCCAATCAGAGCAGACTGGGCTTTTTGGAAGGCGGGGCTTAAAGATACAGGCTCTTTCAGGCATTTCAGAGAGACGAGGAGATTCAAAAATGGCACTGAGAAATCTACAAGGTTTTTGTGTGACACTACACCATGTAAACAGTTTCTAGTAGAAACCCAAATTACAATGTTGATCCAGAAAATGTGCATAATATGTGGCCTTTAAAAGGAGTAGCTTTGTGTCATCCAATGATTGTTTATTTCCAACCACTGCTGGAACACCGAAACCGTGATACCATAACGCCCTCAAAAGTAAACCCCAATCATGGCCGTGGTGAGATTGGCACCAAACAAGTAAGACGTTTTTTTACAGGTGGCCATGTGCTTAGAGAAAGGCACCGGG